>NW_028270173.1:60499016-60807906 GCF_037043375.1 Chiloscyllium plagiosum
ACGGCAGTCCAGAAACAATGTGAATACTGTATAGCCAGGTTCAGGTGCAAGGCTGCATGGTAATTATTTTAAAGAAAGGAGTCTTGTGAGCAAAGCAGATGAGTTCATGGTGTTGATTAGTATGTAGGATGTGATATCATTGCCAGAATGGCGACAGGGTTAAAAGAGTAGCAGACTGGCATCAATATTCCATTGTATAGAAACTTCAGGTCAGAAGGCAGGGTATAAATGAGACATTCTTGCAATATTGATCAAGAGATCAATTACTGGTATTGGGAAGGATGATATCTTTGAAGGTACCATAAATGAGATCATGTGAGTAGAGGTTAAGAACAAAAATGGGGCACTTATATTGCTGGTGGTGCACTGTAGACGCCAAATAGTCAGAGAGAGATGGAAAGACTGATATATACTGTGAAAACAGTATAAGGTTTCAATTCCTCCAGTGCTATTTGGTATACATAAATTGTGAAAGGCGCAAAGATGGCAGATTTCTTAAAGTGTGGACAGGAGGGCTTTATGAGCAGGAGGTTTAGCAGGGATGAGAAAATATCTGGGACTCACTGCAAAATAAGTGGAAATGCTCAAAACAGTTTTCTAAGTCTTCAGACAAGTACTTGAATTGCCATAGTATTCAAGACTGCAGGTCAAGTGCTGAAAGGTGGGATTTGAACAGGCACAAGTGTGACAGGCAAAAAGACTTCTTTCCATGCTGTAATAACTTAATGACTTAGTGAAGTGAATCAATGCAGTAATTCATACAGACAGCACTGAAGTGGATTAGTACAGGAATCCACACAGAGAAAATACTGTGACTAAGCCAAACATTGGTCCTTTCGAAGATGAAAGAGGGATTTAATAATGGGAAATGAGGAAATGGCCAAGGTGTTGAACAGGTATTGTGTGTCGGTCTTCACAGTGATGACACAAATAATGTGCCCCAATAATTGGTGACAAGGAGGCTACGGCATGTGAGAACCTAAAATGATCATTCTCACGAAAGAGGTAGGTTAGGCAAGCTACTGAGGCTAAAAGTAGATAGGTCACCTGGCCCTGATGGAATGCATCCCAGATGGCGGGGAAAATAGCAAATGAGCTTGTGGTAATGTATTAAAATTCACTGGACTCTGGGGCAGTTCCAGCAGATTGGAAAACAGCAAATGTGACATCACTGCTGAAAAAAGGAGGCAGTTGAAAGGTGGCTAACTATACGCCCATTAGCTTAACTTCTAGATTGGGGGAAATGCTTGAATCTATAATCAAGGGAAAAATAGCAATAAGTCAGGATATAAATTCTCCCATCGACAGACACAGCATTCGTTCATGAGAGGCAAGTCATGTTTCAGTAATTTAGTGGAATTCTTTGAGGATATTACAAGCACGGTGGACAACAGAGAACTGGTGGCTGTAGTGTACAGGGCAAGTGTCGTATCCGCAGCATCAGCTTCCGTGGTTTCAGTTATCTGAGGTTTGCTGTGGCCTGAAAACAGGCCAGAACCAGGAACCTGGGCGCTGCTGGGGAGGTAAATTTCCCATTTAACTGAATGAGATCGCTACTATCTGTGGTTTCGGGCATCCGTGGTAGGTCTTGGAACATATCCCCCATGGATTCAGGGGGACTACTGTATCTGGATTTCCAGAAGGCATTTGACAAGATGCCGCACAAAAGGCTGATACAAAAGATAAAGGTGCATGGTGTTGCAGGTAATGTATTAGCAGAGATAGAAGATTCTTAACTAACAGAAAGCAAAGAGTGGGGATAAATGGTTTTCTGGTTGCCAATTGGTGGTTAGTGGTATGCCTCAGGGATCAGTGTTGGGACCACAATTATTTATAATTTACCATAGATATTTTAGAGGTGCGGGCCAAGTACAGTGTGTCAAAGTTTGCAGATGACATCAAGTTGAGTGGTAAAGACACTAAATGTCTGCTGAGGGGTATAGATTAGTTAACTGAGTGAGCAAGCATCTGCAGTACAATGTTAGTAAACATGACGTCATCCATTTTAGTAGGATTAATAGCAAAATGGATTATTATTTAAATGGTGAAAAATTGCAGCATGCTGCTGTGCAGAGGGACCTAGGTGTCCTTGTGCATGAATCACAAAAAGTTGGTTTGTGGGTGAAGTAGGTAATTAAGAAGGCAAATAGAATATTGTTCTTCATTGCTAGAGGGATTGACTTTAAAAGTAGAGAAGTTTTGCTGCAGTTGTTTAGGATGTTGGTGAGGCCACACCCGGAGTACTGTGTAGTTTTTGTCTCCTTGTTTTAGGAGATGCAGAGGAGGTTCACTAGGTTGATTCTGGAGTTGAGAGGGTTGGCTTCTGAGGAGAGATTAGGCTGACTAGAACTATACTCACTGGAATTTAATGAGCGGGGAGGAGATCTTACTGAAACATATAAAATGATGAAAGGAATAGATGAATTAGAAGCAAGGAAGTTGTTTCAACCGGTGGGTGAAACTAGATCTAAGGAGCATAGCCTCAAAAAGAGGGAGCAGATTTAGGATTGATTCGTGTCACAGTTGTAGGATTAAATTGGAAGAGATCCAAAAATGATTTGCAAGGATATTACTGGGACTGGATAGGCTGGGACTTTGTTCACTGGAGCATAGGAGGTTGAGGGGTGACATTATAAAAGTTTATAAAATCTTGAGGGGTATAGTTAAGGTGAATAGCAATGGTCTTTTCCCTAGGGTAGGGAGTTCACGACTAGAGAGCATCATTTCAAGGTGAGGGGGGAACTTCTTCACCCAAAGGGTTGTGAATTTGTGGAATTCCCTACTCAGTGAAGCAGTTGAGGCTACATCTTTGAATGTTTTTAAGGCAAAGATAGGTAATTTTTGATCAGTAAAGGAATCAATGGTTATGGTGAGCAAGTGTGTAAGTGGAGCTGAATCCACAAAAGGATCAGTCGTGATCATATTGAATGGCGGAGCAGGATCAACTAGCTAGATGGCCTACTCCTATTTCTTATGTTGTTATATTCAAACAGCACTGAAGTGAATCAGTGCAGGAATCCAAACAGAGAGCAATGAGGAGAAGCAGTACAGGAATCCACACAGAGAGCAGTGAGGGGAATCAGTGCAGGAATCCACACAGAGAGCAGTGAGGGGAATCAGTGCAGGAATCCACACAGACTTCAGTGAGAGGAATCAGTGCAGGAATCCACACAGAGCAGTGAGGGGAATCAGTCCAGGAATCCACACAGACAGCAGTGAAAAGATTCAGTGCAGGAATCCACACAGACAGCAGTGAAGGGAATCAGTGCAGGAATCCACACAGACAGCAGTGAAGAGAATCAGTGCAGGAACCCACACAGAGAGCAGTGAAGGGAATCAGTGCAGGAATCCACACAGAGAGCAGTGAAGGGAATCAGTGCAGGAATCCACACAGAGAGCAGTGAAGGGAATCAGTGCAGGAATCCACACAGAGAGCAGTGAAGGGAATCAGTGCAGGAATCCACACAGAGAGCAGTGAAGGGAATCAATGCAGGAATCCACACAGAGAGCAGTGAAGGGAATCAATGCAAAAGACATTTATTTGCAGAGCCAGTTGCCCGGAGGTAAACTTCCAATTTGAACATTAAGATATGAGTGAGTCGATGTGTGAATGGTTGGGTGCTTGGTTAGGTTAATGGATTGGTCAAGTAGGTGAGTTTAGTGTAGTGAATGGGTCAAGTGGCAGCTGAGTAGGGTTGGAGAATGGACAGGTAGATTTGATGTTAGTCAGGTTAGGAGGGGTTGTCAGGTGGGGGCTATTCCAGTCTGATCTGATGCGATTGGGGGGTTTTGGGGACACTCATGCGAGCCACCCTCTGTGTGGAAAAGGTTGCCCTTCAGGTTCCTTTTAAACGTTTCCCCTCTCACCTTGAAATGATGCTCTCTAGTCATGAACTACTGTAACCCAGGGAAAAGATCTTTGCTATTCACCTTATCTACACCCCTCAAGATTTTATAAACTTTATGTCACCCATCAACCTCCTATGCTTCAGCGAACAAAGTCCCACCCATCCAGTCCCAGTAATATCCCTGCAAATATTTTCTGAACCTTTTCCAATTTAATAATATCCTTCTTACAGCACCATATCAGAAATATACTCAGTACTCCAAAGGTAGACTCACCAACAAAATCCTGTACAACGGTGGTACAGTGGTTAGCACTGCTGCCTCACAGCGCCAGAGACCCGGGTTCAATTCTCGTCTCTGTGTGAAGTTTGCACATTCTCCCCATGTCTGCGTGGGTTTCCTCTGGGTGCTCCAGTTTCCTCCCACAGTCCAAAGAAAATGTGCAGGTTAGGTGAATTGGCCATGCTAAATTTCCCGTAGTGTTAGGTGAAGGGGTAAATGTAGGGGAATGGGTCTGGGTGGGTTGCGCTTCGGCGGGTCGGTGTGGACTTGTTGGGCCGAAGGGCCTGTTTCCACACTGTAAGTAATCTAATCTAATCCTGTACTTAAATGTTCTGAGCAATGAAAGCAAGCGCGCCAAACGCCTTCTTCACCATCCTGTCTACCTGTGACAACTTTCAAGGAATTATGTATCTGAACCCAGTGGTTGCTATATTGCACAACACTCCCCAGGATCCTACCATTAACCGTGTAAGTTTGCTCTTATTCATCTTAACAAAATGCAACACCCCACATTAATCTAAATTAAACCCCATCTGCCACTCCTCGGCTAATTGGTCCAGTTGATCAAGATGCTGAATTCCCTTTCTGCCAAAGTCCTCTCATGTCTCCATTTTGCCCTCCTGCTTGCCCTCTTAAATGTTCTTAATTTTCCTACACTGCTATACTCAAGGGATTCACTTGATCCCTGCTGCCTACACCTGACATATGCCTCCTTCCTTATCCTGACCAGAGCCTCAATATCTCTAGTCATCCGGTATTCCCTACTCCTGACAGACTTGTCCTTCACAGTAACAGGAACATGCTGTCCCTGAACTCCCATTATCTTAGTTTTTGAAAGCCTCCCACTTACCAGATCTCCTACAAACAGCTACCCCCAATCAACTTTTGAAATTTCTTGTTTAATACCAAACAAATTGGCCTTCCCCCAATTTAGAACTTTAACTTAGACCAGGCCAATCCTTGTCCAAAACTAATTTAAAACTAATAGAATTGTGGTCACTGGTCCAAATGTGCTCTCCTACTTACACCTCAGTCACTTGGCCTGCCTTATTTCCCCAGAGGAAGTTGAGTTTTGCCCCTTCTCCAAGAGAGTCATTTACATATTGATTGAGAACATTTTCTTGAATTAACTTAAATTCTTTCCCATTCAAGCCCTTAACACTATGGCAGGCCTATTAAAATCCCAACTATTATAACCCTGTTACTGTTACAGCTATCCCCCTACGTATTTTCTCCTCAATTTCCCGTGAACTATTGGGAGGCCGAGAGTACAATCCCACCCCTTCGTATTTCTCTGGATGATCCCACAGAAATATCCTCTAATTACTGTCCTGATGTTTTCAGTTATCAAAAACATCACTGCCTCTTCCCTCTTCCCTCCCCATCTATCCCTCCTATAGAATCTATTGCCCAGAACACTGGCCTACCAGTCCTGTCCTTCCCTCAGCTATATTTCGGTATTACCGATAATATCCGAGTCCCATGTTTGCATCCATGCCCTGACTTCATTTGCCTTACCGGTCAGACCTCTTGCATTGAAATAAATGCATTTTAATTCATCTGTCTTCCCTCATTCTTTGCTGTGCTCTTGCCTGCCTTGCCCATTTAATTTGCTCTCTTTAACACCTGTTCCAGCCTCAACCTTCCCTCGTCTCACTACGGCTTACAGTCCTCTTGAAAAAATTGTACTGACTTAGTCCTCTTTTACCATATACCCAAGTAATTCACAATCTCATCCTTCATAATTGACTCTAAAATACTATCAAAGACCAAGGTGAGGAAAATCAGTCCAGAATTTGTCTCCTGCCTCCCTCCCTTTTGAAACAAGGGTGCTACATTAGTCATATTAAGGGTAGGAAGACACAATCATGGCTAACAAGGGAAGTGAGGGACAGCATGAAAGCAATAGAGAAAGCATACAATCAGATGAACATTAGTGAGAAGCTAGAGGATTGGGAAGCCTTTAACAAACTAGCAGAGGACAACTAAAAACAAAGCAATAAACGGGGAGATAATAAAATATGACAGCCAACTGGCTCTTAATATAAAATAGATTGCAAGAGTTTTTCTTACATATCTAAAAGGTAAGACAGAGGTAAGAGTGTATATTGGACTTATGGAAAATGAAACTGGAGAAATAGTCACGGGGAACAAAGAAATGGCAGAGGAACTGAATAGGGATGTTGCCACAGTTTTAACAGTGGAAAAAATCAGAATTACACTTGGGATATTTAGCCTCAACAAGACATTGAAGGTAATCTTAGAAGTTTGCAAGACAGCATACAATATGGAAATAGTAAATTCTGAGAATAAAAACTTAAGTTCAACAGGTAGGACAAAAAGATGCAGATTCAAATTAGTAAAAGACTAATTGAAGGCTGATAGCATGTAGTTCTTCATGAGTAAAATAAGGTGTGAGATACAGTAATGAGGGAAAAAGGTGAGAATTATTGAGGTTACAGTTGACTGCTGCAATGATGGAGAACATCAGGTCATTCAAACGATGAAATAAAGAGCCAGGGGCATTTTTGTTACAAAGTTGAAAGATTGTTTGGTCACTTTAAGAGAGAGATGCCTTTTCTGAGATGAGAGATTGTGACAGCACACTCATCTGTGACTAGCTAACAGGTAAAGAGAGTGCTAAGAATTTAAAATATTTAACAATCAGTTTGGGAGTTGTGTTTTGACGATAAGGCAACCCAATTTGAATTTAACTAATTAATTTAAATTATGTCCAGGATATCAAAAACCAATCGAATTGGCTTGTATTGACAACATTGGAGCAATGAGAGGGTACGAGTCTGGGGGCTTTTAAAAAAGGAAGGGCATTTTGAAAATTATTCAAAGCTAACTGCCATCTGAAGAAATAAACATCTGAACGCTCTCAAAGAAATCTCTCAGAAGGCATAATCTATTAAAGGTACCAAGAAATCTTCAAGAAAGACACTCAGTAAAAAAAAAATAAATCATTGAAGACAATCCAGGAAGAAGACAGCAGAATTGCAAGGATGGAAGGAAACAACAGATTCAGAAAGAGGCAAGGAAACAGCAGATTTAAAAGACCAGACGGAAGACTATGTGGACTTTGAGACACTAATTTAATGTTCAGTAATTGTGTTATTGGAGCAGCACTTTAATAGAGTTGGAGTTAGATAGTTGCTAAGTTCAGAAAAAGGGGCTTGGGTTTGTTAATGTTTTGGTTTAGTGTTCACTGTCAGAGTTAGGAAAATAAATTGCTTTTTTCTTTAAACAGTGGAAATCAGAGATTTTCTTTCAATCACATTTTTAACAGATTACAAGGTGAGGCAAACTTTTCTGGGTGTTCTAGTTTTAATTAAGAGAATGGCTTGGCCTCCACATTATAACATGTTGTTTTAATTCCGACTAAGAATCCAGCTTAGACACTGGATCAGTCAGTGGTACTCAATATATGAACATATATTTAATTGTGGATATGTTTTAAATGGCACAACATTGATTTATTATAGAAAAAAGTACTAGATGTATGAAATAGAAGACAATTGGAATAATCTTAATATGAATATCAAAACATAGTTAGATTAGATTCCCTACAGTGTGGAAACAGGCCCTTCGGCCCATAAGTCCACACTGACCCTCCAAAGAGTAACTCACCCAGTCCCATTTCCCTCTGGCTAATGCACCTAACACTATGGACAATTTAGCATGGCCAATTCACCTGACCTTCACATCTCTGGACTTGTAGGAGGAAACAGGAGCTCCCGGAGGAAACCCACGCAGACACGGGGAGAATGTGCAAACTCCACACAGTCACCCAAAACTGGAATCGAACCTGGGACCCTGGTGTTGTGAGGCAGCAGTGCTAACCATTGAGCCATCGTGCCCAGTTACAACTCATTTTTCAACAACATTCATTGCAGAGATTCAATATCACTCTAAATCTTGACTGACAATTTCCATTTTCTTTTCCAAGGATTGACACTTTTTAATAATTCCTTTCACAGTTCTGATGGCCTTTTTTCCCATTTTCAATTAACTTAAGATTTCTATCTGCTTGGAAGTTTCATGGACGAGAAACCACTTATGAAATGACAAGATGCTCTGAACTGATCTGATTCTCCTGCTTGGAAAAACTGTTCAACTTCTGAACTCTGGGTTATTCACAACTAAACCTTTCGAACCTACTGTTCTGAAGTCAAAACTAAACTAAATGCCTTAATGTGTTTGCTCTGCCTGTCATAAACACAACAGCATTACAATTTTATTCATCAACACTACAGGGTACTCCCTGCTACTCAACTGCAATTACATGCTCTCTTGCAACTGATGTAATTAGCTCTCTGACCCAAATTGACTTTCTGACTTAGCACAGTTTTCTGTATCTACACTTATGTTATGATTTGGTGAAACCACAGAACTTCCATCAAAAATCTAGAAAGCAAAGTATAGTGGGGCAGGGTTGTGAACAAGTAATGTGTTACATCAATTCCTTCTAAACGTTACCTGCTGTCAGAAATGGAGTTCCACAATGTAACTATAGTTCAATTCTCTACAAAACCACACACATCATCATTCTCCATTCAACTCGTTGAATAAATATTCAGAATTTTCTTACTAATTTAGACTCTTACCTTGGTAACAGGTCTGCAAGGACAAATACTATTTCAACTCCTGTATACCAGCCAAGGATCATGTTACCTCGAATTTCATCCATAACAAGTCCTGGTTTATTAATATTGAAAAGCTATCAAACATTATGGAAGCTTTTCTTCTCATATTTATGCTCAATGCTTGAAGTCCTACCTCCTCCACATACTGCCTTTGAGGTGGCTGTGGTGAGGAATAATTTGTTGTCAATCGTATCCTGAAGTGTGTATTTGCAAAGACGGGTCAGCGAGAGATGTAGTGGTTTTATCTAAGATTCATCCCAAACAGCTATGTGATGCAGGATTCTGTACTCTCTGAGCTGTTCCCACAGATACAAACCAAGACATCCAAATCACTGAAAGACACTCTTTAGTCCTCCCAAAACCTGCTGGTCTCTGAGTTTAAAGGGCTGTCCTCAACTGAATGCTGCAGACTGACACATTCCAAGGTACAGGACTATTTGCTGAGGGATGCATGAAAGCTTGAATAGCAACTGCAGGAGCAATTTGGGAGAAGGGCTTTCAATTATGATATATTGAAAGACTGGTAACCGCAGTACCCCTGAGGTTGTATGCCTGAGAAGGCACTGTGAGCATCAAGATGATTTAAAGAGCATTGAGACACCTCAGAATTGAGCATCTTTAACTACTGCAGTCTTTGCTCTGTAGGTAGATCAACAATACCATTGAAGAGGAAATTCACACAGGGGAGTGTCAAATACTTACTCACAAACCTTTAACTGCCCTGTGTGAATCCTCTGGTGGAGTAAGAAGTTCCAGGATCTTGAGAATGATTTCTTACAGATGTTCAACATGAATGGTTTCTCCCCTGTGGAGGCTTACTGACTGTGAGAAAGATTTGTCATACACTTCACACTTGAACATTCTGTCCCCTCTGTGGATGCGTTGGTGTGTGTGAAGGATTCTTGACTGAGATATCCCCAGTTTTGCTGCTCAACCTTCTCTGTTTTGAGCAACTACCCACAGTTGGTTAGTTGATCCTTGGGAGATCATCAGGATCTCTCTTGTGGTGTCTATCCTCTCTGTATTCTCTGGTGAGTACAGTCAATTTCTCTGCAAAACGGGAAAAGGAAACATATTTTCCTCCAACTCCTTTCATCTAGGGGCTGATTCCTCAGTAATGTTTTATTCATTTCTTCGTGGGATATATTTCTGTGTAAATCATTATTTATTCCCATCTCTAATTGTCTTGAAGAGGAGGTGTTAAGCCACCTTCATCAACTACTGCTCTCCATGGTGCTGTAGAGACATCCACAGCAAGCAAGTCCTCACCTCAATGTTCTTGAGGTAGTAGAAAGCACTGAACCAGTTTCCAAGGGAGCAGCACCTAACTTGTTGACCAACCAGTCAATGGGCAACAGGTATATTTAATTTAGCTTCCTGAAGTCAAAAAGGAGAAATCTATTGAGATATCTGCAATGGCACAAATATAATATTTCAAATGGCCAAGAAGAACCAGTGTCCAGCAAAGCTCAGAGATTCAAGCAAATATTATAGGAAAAGAGAGAAAGAAGGTGGTACCATTGATCTAAATGAAATTAGATCCTCACTAAAAGTCCAGCAACTTGGACAGGAACACACACTTAGAGCGCTGGCATTTCAAAATTATAGACAAGGTTTTAGTGTTTGATCAAAGACAAATTATTCCAGTTTTTTTGGAAAAACATTAGGAACATTGCAACATTGTCAGGTGTACAGCCAAGGCTCACTAAGTAGTGTGGCATTCAGAGATCTCTTAAGAGATTCAAGATCTCACAAACCATTGTAAAATCTACGAGTATACAGGATTGCATAAAATTTCCATTTCTATAATCTCTGAAGAAAAGTCAAATGACAAAGACCAACAAAGTTTTCAAAAGAATGCAGTTGAGGAGAAAACAAATTTGCAGTACAACTCACTTGAGCTGATGGGTGAATCTTTAACTGAAGTTATTCAGACAGCAAAGCAATAGATGAACAAATTAGTTTAGCAGATTTGACTTTAATGTCGGGTAATGAGGTGACCCAAGTTCAAGTGGAAGCTTTTAATCTTGCAATCTTCAGAGAAGAATTGTCAGACCCATTGACAAAGGCAATACTAAATAAGCAGTAAACCTGGAGTAACATGCTTGAGGATGTAAAAATATCTAATTCACCAGGAAATCACGCACAGACAGCCAATGAAAATGTTCTACTTATTCAATAGGTCAAATTAAAGCATACTTCAACACAGATATTCAGTAGATTGAGAAGTAAGATTTTTTTTCTTGCACAAAAATGAAGATGAGGTGCATATGACACAACTGTAGCCAAATCTAACTCCACAGATTCAGAATGTGGTCAAGAAGAAATGGCTCAAAAATCTAGGATATTGCAAAAAAGAAGACACCTGTTTCCATGGAGCCATCATGAGCTAGTGGACATTCAGCCAGTTAAAGATTCTTCAGATGATGTCAGAGAATACCTGCCTGAATTAACAGAGGAGTTCCTCAATGAAGGGAATTTGGGAGAGAAAGTGGTCCTCCAAATAAAGGAATGCACCAACTGCGTTTAGCAGGAATGACACCCATTTTATGGAATGTTGATGAGAAAATAAATTTTTTAAATGGTGGACTGAAAGTAGCGTGGATCTTGCAGCTGCTCCCGAGATTCAAGCTTATTTCTAGATTCACTTCCAGAATTCTTGAAGTTATATCATTTCAGTAGTTTAAGACATTTATTTTGATTCAGATTTAGCTCTTTTCACAACAAAATCAATATTTAGATAAGCACATGAATAAGAAATGTTTGGAAGGGTCTTGGCTAAGCAGAGACAGGTCGGAATACTTTAGTTTGGGATTATGGTAGGAATGGACTGGTTAGGCCAAACGGTCTGTTTCCATGCTGTATGATTCTATGACATTAAAACATCCTCCAACAGAAAAATCATTCACAGACCAGTCAAGGCTAAGATCTCCTGTACTCTTGTCTGTTTACCAGCACACAATCCATGTTCATCAATCCATGCCATCACAATGAGAACCATTACAACATAGTCAATGCAGGGTCACAGAAAACACAATAAAGTGAAGCAATCTGTGCACTTACACAGGACAGACAACAAGAGAGGACAGCAAGCCAAGTGTACTCAGTACCTCAACCCATACCTTCCCAACTCCAGGGAGAGATAGCAGACAGAGTTGAATCATTCAGCAGAGTTAAAACATATTTGAAAGCAGACTGAACATGAAGCATGTTTTTCATTTCTTTTCTCTTGCAGTAAAGAAGATCATTGCTGAGACAGAAGATGTCTCAAACCATCCAGAAGATTGAAGATGGCATCTTGTGAATGAAAGACAGTGAGTGAGAGGTATCAATATACAAAATCTGAGTTGCTAGTGGTTTATTCAAGGAAGTTCGATGTCAGCAGGAAAGTGCTGTGCAATCTTGTGGGGACACTGCTTAGAGGACTAATTCCCAGCTGTGCTGATCATTCTCTTGCAGTTCAACAGATGGCTCTCAGTGCAGTCTATACCATCCTTTCCATCCAGTTAGTAGGTGAAAGAACCAGCTTGGAACAGCATCTAGAGCATGTAGAGATTGTGAAGAAATAACGGAACCTGATGAACAAGTCCAGTTCCAGAAGGGTTGTCAGATCACAACTGATTTGCCAGAGCCTGCTCCATGGTCAGCTGGGCAACTATTGCTCAAGGTCTGTGGCAGTTGTCTGACAAATATCTGTGCCTAGGCTGCTTCTTGCTTTTAGAAAACCTGTACCTACAACAGAGATGACAACTTCAGGGCTGGGCCTCGGACATCCTTCATGTGCTGGGACTTCATTTGGAGTTAATCGCTCACTAGGAAGTGAAACAGTGGGTTCTAAGAGGGATAACCATTTTAACCTCACAGAACCAGACAGCAGCTGTGTCCCAGCCACTGCTCTGTTCCCCTCCCCGGAACAAGTTCTTCCAGGATGGGTGAAGAGCTACAGCTAAGGGTACGGCCTGCGTGATGATTACTATCAAATGTCTTGTGTACTCACTCAAGAGAAAAACTTGCCCCATCAGTGGGGATTTGCACTCGGCCAATTTCTCCCTGCCAGCCATGGCCTATATGAAATTCTCACTCAGCCCAGAATGGCAGACGTGGTGACGACATTCTTCCCATAGATATTCAGTAGCCTACATATATCCCTCACCAATTGGGTGAATTTCCTTCTACCCAATGATTCGGATATTGAATCACAGCAGAGAGGTTTCACAGCGAATTGATGTTGATACAAGTCAGTCACTGAATGAAAAGTGTGTGAGGTCACTCGAAGCCCTGTTTGATCAGACCGGTTGAAGTGACATCTGTGGTGACAGTAGGAGAATGGCAACAGCCAGGAGGGGTTATATTTGATCAGGGAGTTGTTCTGTTGACACTGTTCATTGACTAGCTTGCCAAATCTTTCAGCTGAGAGACTGTTAGGCAGTCCCTATGATCATCTTCTTTAGGAACTCCTGAAAGTCTCATGTGTTTCAGAGCTGGGTCTCAGAGATGCTGTGATTAACAGCTTGATCGAATACTTGTGTTAGTATGACTCCTCACCTGTTATTCAGTTACTGTGTGTCAGAGCTTTAGAAAACATCATTTTTGGAGTGAGACAACACTATTGAAGTCTGACAAATGCATTGGTCAGCCTGTTGGGGAATAAAGAGAACACCAGTGTAATCACATTTGCTGTGTTGTCTTAGCTGCTAAAAAAAAATCTCTGGTACCAGCAGAAACAATCAAGCCCTTTTTCAAAATCCTCATCAGGATTAAGCCACTCATTGGGGCAGACAGTAGCAAGTCTCAGTGGAAGCATTCCAAATGTTGGGAATATTGGCCAAATTTGGGGAGTGGGGTGACTTCCAGAAACAAATGTAAGCTTACATCATATGCTTGCTGTTGCATTTGGGCACTAAGAGTGAGAAAATCATCCAATGTTGCAGAACAACACTGCAGATGATCTTCTCATTCACTGGATCTACAAAGGCGAGCTCCTTAAATGAAAGGCTTCTAGAAGAGCCAAGCTGGAGTCACCTGGACTTTGAGATGCATTTCACGTCAATGTGTTTATGATTATCCGAACACGGTGAATTCTTACATTTCAACTGTGTATCCTTCATCTCCAACCAGGACCATCTCTACAATCATGCAGTGGCCCTGTCATCATTCCTCAAGAAGCAGACACACAACACTTCCAACTCAGCCGATGGGCTACCTGGTACAAAATATTAATTGGCAATTGCTGCTGTCCAGTACCCAAATGAGACCTCAGGACATCAGCCTCTGAATATGGTCCAGAACCTTGTCTTCCTAACACCAACTCATCTACTCCAGATCTTCATATTCAAAATACTAACAGATTTTCTGAATATCAATGTTTGTGTAATACCAATGGATTTTTTCACCTTCATCACAATATCAGAAGTCCTTCCAAACCTTAATTTTATAACAACATTTCACCTGTGTAAGAACCTTGCCATTCTAACACCAAGTGATCTCTCCAGATCCTCAAATTTGTATCACCACTTATCTCCTCCAGATCGAGGACATTGTAACAACAATTGACCTCCTCTAGATCCTCATCTTTGGAACAGAAATTGTTCCAAAAACATCCACCATTTCATAATGCTAGTTGATCTCATCCAGAGCCTCAAGTTCATAAAAGCAATTGACCCTTTTCACAGTTGTACTGTCAGATATTGTAAAGAAATAATTTTATTGTAAAGAAATATTTAGTTTCAGTGGAATATTGGTGGACCTGCACATGTCACATAAATGCACGCATCTTCTCTCAGTGGAGACTGCTGGACCACGAGGGTCATCTTTTCCCGAGCAGCAGATGAAGAGAGGGCAAGGCTTGGGGTTTTAACTCA
The DNA here is from genome assembly GCF_037043375.1 of Chiloscyllium plagiosum. Taxonomy (NCBI): domain Eukaryota; kingdom Metazoa; phylum Chordata; class Chondrichthyes; order Orectolobiformes; family Hemiscylliidae; genus Chiloscyllium; species Chiloscyllium plagiosum. Next base: position 60,513,655 of record NW_028270173.1, read on the forward strand.
CCTTCTGGGAATGGAGACAACCAGACCTGCGGGAAACACTGACAGAGAGACATCGATCCCAACAAAATTCATATAGACTGACAAAAGTGATATTAGCACAAAGCAGGGAAGTGATTGGTAGATAGTCTTTACATTGTTTCTCTACTTCAAAGAGAGACTGAGAAAAGGCAAAAGTTGTAGCTTTTATTCAAATGAAATTTTCAAATTTAATTTTTTTTTTACTTATCTGACTAAAAATGTTTTAATTAATGGTACACCAGGGGAGCTCAGTCTAATTGGTTGTGTTACCTGCAAGATATGGGAAAACATAGATGCTCCTGGCAGACTGGATAACCACATCTGCAGGAAGGAGCACTGGTTTGATCAGCTTCAGAATGAGGTTTCAGAGCTTGAGCATCAACTGGAGGCACAGTAGTGATCCAGCAGGCTGAGAGTTATGTGGACAGTATGTTTTTGGGGACATGGTCATCTGGCAACTTAAGAAGCATTTCTCATTGATGGTGACCACCAGTCGGTAGTAGGGAGGGAGTCAGAGATTCAGGAAAGCCCCAGAATGCATCAGATTTTCTGTATTGGAAAGCACTAAGAGTGATGGGTCCTCCGAGGAGTGCAGCCAGAGCTTTGTGGTGCAAGGTGGAGAGCAGAAAGAGTGCAAGAACAATAGTGGTGGGAAACTCAGCCATGACTAGGACTCTCAGGTAATTCTGCAGCCACAGACCTAACTCCAGAATGGTGACTTACCTTCCTGGGGTCACAGTCAAGGATGCCACTGAACCTACAAAGCATTCTGAAGGGCAAGGGGGAACAGTCAGAGGTGGTTCAAATTGGTACCAACGATATTGGTAGAAAGAGGGAAGAGATCATGCAACAAGAATTTAGGGAGCTATATAGCAAATTTAAAAAGCAGGACCTCAAAGGCTGTAATCTCTGAATTTCTCCCATTATCACATTCTGGTGGATACTGGATAGGCGGATAGACCAGGTGAATGTACTGGAGTAGAAACAGGACTTTAGCCTTCTGGATCACTGGGTGTATTTCCTGGGAAGGTAGGGCCTGAACAAGTGTGATGGTTTGTATCTGAACCACAACTGAGACATCATCCTTCCTGGGTGATTTGCTAGTGCAGTTTTGGTGGGGATTTAAACTAAATTTGGCAGCAGGATGGGATAGTGGATGCACAGTAGGGTGTGATACACAGAACAACACTGAAGAAGGACTAAGTCAGTCTCGAAAAAAGTGCATGAATTGATGGTGTTGAATACCACAAGGGATACGATATTGTTGCTAGAATGGATCCGTGGTTCAGGGTGTGGCAGACTGGCAACAATATTCCATGGTATAGGAGCTTCAGGCCAGGAGGCAGGATGTAAAAGAAGCAGTGTTGCAATATTGATCAAAGGATCAATTACTGCAATAGAGAGGGATGATATCTTAGAAGGCACCTCAAATGAGGCCATGTAGTTGGAACTTTAAAACAAAAATGGGACACTCACAGCAACCCCAAGTAGTCAGAGGGAGATGGGAAGCCTGATAGGTAAGCAAATCTCACAGAAGTGTAAAAACAATATGATAATCAGACTACAGTATTTCAATTACCCCAATATTATCTGAAATACACAAAACTTGAAAGGCACAGAGGCAGCAGAATTCTTAAAATGTGGACAGGAAGGCTCTATGAGCAGGAGGTTTAGCAGGGTTTGAGGAAATATTTTTCATCCTATGGTGGATACCTGGAACTTACTACGTGAAAGGTGGGAACCCTCAACACATTTAAGAAGTATTCAAATAAGCATTTGAATCGCCATAGCATACAAGGCTGCAGGTCAAGTGCTAAAAAAATGGGATATGAATAAACACAAGCATGATGGGCCGAGCGTCTCTCTTTCCATTCTATAAAAACTCAATGACTCAGTGAAGCGAGCCAATGCATTAATTCACAGAAAGCACCGAAGAGAATCAGTGCAGGAATCTATACAGAGAGCAGTGAAGAGAATCAATGCAAAAGACATATCTTTTATTTACGGAGCTAGCTGCCCAAGATAAAGGTCCAGTGTGAATATTATGGTATGAGAGGATCAATGTGTGAATGGTCAAGATGGGTAGATGGATGAGGTAATTAGGGGCTAGTGTAGTTAATGGGTTGAATGGCAGCTGGTTAGGTTGGGAGAATGGACAATTAAGTTGGGTGTTAGTCAGGTCAGGAGGGGTTGTCAGGAGGGGAGTTCTGTCTGATCAGAGGTGATCGAGTATTGGGGATGGTCAGGTTGTGTCTGGGAAGGTGGCCTGTCGGGTCAGGCAGTGAAGTTGTCCAGCCACGAATCAGAGGTGGTGGGGATCAGTTGGCTATAGTCAATGGGTCAGATATTAGCTTGGGATTTAAAATCTCCTGGGCAACTATTCCTGGGCAATGTTACATCTTGCTGGGGTAGCACACTGGAAATCAAGCCCCACTACTCTTGGAGATATCACAAAGATTAGAGACATTAAAACACACATAGAAATCTCCGATTTATATGTGCTTTATACCCAAAATAACAGAAAATACTGATTAGATTTCTGTACTTAACAACAATGACGATATATGACAAGTAAACAGACTCTAGCTACAGGTCAACAATAAGGAGCTTCTGGCATATCACTCTACTCGTTAAAAGTCTAATACCCTTTCAAACTCTCCTTTACACACAGATACAGAGGGAAATAAGTGAGAGTGGTTCCTGTTCATAGCATTCCAGAGATGATCCTTGTGAATGTTGGTCTTCCTTCTTCAGATGTTTTCACTGGTTTGCCACGGGGACCAGTTCACCCTTTTATAAAGTTGCGAACTGATTAATTAGAAAATATCATTTACTGCAACTGCTGAAGGAAAATTAAACTGCGTTTTCTTCAGATTGCTAGGTGTTTTTGTTCCAGAGAACATATGCAGCTCCAAGTTGCCCCAAACCAATCACCGTTGTTGGGAGGCAGAAGGCCATTGTCAATGAGAACTGATCATTGCTTCAGTCAGTTACTAATTGCCAAAGCTGCCTTGTACACAACCTCTCTGGTTCCAACTTGACTGCAACATACATTTCAGGTACTGCTGGAATCAGCAGCTATATGAACGATGCCTGCAATGACAGTCAGGTTAATGACAGTCAGGTTACTTGCTTTAAAACCAGTCAACAATCCTCCAGCAATTCTTGATTTTAAAATAGCTCTTTTCTCATTTCAGTCCACAATTAAAAATACAGGAAAATAAAACAGAATTTATAAGAGCATATTGGAACTGAACAAACTCTCTGATACTAATTCAGATTTGGAGACTTTTTAGAGGCTTTTTTCCCCCATTGGACTTTGCAACTTCTCGGGAAATTCCCATAGGGTTAGTATGTTTGAACTTGCAAGGGGTTTCATTGCACATTTTGTGCTTTAAGAGCAGTAGCTGATGATCTCGAGACTAAAAGATCTGCACTAATGTTTGCATTGGGCCAATGCCTCTTGAAGCATGTCATGCTGTTGCTTCTTATTGAATCTAGACTATATCACACTGTGTATCAGCATCAACCTTCTTCTTAGATATGCTATCGAGTGCTGCACTGTCATTGATGTATATCTGCTTCCCTTGCTTGTACTTCACTTCCCAGTTACATCTCTGTAAATGAAGTAACATTCTTTACCAGCCACAATACCCAGAACACAACAATCAGATACTTAAATACCATCCATGTACAGCGTTGTTCAGTTTGTGTTAACCCTCTGGATAATACAACTGGTTGTCCTCGTTGCAAGGAGTTTCTCTCAGTCCTGGCATCACAAAGCAGGGTGACTCCATTGTTGACAACACAGTGTTGTGATCACTAATTGTTTGATGGGAGTGAAAACTGCTTTTTTTTTTGTGTCCCAGTCCTACTGAACACACTGCATAGTGAGTTTGTGCGCAACTTTTAAAATTCACTCATGGGGCATGGGCATAGCTGGCAGGGCCAGCATTTATTGTTTATCCCGAGATGACCTTGAAAAGTGGTGGTGAGCTGTCATCTTGAACTACTGTAGTCTTTGTTCTGTAGGTAGATCGACAATGCTGTTAGGGAGGGAATTCACATTCAATGAGAGACTGGCAAATACTTGGGACTGTTGATGTTCTGAGAGACAAGAGAACTTTGTGGAGTCTTCATTGCAGAATACAGGCCAGTAGGGTTCTATCCTGCAATCATGTGTTGATGGACCAGGAGAAATTCCATGTGAAAGTCTTGTCATAAATATTGCACTTAAGAGTTTCTTTTCTTTGTGAATCTTGTAATGTCCTAGGTCATCAAAGATATCAGAAACCTTTTACTCCCCTGTATGAATCCTCTGGTGGAACAAGAGATTCCAGGACCTTGAGAATGATTTGTTGCATACATTGCACATAAATGGTTTCTCCCCTGTGTGGATGCACTGGTGTCTGTGGAGGCTTTCTGACTGCGAGAATGATTTGCCACACACTTCACACTTGAATGGTTTGCCTTCTATGTGGATGCGTTGGTGTGTGCGAAGGATCCCTGACTGAGAGAACGATTTGTCACACACTTCACATGTGAATGGTTTCTCCCCAGTATGAACGTGATGGTGTGTGCGGAGGGTCGAGGATGACGAGAACGATTTATTGCAAACTTCACAAGTGAATGGTTTCTCCCCTGTATGAATCCTCTTATGGAGCAGCAGGTTGCATGACCTTGAGAATGATTTATTGCACACATCACATATGAATGGTTTCTCTCCTGTATGAATACGTTGATGTCTGCAGAGGTATGATGAATCTGAGAATGATTTGAAACATACTTCGCATGTGAATGGCTTCTCCCCTGTGTGAATGCGTTGGTGCTTGTGGAGTGTTGATGACACCGAAAATGATTTGTCACACACTTTGCATGTGAATGGTTTCTCCCCTGTGTGAATCCTCTGATGGAGCAGGAGACCTGACGTGTCAGAGAATGATTTGTCACAAACCTTGCACATGTATGGTTTCTCCCCTGTGTGAATGCGTTGGTGTATACGGAGTTGTCCTGATTGTGCAAACTTTTTGTCACACACATCGCACGTGAATGGCTTCTCTCCCGTGTGAACACGTTCATGTGTGCGCAGGTTTTCTGACTGCGAGAATACTTTGTCACACACCTTGCATCTGAAAGGTTTCTCCCCTGTGTGGATGCGTTGATGCACACGGAGATGTGACGACACGGAAAATGATTTATCACACACCTCACATGTGAATGGCTTCTCCCCCGTGTGAATCCTTTGATGGCGCAGGAGTCTAGATGAGTCAGAGAATGACTTGTCACAGACCTTACACTTGAATAGCTTCTCCCCTGTGTGGATGCGCTGATGTCTGCAGAGGTTCTCTGACTGTGAGAATGATTTCTTGCACACCTCACACCTGAATGGTTTCTCGCCTGTGTGAATGCGTTGGTGTTTACGCAGGGTTGATGACTGGGAGAATGATTTGATACACACTTCACACGTGAAAGGCTTTTCCCCTGTGTGAATGAGTTGGTGCACAAGGAGCTTTGATGACTGCAGAAATGATTTGTTGCATACCTCACACAAAAATGATTTTTTCCCCGTGTGAATGCGCTGATGATTTACCAGGCCTGATAACTGTGAAAAGCCCTTGTCACAAACCTCACAATTGAATACCTTCTCCCCAGTGTGAATGTGTTGCTGATTCATGAGCATTGATGATTGTGTGAAATCTCACGAATAGAGCTCACTCTTGAACAGCCTCTCCCTGCAGGAATGTGGGTCAGTGGGTCATGAGGCTTGATGAATGACTGAAGCTCTCAACACACTTGGAACCACTCACGCCACATCCCAGCCTCACCCTGACTGATCACCCACAGCCAAACCTTCAGAAAGGTTGGTTTTGATGGAAGGTTCCACACCACTAACCAGTTTCAGATCTGTCAATGGTCCCTTGACCCAACTGATTTCCAGATGATGGCCCAACCTTCTGTGTTGAACAATGCTACACCAGGACCGAATGCCTTCAGACAGTTTTGCAGCTGTTCCTTGGGTGATGGTCAGCATCTATCTGCGGTGTCTATCCTCTGTATTCTCTGGTGTTGTACAGTGCAATCGTTCTGTAAAACAGGAAAATAAAACATGTTTCCTCCAACTCCTTCTACTCCTTTCCTCGAGGGAATTATTCCTCAGTAATTTTTTTTATATTTCTTCATTGGATAAAATTTTCTGTGTAAATTGGCATTTGTTCCCATCTCTAATTGCTCTGAAGAGGAGGTGCTAAGCCACTTCATCAACCACTGCTGTCCATGTGGTGTAGGGACATCTAAAGCACTGTTAGGAATGGAGTTAAAGGATTTTGAACTGGTGGTAGCGTAACAATGGCAATACTGTTTCAAGACAGGCTGTGGGCCTTGAAGAGGAATTGGCAAGTGGTGGTGTTCCTTTGCATTTACAAACAAGAACTAGGAGCTAAGCTATTCAGCCCCCTAATCTTACAAGTGTAGTAATTTCTGGACTACTTCTGGTTAGTGAGAATAGGATTTGGCAGATGAATGCGTGGCTTGACAGCTGGTGCAGGGGGCAGGATTCAGATTCTTTGATCATTGGGATTTCTTCTGGGGTAGAGGTTACCAAAAGAAGAGGGAGGGGTTGCACCTGACCTGGAGGGAGAGCCAATAACCTGGCAAGGAGATTTGCTAGAGGGTTTAAACTAGTCTGGCAAGGGCGTGTGATCCAAAGCAGTAGTGAGACAAAAGAGAAGGATGAGGACAGTGCATAGGTTAATGAGAGCAAGTTAAATCGTAAAGGCGGTCTTGGTAATCCCAGTACCAAACAGGACAGGCAAGAGCACTGCAGGGAGCAAGGGAAGTCTGAGTTAAACTGCATTTATTTCAATGCAAGAGGCCTGACAGGTAAGGCAAATTAACTCAGGGCATGAATGGGTACACAGGATTGTGATACTATAGCTATTACAGAAACATGGCTGGGGGAGAGACAGGATCGGCAGCTCAATGTCTCAGGGTACAGATGCTATAGGAAGGACTGAAGAGGAGTCAAGCAAGGAGGGGGAGTTGTAATTTTGATTCGGGAGGACATCACGGCACTGAAAACAGACATTCTAGAGAGTTCGTTCACTGCGTCTAAGTGGGTAGAACTGAGAAATAAAAAGGGGGAGATTATTTTGATAGTATTGTACAAGAGGCCCTCTAGTAGTCAGCAGGAGATTGAGGAGCAAATATGTAAACGGATCACAGATAGCTGCAATAATAATAGGGTTTTAATAATAGGTGATTGTAACTTTCCGAACATCAACTGAGATTGTCATAATGTTAAGGGCTTGGATGGAGAGAAATTTGTTAAGTCGGTCAGGAAGAATTTTTCATGCAGTAAGTAGATGGCTCTACTAGAGAAGGGACAAAACTTGACCTCCTCTTGGGAAATAAGGCAGGGCAAGCGACCGAAGTGTTAGTGGGGGAGCACTTTGACACCAGTGACCGTAATTCCATTACAGTATTTTTAAAATAGCTATGAAAAAGGATATGTCTGGTTCACAAGTTAGTGTGAAATTGGAGCAAGGCTAGTTTGATAGTCTTAGACAGGAAATTTCAAGAATTGATTCAGGGAAGCTGTTTGTAGGCAAAGGGATGTCTGGTAAGTGGGAGGCTTACAAAAGTGAGTTAATGAGGCTTCAGGGCCAGAATGTTCCTGTTAGAGCAAAGGGTCAGGCTTGCAGGAGTAGGGAACTCTGGATGATTAGAGTTATTGAGTCCTAGTCTTGAAAAAGAAGAAGGCATATGAAATGTAAAGGCAGCTGGGATCAAGGGATCCTTGAGAAGTACAGAGAGTGTTGGAGTACACTTGAGAGCAATCAGGAGGGCTAAAAGAGGGCATGAGATGGCTTTGGAATATAAGATAAAGGAGGATCCAAAGAGATTCTACAAGTACATGAAGGGCAAAAGAGTAACTATGGAGAGAACACGGCTTATTAAAGATTAACAAGGTTATCTATGTGGTAGAAACAATGACTGCAGATGCTGGAAACCAGATTCTGGATCAGTGGTGCTGGAAGAGCACAGCAATTCAGGCAGCATCCGAGGACAGGCAAAATCGACGTTTCGGGCAAAAGCCCTTCATCAGGAATAAAGGCAGAGAGCCTGAAGCATGGAGAGATAAGCTAGAGGAGGGTGGGGGTGGGGATAGAGTAGCATAGAGTACAATGGGTCAGTGGGGGAGGAGATGAAGGTGATAGGTCAGGGAGGAGAGGGTGGAGTGGATAGGTGGAAAAGGAGTTGGGCAGGTCGGACAAGTCCGGACAAGTAAAGGGGACAGTGTTGCTGGAGGTTAGAAACTAGGATGAGGTGGGGGAAGGGGAAATGAGGAAGCTGTTGAAGTCCACATTGATGCCCTGGGGTTGAAGTGTTCCGAGGCGGAAGATGAGGCGTTCTTCTTCCATGCGTCTGGTGGTGAGGGAGCGGCGGTGGAGGAGGCCCAGCACCTCCATATCCTCGGCAGAGTGGGAGGGGGAGTTGAAATGTTGGGCCACGGGGTGGTTTAGCGGAGCGCTTTAGGGAACATCTCCGAGACACCCGCACCAATCAACCAAACCCCCCGTGGCCCAACATTTCAAGTCCCCCTCCCACTCTGCCGAGGATATGGAGGTGCTGGGCCTCCTCCACCGCCGCTCCCTCACCACCAGAGGCATGGAAGAATAACGCCTCATCTTCCGCCTCAGAACACTTCAACCCCAGGGCATCAATGTGGACTTCAACAGTTTCCTCATTTCCCCTTCCCCCACCTCATCCTAGCTTCTAATCTCCAGCAGCACTGTCCCCTTGACTTGTCCAGACTTGTCCGACCTGCCCAACTCCTTTTCCACCTATCCACTCCACCCTCTCCTCCCTGACCTATCACCTTCATCTCCTCCCCCACTGACCTATTGTACTCTATGCTACTCTATCCCCACCCCCACCCTCCTCTAGCTTATCTCTCCACGCTTCAGGCTCTCTGCCTTTATTCCTGATGAAGGGCTTTTGCCTGAAACGTCGATTTTGCCTGTCCTTGGATGCTGCCTGAAAGGTTATCTATGTGTGGAGTCACAAGAGATGGGTGAGATCATAAATTAATATTTCTTGTCAGTATTTACCATCTTAAGGGGATGTCTTAAAAAAATCCACATTACAGAAGAGGTGGTACTGGAAGTCTTAAAACATATTAAGCCAGATAAATCCCTGGGACCATGTATATCCCAGGACAATGGGAGGCTAGGGAGGAAATTGGGGGGCCCCTAGTGGAGACATTTACATCATCAACAGCCACAAGCGCTTGGAGATTGGGGTTGGCTAATGTTATGCCATTATTTAAGAAAGGCTGCAGAGAAGTGCCTGGCAACTACAGACTGGTGAGCTTAATGTCCATAGTGGGTAAGTTGTTAGAGGAGATTCTGAGAGACAGGATCTACAGGTATTTAGAGGGGCAAGGACTCATTTGGCATTGTCAGCATGGTTTTGTGCATGGGAAATCATGTTTCACGAATTTGATTAAGTTTTTGAAGGACTGACCAAGAGAGTAGATAAGGGCAGTATGATGTTGCTGCTGACATGGACTTTAGCAAGGCCTTTGACAAGGTACCGCATGGTATGTCGTTGAGTCAGCTTAAATCTCATGGGATCTCGGGAGAGCTAGCCAACTGGATACAAAATTGGCTTCATGGCAGAAGGTGGTGGTAGAGTGTTTTTTTTTTCCAGACTGTGACCAGCAGTGTTTCACAGGGATTGGTGCTGGGTCCACTCTCATTCATCATTTATATAAATAATTTGGAGGAGAATTTAGGAGGTATGGTTAGTAAGTTTGCAGGTGACACCAAGATTGGCGGGAAAGTGGACAGCGAAGAAGGTTATCTGAGAATGCAGTAATATCTTGATCAATTGGGCCAGTGATCTGAGGAATAGCAGATGGAGCTTGATTTAGATGTTGCATTTTGGTAAGGCAAGACTTACACAGTCAATGGTCAGACCCTTGGCAGCATTAGAGAACAGATCTGTGGGTTCAGGTTCATAGCTCCTTAAAAATGGAGTCACAGGTGGACAGGGTAATGAAGGCAGCTTTCAGCATGCTTGCTTTCATCAGTCAGAGCACTGAGTCCAGGAGTTGGGATGTCTTGATGCAGCTATAAAAGACATTGGTGAAGCCACATTTGGAGTACAGCGTGTAGTTCTTGTTGCCCCACTATAGAAAGGATATTATTAAACTAGAAAGAATGCAGACAAGATTTACTAGGATGCTACCTGGACTGGAAGGTTTGAGTTATAAGGAGAGTTTGTATATGCTGGTACTTTTTTTCCTGGAGCATGGGAAACTGAGGGGTGATGTTATAGAAGTCTATAAAATCATGAGGAGCATCGATAAGGTAGATAGCCACAAGTTTTTCCCCATAATAGGAGTCTAAAACTAGAGGGCTTAGGTTTAAGGTGAGTAGGGAGAGATATAAAAGGGTACACAGGGCAATTTTTTCACATAGAGGGTGATGAGTGTCTGGAATGGGCTGCTAGAGGTAGTAGTAGAAGCGAGTATAATTTTATCATTTAAGAAACATTTAGACAGGTACAAGAATGGGATAGGTATGGAGGGATATGGATCAAACACAGGCAAATGGGACTAGTTTGAATTGTGAAAACTGGGAGGCATGGGCAAGTTGGGACAAAGGGCGTGTTTCCATGCTGTCCACCTCTATGACTAATCTGCCGTAGTAGTCAATATGTTCTTGATTGTTCTGACTTTGGCCTAAACTCCATATCCCAACCAATCATTGCTATTCCTTGTCCTTCTAAATCATAGAATTCATAGGTTTATAAGGTATTTTCAAAGCAGTGTGGCAGTGGTGTAAGAACTGAATGTTCAAGGTAGTGGATAGAATGCCAGTTGTGACAATACTATGGCTTTAAGAGGTGTATTTTAACCAGGCTTTTTTTTTGAAGAGGTAATAAGCTGTCTATTTGAATCCAATAAAGTAAATAGCTTGTGATGCCTTGTTTTATTTTAAGTTGGAACAATTGAAGCAGTCTCAATGGATGGAGTCAAGCTCCCACAGAACCAAGATTTGTTTTAGTTTTTGCTTTCAGTAGTTGCTGGGTCTTGATGCGGAATGTGGAAACTCTTATTACTCTCTCTGTTATATTTAAAAGCTGGAGATTTCTTCCTGCTGCTGGAATTGCATGTGAGACAACCTATTTCACTGAATTTGCCTTTGCCAAGGGTGTATTTATGGGATGTTACAATATTGGAGCAGTTAATTAGTAGTAGTTAATATATATTGTTTTGTTAAGCAATTTGATAGTTCCAGTAAAGCCAATTCTTTTATTTAATTTCTTTTTGCCTGTATTTTACTTATAGTATATGAATAGTGTGTTCGTTTGAAGTCTGGTAATTTGACCAATCAAATTGCATCCAGAACACAAGATCTTACACTGACCTTGAACATAAGAAGCAAATAGGGTCTAGACTATCTTCTGAATATATTTTGAGGGGGTTTAGTCTTGTCCATAACACAATTAAGCAGATTTCTTTGTCCTGGACAGTGTTGAGTTTTCTATGGATTGATGGAGCGGCGCCCATCCTACCACATCATGCTCAACGTCACCGACATTTCACTGGTCAGTTTCCCAAGCTTCGGGAATCTCATACTACTCCAGGAATATTTCGATTGGGTGTGAGAGATGTCAATCAGAGAGCACACCCACTCTCCCCATTCTCTTCTACACCATCCACAATTCATTCGCCAATTAGCAGTACCCAGGATAATAAATCAACTCCAAACATAAACAGAGAACTCAGTAAGATAAATCAGTAAGAATCCTCACTCTGCACATCCCCGATAATTACATCTCACCTTCTTATATTCAAGAATGAGCAATCCACAAAACCCAGCTGGAAATCAGAGGGAAATGCTTCCAACAAACATAATCAATATTAAACAAACAGCTCCATTCAAACAGTTCAGCACAAATCGCCGAGTAAACAGCTCTCTCAGCTGGATCCTCTCACACAGCATAAGGGACATTTCCACCCCTGACTGCGCACAGGATAGTCAGACTGCCTGAAGATTGGTGTGGATATTATGGGATACAATTTGTATAAACGCTGCTGTTCACTCGCCATCTCCTCACTTGGTTTTCAGTCCCTATAGGAAGTGAACCAGCTCTGGAAGAGGAAGAGGAGAGAATGGGCAGAATGGGTGGGCTCTCTGATTGACACCTCCCATTGTCAATCCAAATATTTCTGGTGTAACGCCAGTTTCCAGAAGCGTTCAGAACTGACCAGAGAAATGGAGGGGACATTGAGCAGCAGATGAGGTGGATATTTAACCTTGACATTGGCCCACCTGAATAAATCCTCACTTGCTGCCACCTCTATGTCAGTTCCCTTGGTAAATGTTTGACAGAGATTTCTAGTGTGAGAATATTGTTCTTCATCTTCAGAGGATTTCAAACTGACAACATCAGTGTGGGATGGGTTTAACAGCAAGTCAGAAGAGAGGAAAATCCTCAGCAGACAAGGCAGTGTTGCTGTGCCATAATGGGATTAGCTGAGAACAGGGAAGCGAGTTTTGAGAAGATTTCTTTTGCGAAGAAGGAAACACAGGAGGGAGGGACATAGGAGCAGAGAGATGACTAGAAAAGGAGATTGAGCCAATGCTTGAAAAGCAATGTTCCTCAGGGAGTGACACTGATTTGTGGAATGATTGTACTCTGGGAGCAGCACATTGCTCAGCGAGTAATATGATGCCTAGAGGAGACTCTTTAGTTAGGAAGTAACTGTGACTTGGAGACTGACTCCTGTGACAATGCTGTCACTTTAAAAAGGTTATTTTGTCCTTGTTCTTTTGAAGAGAGGCCGTAAAGGCAGAGATACTGAGGCGTCTAGTTTAACAATGGAAGGGGAGTGGTCAATTCTCCCAGTTCAGGTTTTTTTCTAGCTTGTATTAGCTGGGGCAGTCACAAGATGTAAGAGTCTAAAGGAGTTGCAAACTTCAGCAACAAATTCTTTTGAATTTCTTCTGAATTTCTCTGGAAGAAGATCTCCCCTGCCTGTAAGAATCTGTGATTGAATTTACCCTTTTCCCAAAGGGTATGTTTAAGGGATGTTACTATATTGGAATAGTTAATTAGTTAATTTCTGTATCAAGTCAGTTAAGTTTTCCAATTGTTAAGTTATTCTAAATTCCAGTTTCTTTTGTTCATGCTTCAACTGTAGTGTTTAACTAAATTATTTTGTTTGAAGCCAAGTAGTTTGACCAGTTGCATCACGCTTGGAACAGCCACTTCACATTTACCTTTACAATAAGAAAAAGTTCAGGTCTAGGCTACATGCTTAAAATATTTTGAGGGTGTCTAGCTTGGTCCATAACACTCCAGGGTGACCAATTTTGAGACAATAAAATGACAGTTAGTTACGCTGTTGACCCATTGAATTCGGGAGTAGGGAATAGGGCCACTGCTGCTGTGATTACGAGGAAAGTGCTGTGGAGGGGGAGGCTCACAACGGATGAGGGTAGTTAGTGATAGTCAGAGCTTGTTTCTGATGAAACTGTAGTTCTATCATTGCACATTTGGAACTATCCTTTTTGGTCCTCATTAAGCAATTTAAACAAAGAGCACCAATTGTAGCACCAACGTGGGGATGTGACCTTCTCCTCATCAAATGCTGCCAGGATGAGCTCAGAAAAGGTGAATCTGTCAGCACAGGGTATACAGGTAGACAAATCTTCATTAACTATCAACTCCATAAGGACATAAAAGTCATAATCTACATGGCAGTCACTCTCCAGACAATATATTGATTCTGACTGGGGAATGAGACTGTGAAGCAGGGAGTGGCAATTGGAATCAGGGAGTAACTCCCTGCTCAAGGCAATACCAATACTTAAGGAGTGACTGTGACTTGGACATTGACCTCACGGCAAAAACATCTGAGGAAATCACATCAAAATAAAAAATTCTGCAGATGTTAGGATGTCAGCTTCATGGAGTTTCTCTTACAACCTCTCCCCTTTTCAGTCAAGTCATTGCCATTCATCCCTGGACAAATCAGAAAATTAGCCCTAAAGGAATAGCAAGCAGAAAGCTTCATGAGGGACACAAATGATTTGAGAATTGTACCAAGGAACAGTACAACTTAGATCTCCAATATTAACTGGCTTAAGGAGTAAATCGAGGCCAGAATCTTCAATACCATTTAGGGAGATGTATTCAAACCGGGAGCCTCAAACCTTTATACTTTCACTCCATGGTCATCAGAAAACAATCTGTGACCAGTCACAGAAAACAACTGTAGAAAGTAATCACAGGTTTTTCATTTAACCATGTTGTTGGGAGCCAAGTTTAGATGATAAACATGTGGGTGGTAGTGAATACTGGCATGAAACCTGCAATTACAATGATACAACATCGCTGAAGCTCCAGATTACTGCCTACAAGCCTTAATAAATTAATGAATTGATACAGTTTCAACCAGATTATGTCTATAAATATCCATCATAGCCATATTGATTGTTAAATGCATAGAGTATCTATCAAGATCCCTGCAAATCCATTGCTGTTCCACTTCTGCATGAGGCATTGTAAACTGTCATAAATGTCCACTGCTTTTTGTCAATTATACAAATGATTGGATGTGAACATAGGTTAGTATAAAGTTTGCAGGTTACACCAAATATTGGAGGTGTAATGGACAGCAAAGAAGATTACCTCATAATACAACAGGATCTTGATCAGATGGGCCGAGGAGTGGCAGATGGAGTTTAATTTAGATAAATGTGAGGTGCTGCATTTTGGAAAGGCAAATCAGGGCAAGACTTATACATTTATTGGTAAGGTCTGAGGGAGTGTGTTGAACAAAGACACCCTGGAGTGCAGGTTCATAGTTCCTTGAAAGTGGATTTGCAGGTGGATAGGGAAGATGTTTGGTATGCTCGCCTTTATTGGTCAGTGCATTGAGTATAGCAGTGGGAGGTCATATTTTAGCTGTACAGAACATTGGATAGACCATTTTTGGAATACAGTGTTCAATTCTGGTCTCCTTGCTATAGGAAGGATGTTGTGAAACTTGAACGGGTTCAGAAAAGATTTGCAGGGATGTTGCCGAGGTTAGAGGGTTTGAACTTTAGGGATGCTGCCTGACCTGTTGCGCTTTTCCAGCAACACATTTTCAGCTCTGATCTCCAGCATCTGCAGTCCTCACTTTCTCCTAGGAGAGGCTGAATAGGCTGGGGCAAGGGACCTAAGGGGCAACTTCTTCACACAGAGGGTGGTGTATGAATGGAATGTAGCTGCCAAAGACTGGTACAATTACGATATTTAAAAGACATCTGGATGGGTATTTGAATAGGAAGGCTTTTGAGGAATATGGTTCAAATGCTGGCAAATAGGAATAGATCAATTTAGGACATCTGGTTGGCATGGATGAGTTGGACATGCGGGTCTGTTACTATGCTGCACATCTCTGTGATTCTATGAATACATTATTACAAATAACTGAAATTCTTGCCAGAATTAACATTGACCACATTTCATTCCCAAACTTAATTTGATATTGGACATCTTTTCAATGCCTTGATTGGTTCATCTTTCAGTACTCTGATTGGATAATCATTTGAACACATTTTCATGCAATCAGTGGAGTAATGAAGGATCAAAACAAATTACTGACTTGAATAAAGTGTATCAGTTCAGGAAATCAGCTCAGAGAAAACAATCATTCTGAAGGGTCAAAAAGTTTAGCGCTAAAGAAGCACAGCAGATCAGGCAGCATCTGAGGAGCAGGAGAATTTACGTTTCCTGATGAAGGGCTTATGCCCGAAATGTCAACTCTCCTGCTCCTCGGTTGCTGTCTGATCTGCTGTGCATTTCCAGCGCCACACTTTTTGACTCATGGAGAACTATTGTTGTGTATTATTCACATTCTGTTATTTTTAATGTGAATAATTATTTTTGGCCTCTGATTTTGGTCAGGATTGATATACACTTTTATGCTTAAGGTTTAACTCATGATGAGTTTTTGTGAATTAGTTTTAACAAGCTTATTCTCAATTCTAATGACAGAATAAAGTTTGCCAATCTCTTCTGATCTGGCATCTCAATTTACGAGGCTGTGCATTGAAGAACTTAGCTGAACTGTTGTGTCCTCTAATCCACTGCACTTAGTGACCCCTATACATTGCACCCAGTGACCCCATACATTGTGCCGACTCTGACAGTTGATATACTGTGACTCCTGTAGATCACCCTCTTTGACTTAAAACCACCCGAAGTCTCTCCTATGGATTACCCAGATGCCTCCTATAGATAACTCTGAGAGGTCACGCCTTGCCATTGCCAGAAGTTTGGTATGCTTTCCTTTATTGGTCAGAATATTGAGTACAGGAGTTGGGAGGTCATGTTGCGGCTGTACAGGACATTGGTTAGGCAACTGTTGGAATATTGTGTGCCATTCTGGTCTCCTTCCTATCGGAAAGATGTTATGAAACCTGAAAGGGTTCAGAAAAGATTTACAAGGATGTTGCCAGGGTTGGAGGATTTGAGCTACAGGGAGAGGCTGAACAGGCTGGAGCTGTTTTCTCTGGAGCATCGGAGGCTGAGGGGTGACTTTATAGAGGTTTATAAAATCATGAGGGGAATGGATAGGATGAATAGACAAAGTCTTTTCCCTGGGGTCCGGTGGCCCAGAACTAGAGGGCATAGGTTTAGGGTGAGAGGGTCAAAGATATAAAAGCGACCTAAGGGGTAAAGTTTTGACTTAGAGGATGGTAGGTGTATGGAATGAGCTGCCAGGGGAAGTGGTGGAGGCTGGTACAATTGCAAGATTTAAAAGGCATTTGGATGTGTATATGAATAGGAAGGATTGAGGGATATGGGCCGGGTGCTGGCAAGTAGGACTAGATTGGGTTGGGGTATCAGGTTGGCATGGGCGAGTTGGACCCAAGGATTTACAAGGATGTTGCCAGGATTGGAGGATCTGAGTTACAGGAAGAGGCTGAACAGGCTGGGGCTGTTTTCCCTGAAGTGTCGGAGGCTGAGGGGTGACCTTATTGCAAACTTATGAGGGGCATGGATAGGATAAATAGACAGTCTTTCCCTGGGGTCAGGGAGTCCAGAACTAGAGGGTATAGGTTTAGGGTGAGAGGGGAAAGATATAAAAGAGACCTAAAAGGCAACTTTTTCACGCAGAGGGTGGTACGTGTATGGAATGAGCTGCCAGAGGATGTGGTGGAGACTGGTACAACATTTAAGAGGCATTTCGATGGGTATATGAATAGGAAGGGTTTGGAGGAATATGGGCCGGGTGCTGACAGGTGGGACTAGATTGGTTTGGGATATCTGGTCGGCATGGACGGGTTGGACTGAAGGGTCTGTTTCCGTGCTGTACATCTCTATGACTCTATAAGTCCCTGCCAGACCACTCCCATCCTCAACAAATACCCAAAACTTTAACCATGTGATCCACAAAAGTACGCACTGTCTCCTTTCCCCATGATTCTGTCAAAAATTTCCCCTTCCCCTTCAAAATGATTTGGAGAAAATGAGGACTGCAGATGCTGAAGAGTCAGAGTCAGAAAGTGTAGCACTGGAAAAGCACATCAGGTCAGACAGCAACCAAGGAGCAGGAGAGTTGACATTTCAGGCATAAGCCCTTCATCAGGAAACATCAATTCTCCTGCTTCTCGGATGTTGCCTGACCTGCCGTGCTTTTCCAGCACCACACTTTGACTGATCTCCAGTATCTGCAGTCCTCACTTTCTCCTAATCTTTCTCTATGAACTGTGTAAGAGTGTATGCATTGTCCACAACTCTGAGATGTAAAATCCAGAATTGGGTACACTCCTTCCTACTATGCTCTGTACCTGGAGATCAAACCAACCAGGGATTCAGGTCCAAGTCCACAGCGTGAACCCTTCACCTTGCTGCTAAAATTACTGAGAAAGGACACATTGACCATAAAGGAGGAGAAAGTGAGGACTGCAGATGCTGAAAATCAGAGTCCAGAGTGTGGTGCTGGAAAAGCACAGCAGGTCAAGCAACATCCAAGGAGCAGGAGAATAGATGTTTCCTGATGAAGGGCTTATGCCTGAAAAGTCAATTCCCCTGCTCCTCGGATGCCACCTGTCCTGCTGTGCTTTTCCAGCACCACACTCTCGAAATTGACCATAAAACCTCATCAACAGATTACTGGTTTTTAATGAGCCACTAACATGGAGATGTAATTTATCTGGTGGGACAAAAATAGATGTTGACTATGTATGAGTAAGAGCTGTGTCAATACCTTGCACATTACAATGATCATTAGAGCAGATCTCACAGAGTATTGGTCAAGAAAGAGCCATTCAGCAGAATGTGGCTGCACCAGTTCTTCAAATGAGCATCATAAACTTGTGTTAATCTCTCACATTTTACTCCATACCCTTGCATGTTATTTTTATGCACATAATTATCCAATGCCCTCTTGAATACTTCTATAGAATTTACCTCCCACCAGACTGCCAGGCAGTGTTTCTCATTCCAGGAGCCATTCATGTAAATCACTTCTGCACTCTCTCCAATGAGTTCACATTCATCCTACAATGTGGCAACCACAACTATATACAATATTTCAGTTGAGGTCTATATAGTATCTTCTACAAGTTCAACATTAACTCCTTGCTTTTATAGGGATATTACATACGTACTTCATGTTCTGCAGCAATCCAACCACATTCAATGATCTATCCACATAAACATCCAGATCCTTGTGTTCTTGCATGCCCTTTGAAATACAATATAAAACAGGGGTTACAATTCTATGTTCTTCCCAATCAAAGTGCACAACTTCACACTCCTCTGCTTTGGAACTCCAGATTTGCCCACCCATTAACCTGTCTACATCGTTTTGGAATTCTACACTGTCTATCTGATAGAGTGAATTTATATTTTTAACCTGTTAGGGTTATACAAAGATTTTCAGATTAGAGAAAACAACAGATGTTAAACATCTTAGAAATGAGTCTGTCAGCAGGAATGTCAGCAACAATAGAAGGCAACATAACAAAATGAGTAAATGGGAAGCAGCCACTGAAACTACAATATCGAAAATAAGATATAACCACCTGATGAAGGAGCAGCGCTTCGAAAGCTAGTGCTTCCAAATAAACCTGTTGGACTATAACGTGGTGTTGTGTGATTTTTAACAAAAATAAAATGAAATGTGTCCTGACTGGGTGAAGGAGATGTTTACAACATTATTCAATTATCTAGAATGGATAGTTGTGTTTCTTTTTATGTTTGTATGAAGCAATATTGGAAGTTGAATAATGAGCTGATGTGACCAAATGAGTGCTATAAGATTTTCCCCTGCGCCTTCAGAGTTGTACACCAGTTTAATTGAGTTGGAGCTCTCCCAGCATCGCTTCAATAAAGTAATTGTAAACCTGTACTCGATCTCTAGTAATTAATTAATAGAAGTAGCCACAACACTTCTCGCACATTACAATTCTTCCAAGTTTTGCGTCATCTCCAAACTGAACTGCACACCAAGATCCAGCTCATAATATAGCATGTGGGATATAGGTAAATAATTACTAACTTTAGTGTATAACTGTGGATAATTGGGTACTAACTTTAGTGCATAATTATTCTAGCAAATAATTTCTTTCATCATGATAGTTTAGATAATTTACAGACTCAGCAAAATAGCTAAGAGAGCTGAAACGCATCAACTAGACGAGAAAAGACACATTGTTAAAATGTATATTCAGGAATGGAATGTACCTATGAACAATGGAAGATGTACAAGCAAACAGATAAAGTGAAAAGAACATCAAGATCCAAGTTTAGCAAAATCGCCCTTATGTCACCAACTTGGAGAAGTGGGGAAGTAATAAGGGCGGAACGCAGCTGGGTAGTGGCAGAACACAATAAGGGAGATTGATAGGTATGAAGGCCTGTGAGGTAAACGGGGAGTACCAAAAATTAAAACTGTATAAATTGTAAAGCAATCCCTGAATGTGTGTGCCCACTGGTCACCCCTTCTTGCAAGAATGTTTCAATAAAATTCGCTGCTTCAGATTTTGACTCGGACTGAAATTTATTATACTGTGAGTTTTATTTCTCACAATTTGGGGGCTTCGTCCGGGATGTCCTTCATCACCGGCAGGGTAAAGCACCGTCAACGGCTGGGAAGACGCGTCCCGTTCTTTTTAGAACAGTCCCGTGTTCCTCGGCAGTGGGTTCCCCCCTCTGGTTGTCTGATCGAGATCTGATGAGAGTCTATCTGAACCAGGCGAAAGGTTTAAGTAGGTGCAGGGAGCCAGGCAACTCTGTGCACAGACCAAGGTAAGAAAATTGACTTTTAAGTACTGCCTTGGTGGCTGGGATTGAGTTCTAGTAGTTAATAAGGGACTAACGAAGGAACTCAATATGTGTAAGGAAAAAGCCTCCGGAAAAAGAAAATGGAAACAGAGGTGGGGTCCCTGACAACATACCTCCAGAAAGTCCATTGGGCAGGATGTTGTAGAATTGGAAAAATAATACTTGTACAAGGGGAAAAGATAGGAAAAAGAAGATTAAATATTGTTGCTTTGTATGCACTGAGGAATCCATTCTTCATCCTGCCGTCTTTTGGCCAAAGTACGGGTCGGACGAAGACTGGGTTTGTAAATATTTGAATTTATATGTCAATGGAAAACAACCTTACAGTCAGGAGGAATCAGATTATGCTTCGTGTCAGAAGTAGCTAAAGAGCTACTTCGTAACTAAATCATGGCCAAACACGACCTATAGCATTGTAATTGAGCAATGACTGGTCAGGACTACTTAAGAAAACTAATTTTGGATTTAAATCAAGGAACTAAAACGGGTAATTATAGTGGATTTCAAAGTTGGGAACTGTATGCATTTTACATTTTAAATATTAAACACTGAATATATGAATTTATAATATATAAATATATATTTACAAATAAGATTCCAAAATGTATAGTTAGGAACAGGCTTTAGACAAGCATAAATTGATAAATTGTATTTGAGATTACAAGGAGAAAGAGGGTCCTGGTATTTGAGGTTACAGGGAGCAAGAAATATTGCAATATTTCTTAAAAAGAATCAAGGTCTGAACAAAACATTGGGTGATGAGGAATGGCCATTAGGTGGCCCTAAAGCTGTTCAATTGGTTAAATCGGCTCAGCAATTGATCTGGCAACGTAACATGAAAACCAGAAACGAAAGGCAAAAATAATGATAGCCACGGTTGATGAGATAATGAAGAAAAGGACAAACCTAAGCGGAGAAGGAAATCGGAATGGTAGCGGGCAGCATGTTGAAAATAAGGGAAATAAGGGAGGAGATGTTAAGGGGTCTGGTAGACAGGAACAAGGATCAAAGTGGAAATCCCCACAGGCGGGACATTATTACTGTGGAAAGACAGGTCACTTTAAGAGCGAGTGTCCAGATCTGAAAAAGGAAGCAAAGCAGTACTGTTTATGAACCTTGATGAAGAATAGGGGTGTCAGGGGATCCTGCCTCCAGGGACCCACCAGGAACCCTTGATAAATTTAAAGGTGGGACCTTACAAAGAGGACGTAGTTTTCCTAGTCGATACAGGGGTAGCAAGGTCATTCTTAAATTTTAAGCCGAAGGGAGTGGGAGCAAAAGAGTCAATTGGATTATGGCGACAGTTTTGTGATGAGAGGCACAAAGAATCAGTTTTACGCTCATGATAAGATACTGCCACTAAATTGGGGATTGAATTAGCTGCAAATGGTGCTATGAAATCTGTTGAGGTTCTTAAAAATGAATGTGCTCGAGCAAAACAATTACAGAAACAGAATGAGAAGTCACAAGTGATTGGTAAACAAACAGAACTGCGCAATTACAGTTTTTAAAATGTTTTTGTCACTTGTTGCGTTTTCACCCTGAATTATATAATATATATAATTAATAATTAATATTTATAATAAATCAATTGTGTTAGCCTGAATCAATATTAATTGGCAGGATTCCTTCACGCATTCTCAGTGACCTGTCATATTGATTCATGGTTAATTTAAAACATGACTGCATTAATTCATTTTAAATTAAAGAACTGAAAGCTACATTACTGGCCAGAGTGCGTGCAGGCAGTGGCAGCAACAGCCTTCTTGGTAGAAGAGAGTCGAAAACTTACTTTTGGGGAAGCCTTAAATAGTCAGCATCCCACATCAGGTACAGAACAAATTGCACAGAAAGCAGGACGATGGCTCAAAGACTCTAGGATCTTGAAATATGAGAGAGTCTTAATAGAGAAGGATGATCTTGTATTAGTCACAGACAATTGTTTGAATCCAGCTGCATTTCTGTGGCGGGGAGAGGTAAAAGGCACAATGGATATGCTGTAGTAGATGGGATAGAGGGAAGCGTTATTGAGGCTGTAAGACCGCCCAATGGCTGGTCAGCCCAAACTTGTGAACTCTATGCCCTAGAAAGAGCTCTCAGAAACTTAGAAGTCAAAGAAGGAATGATATATACAGACTCCAAATATGCATTTGGAGTGGTACATACCTTTGGAAAAATTTGGCAAGAGAGAGGACTGATAAGTAGCAGAGGAAATGGACTAGCACACGAGGAATCGATAAAACAAGTGCTGGAATCTTTGTTACTCTCGAGAGAAATATCGATAGTTCATATAAACTGACACCAGAAGGGGAATGACCCGGAAACAAGGGGAAATAAATTGGCCGATGAGGCCGCTAAAGAAGCGGCCCTAAATCCACAAGGAGCAGTGATACACTCCCTAATATCTGCAATTCCAGATCTTCAGGGTACCCCGTTGTTTACTGCAAAGGTGGAAAAGGAACTAAAAGACTTAGGAGCTGCAAAGACAGCGGATGGGTGCTGGATGTTACCCGATGGGAGGGAAATTTTGAATAAAATGATGATGTGATAAATTATGGCTGTCTTACACCAGGGGAGTCACTGGGGAGTGCAAGCAATTTGTGATTTAGTCTTAAGAAAATATGGATGCAAAGGGATATATACGATAGCCAAACAGATATGCGAGGGATGTATAACATGTTAAAAAAAAACAAGGAGGTGTTAAGGAAACAAGTCCTAGGAGGGAGAGAACCTGGGCTAAGACCATTTCAGAGTATTCGAGTAGATTATACCTAATTACCCCGAATGGGCAGACTGAGGTATATGCTGATAATGGTTGATCACCTAAATGGATGGGTGGAAGCATACCCTTTAGCCACTGCCACTGCAAGTGGGGTGTCCAAGATAATACCCGAACAATTAATCCCTAGATACGGTATAGTGGAATGCATAGATTCAGATCAGGGAACTCATATTACCTCCAGGGTACTCCAGGGGGTAATGGAGGGATTAGGAATCTCCTGGGAGTTCCACACTCCTTGGCACTTCATCAGGAAAGGTTGAGAGAATGAACCAGACACTCAAGAAGCAGTTATCTAAATTAGTAATAGAAACCAGACTCCCTTGGACTAAGTGTTTACCTATAGCCCTTTTGCGAGTGTGAACGGCCCCAAGGAAAGATATGGGGCTGTCCCCTTATAAGATATTGTTTGGCCTGCCCGATCTGGGAACAAAAGGGGAATTGCCGACCCTGGAGACTAAAGATCTGTTCTTGAAGAAGTATATGCTGGACTTGTCTTTGTCTTTTCCCAGAAAACAGACTCCATCCCCTGAATTCACCGTCCATCCGCTCCAACCGGGGGATTGGGTCCTAGTCAAATATTGGACTGAGGCCAAATTGCAACCAGACTGGGAGGGGCTGGACCAAGCACTCCTAACCACTGAAACAGCAATAAGAACGGCAGAGAAAGGCTGGACTCACTACACTCGGATCAAAGGGCCAGTGGAATCTCCAGTTGAGACAGAAGTCTGAACAGCTGAATTGACAACAGAAGTACTTAAACTTAAGTTGAAAAGACTTTAAATAACTGACTATACGGTAGTGGCGTTAGCGCAGGATAGTTTCTGTAATACTGTATGTGAAGTCTCTCCTGATTATATGGTAGCAGCGTAAGCGCGGGATAGTTTCTGCAGTACTGTATGTTAAGTCTCTCAGTACCTCCATACCACTACAGAATGGGAAAAATGTTTAGGTACATTATATTAGCTTTTCTAGTCTTAGGACTCTGTCAGATTACGGTGATGTCATCTTACTCAGTGATAACGGTTCCTGAAAGTACAAATCCACAAGTCATAGAAACAGATGCCTGCAGCCTGGTGGATTGTGGAGATGTAATAAATCAAAGGCAGTACAGTAACTCAGAGATACATCTTAGATTTTATGAAAGAATTCCAGAGGGGGAGGGGTGTGGCATGGGATAAGACTAGCGGGAAGAAAATGTCCCAGAGAGAAAAGTGTAAGAGATATCTTCAGAATAAAGAATGTAAAGAATGGCGGAGGCAGGAAGGCCTCAGGGGTGACCTTTTGATTAATCCACTCGTTACAGTACACCGAGACCCCTTCCGGTCAGCTCTTGACTGTCCCGATAAAAAGTGTAACCCAATATATTTAATAATAAAGAAAACTTCATAGTATGAAGCAGTTTTAGGGGGAGAAAACGATCAGGTCCAATTAAACCAAATCCTTGGGATAGAGATGAAAGCAGACGGGAAGAATTTCCTGGGATGTTGTTTTAAAATACAGGTGAAAGGCAGAACCCGAGTAGGAGAAAGGAATAGTAAAATCCCTTACTCTAACCCTAAGGTGATAAAGATAGTCGAGGTAAAGGACTTAAAGCAGACCATTGAAGTAGAAACGGGATATGAGGGTACAAATGCCTGGGTTGAATGGGTAAAGTACACTGTGAAAAGTTTGAATAAAAGCAATTGTTATGCATGTGCCTCTGGGAGACCAATGGCCCAAGTAGTCCCCTTTCCGCTCAGGGGGAAGCGAAACAGGAGGAGCATGACATGCATGATAGCCCTGTATCAGGATGAGACTGCATGGAGTAATAAAGATTGTATGCCCTTCTATTAAAGTTCCCTCCTCTAAAGAAGGAAGGCTTGAAGATGCCCCCCATGTTTTCGGTCATGGTCGGAAATCACAGATTGTGTGTAAATAGGTGAGGAACAGATCGGTCCAGATATTTGGGGGAGCTGAAATCATGTACTGAGATTGAGTACGTGACGGAAAAGGGAGGGTACTACTCAACATTAAGGATTCCCCAAGCGGATCTGTGGTGGTACTGCGGAGAGAAAATATAGAGACCCACCCTACCTCTAGATTGGAGGGGCATGTGTGTAATTGTACAACTGGCAATTCCGTTCACCCTGGCATTTGAAAAGAAAGAGATAGTAAAGGAAGGGGACGAAGTAAGAGATCACTATTGGGTACTTCGTTTGATGATCAGGTATAGAAGAATACAGCGCAGTACAGGCCCTTTGGCACTCGATGTTGCGCCGATCCAAGCCCACCTAACCTATACTAACCCACTATCCTCCATATACCTATCCAATGCCCGCTTAAATGCCCATAAAGAGGGAGAGTCCACCACTGCTGCTGGCAGGGCATTCCATGAACTTACGACTCGCTGAGTGAAGAACCTACCCCTAACTTCAGTCCTATATCTACCCCCCCTTAATTTAAAGCTATGCCCCCTTGTAATACCCGACTCCATACGCGGGAAAAGGTTCACACTGTCAACCCTATCTAACCCCCTAATCATCTTGTACACCTCAATCAAGTCACCCCTAAACCTTCTTTTCTCTAATGAAAACAGCCCCAAGTGTCTCAGTCTATCCTCATACGATCTTCCTTCCATACCAGGCAACATCCTGGTAAACCTCCTCTGCACCCGTTCCAGTGCCTCCACATCCTTCCTATAGTATGGCGACCAAAACTGCACACAATATTCCAGATGCGGCCGCACCAGAGTTTTATACAACTGCATCATGACCTCAGGACTCCGGAACTCAATTCCTCTACCAATAAAAGCCAGTACGCCATATGCCTTCCTCACCGCACTATTTACCTGGGTGGCAACTTTCAGAGATCTGTGTACATGGACACCAAGATCCCTCTGCTCATCCACACTACCAAGTATCCGACCATTAGCCCAGTACCCCATCTTTTTGTTATTCTTCCCAAAGTGAATCACCTCACATTTAGCTACATTGAATTCCATTTGCCACCTTTCTGCCCAGCTCTGCAGCTTCTCTATATCCTGCTGTAACCTGCCACATCCTTCCTCACTGTCAACAACTCCTCCGACTTTCGTATCATCCGCAAACTTGCTCACCCAACCTTCTAACCCCTCTTCCAGGTCATTTATAAAAATGACAAACAGCAATGGTCCCAAAACAGATCCTTGCGGAACACCGCTAGTGACGGCACTCCATGAAGAAACTTTGCCATCAACTACTACCCTCTGTCTTCTTCCATCCAGCCAATTCCTAATCCAAACCTCCAACTCACCCTCAATGCCATATCTCCGTATTTTCTGCAGTAGCCTACCATGGGGAACCTTATCAAACGCCTTACTAAAATCCATATATACCACATCTACCGCTTTCCCCTCATTAACCTCCTTCGTCACCTTTTCAAAGAATTCAATAAGGTTTGTGAGGCACGACCTGCCCTTCACAAAACCATGCTGACTATCCTTGATCACATTATTCCTATCCAGATGTGCATAAATCCTATCCCTTACAATTCTCTCTAAGACTTTGCCCACAACAGAAGTGAGACTCACCGGCCTATAGTTACTAGGGTTATCCCTACTCCCCTTTTTGAACAAGGGAACCACATTTGCTATCCTCCAGTCTTCTGGCACTACTCCTGTAGACAAAGAGGACATAAAAATCAAGGCCAATGGCTCTGCAATCTCCTCCCTTGCTTCCCAGAGAATCCTAGGATAAATGCCATCAGGCCCAGGGGACTTATCTATTTTCACCTTTTCCAGGATTTCCAACACCTCTTCTCTACATACCTCAAAGCCATCCATTCTACTTATTTGTGACTCAGTATTCACATCGACGACAATGCCCTGTTCCTGAGTAAATACTGAAGAAAAGTATTCATTCAGTGTCTCCCCAATCTCTTCCGCCTCCACACGCAACTTCCCACTACTATCCTTGACTGGACCTATTCCTACCCTAGGCATTCTTTTATTCCTAACATACCTATAGAAAGCCTTAGGGTTTTCCCTAATCCTACCGACTAAGGACCTTTCATGTCCCCTCCTTGCTGCTCTTCGCTCTCTCTTCAGGTCCTTCCTGGCTACCCTATAACTCTCAATCGCCCCAATTGAACCTTCACGTCTCATCTTGAGATAGGCCGCCCTCTTCCATTTAACAAGGGATTCCAATTCCTTATTAAACCACGGCTCCCTCGCACGACCCTTTCCTCCCTGCCTGACAGGTACATAATTATCAAGGACACTCAATAGTTGCTCCTTGAACAAGCTCCACATATCATTTACACTCTTGCCTTGGAGTCTACTTTTCCAAGCCACACATCCTAAGTCATGCCTCACCGCATCATAATTTCCCTGACCCCAGCTATAACTCTTGCCCTGTAGTACACACTTATCCCTCTCCATCACGAGAGTAAAAATCACCGAATTATGGTCACTATCCCCAAAGTGCTCACCTACCTCTAATTCTAACACCTGGCCTGGTTCGTTACCCAGAACCAAATCCAGTATGGCCTCACCTCTTGTTGGCCTGTCTACATATTGTATATCTAGACTCTATAGGAGTCCCAAGAGGGGTACATGATGAGTTCAAGGCTCGTAACCAGATCACGGCAGGCTTTGAATCAACTCTCTTTTGGTGGCTAACAGTTAACAAAAATGTGGATTGGATAAATTATATTTTCTATAATCAGCAAAGGTTTATCAATCACACTAGAGATGCAATTAAAGGTATAGCCGAACAACTTGATGCAACCAGCCGAATGGCATGGGAGAATAGAATGGCCCTAGATATGATCCTGGCAGAAAAAGAGGGAGTGTGTGTAATGTTAGGAGGGAGCTGTTGTACCTTTATTCCAAATAACACAGCCACAAATGGGTCTATTACTCGAGCCCTGCAAGGTCTAACAACATTAGCCGAAGAACTAGCTGAAAATTCAAGAATCAGCACATCATTCACTGGGTGGCGAGAATCGTGGTTTGGAAAATGGAAGGGTGTAGTGATTTCAGTCCTTACCTCTTTGATCGTAGTGGTGGGAGGACTAATCGCACTAGGATGCTGTATCATACCCTGCACACGGGGGTTAATTCTAAGATTGATTGAAACAACTTTAGCCACACAAATGCCTTTAAAGAACAATCCGGGGGAAGGGGTCTACCTGTTGAACAATGAGGGAATAAGTGACCCCGGGAAGAATTCCAGAATGGATGAAATTTCGGGAAAAATGTTGGTCAGTTTGGGAGCAACATATTAAAAAAATGTAGAAGATAACAAAAGATAATAAAAAGAAAGGGGAGAAATTGTGGGATATAGGTAAAACAGTGGTACTTCTGCAAGTATAATTGAGTTCAAAGTTTGTGAGAAGATTTGTAGCTCGGGTGCTCGTTGTTGTGGTTCTGTTCGCCGAGCTGGGAATTTGTGTTGCAGACGTTTCATTCCCTGTCTAGGTGACATCCTCAGTGCTTGGGAGCCTCCTGTGAAGCGCTTCTGTGTTGTTTCCTCCGGCATTTATAGTGGTTTGTCTCTGCCGCTTCCGGTTGTCAGTTCTAGCTGTCCGCTGCAGTGGCCAGTATATTGGGTCCAGGTCGGTGTGTTTGTTGATAGAATCTGTGGATGAGTGCCATGCCTCTAGGAATTCCCTGGCTGTTCTCTGTTTGGCTTGTCCTATAATAGTAGTGTTTTCCCAGTCGAACTCATGTTGCCTGTCATCTGCGTGTGTGGCTATTAACGATAGCTGGTCGTGTCGTATAATTGAGTACTAACTTTAGTGTATAATTGTGCGATATAGGTAAATAATTACTAACTTTAGTGTATAATTGTAGATAATTGGGTACTAACTTTCGTGCATAATTATTCTAGCAAATAATTTCTTTCATCATGATAGTTTAAAAATTTACAGTCTCAGCAAAATAGCTGAGAGCTGAAACGCATAAACTAGACAAGAAAAGACACATTGTTAAGATGTATATTCAGGAATGGAATGTACCTATGAACAATGGAAGATGTTACAAGCAAACAGATAAAGTGAAAAGAACATCAAGATCCAAGTTTAATAAAATCTCCATTATGTCAGCACTTACAGAGGGGAGGGTCACCAACTTGGAGAAGGGGGTAAGTAATAAGGGCGGAGCGCAGCTGGGTAGTTGCAGAACACAATAAGGGAGCTTGATAGGTATGAAGGCCTGTGAGGTAAACGGGGAGTACTAAAAATTAAAACTGTATAAATTGTAAAGCAATCCCTGAATGTGTGTGCCCACTGACTACCCCTTCTTGCAAGAAGGTTCCAATAAAATTCGCTGCTTCAGATTTTGACTCGGACTGAAATTTATTATACTGTGAGTTTTATTTCTCACATAGCAGGAAAAGCAAAACCTAATATCAATCCCTGGGGAACACTCTACAAACCTTCCTTCGGCTTAAAACATGTTTATTGGCCGTTAATCTCTTTTTTTTAATGACTCAGCCAATTTGGTCTCTGCGTTGTTACTGTTCCTTGGACACCAAGATCAATAACTTACCTCACAAGTCGTCCCACGTACAGAACTAAAAATTTCAAATCCTTATTGACAAAACGTTCCTGTAATTAATGTTAGAATGTTTCATTTTGGGACAGTAATATCTATAACAGAACAACAGATGTCAACATTTATCAGGTCTGTCTAAATCTTGTGAAACCCAACATCTCCAGAAATATCTCGGACATTTCAGAGAAAAAAAACTCACATTTGATGAGAGAATGTTGAAAATATTTTCTCTGGCAGTGTCTTCCTGTGTTTGATGGAGAGAGGGACAGACCATCTCCTCAAACATGACTGAATTGCAGCCCCAAGCCCAGAAAGCTCCCCCTTCGCTGAGGTTGTTTAAAATCTCCACAGGGATCAATTCATCCAAACCGCTCACAACCCCGCTCCGAACGACATTACCCATAGTGCATATGGGACCCGCGTCTGAACAGAGAGGGTCTGCAATATGGAATCAGGGAAACACTGCCCGCGGTGCCTGACGGGCATTGTAGTTCCTATCCACACAGCGACGGTTGGCACCCGAGCGTTCGGCAGTTTAAATTTGAAAACGCGCGAGCTCGAGCGGCTTCACGAAGACGGCGCTGGAAACGGCTGTGCGCCCCTGTAAATAGGATTTTTTTATGGAAGGTTCCGCTTCCTATGAACTTGAAATTATAAACCCACTAATCGAGACAGTATCCCAGCTCACAATGACATTGATTATTATATTGCATAGAAGGAGGAACTGAAATAAATCAGCATTCATCCGTAAATGATGTTAGGGAAATTCACGGGATATAAGGCTGATAAGTCTCCAGGATCCGATAATGTAATATCGCCAAATTTGCAAATGACACAAAGCTTGGTGGTTGGGTGAACTGTGAGAAGAATACAGAGATGCTTCATTGTGACAAGTTGAATGAGTAGGTAAAATGCATGACATATGAAATCCAATTTGAAAGCAAAAACAGGAAGGCATTATTATCTGACAATAGATAGCAAAAAGGAAAGGCGCAATGAGACCTGGCTGCCCTTGTACACTATCACAGAAAATATGCATACAGGTGCAGCAGGTGGTGAAAAAGGCAAACTATGTTGGTTTTCACAGTGAGAAGATTTGAGTACAGAAGCAGAATGTCTTGCTGCAATTGTAGATTGATTTTGTAAGATCACGCATGGAGCACTGCATACAGCTTTGAAAGGATGTTCTGGCAAGGGAGGAAGTGCAACGAAGATTTACCAGACTGATTCCTAGAATGGCAAGACTGATGTATGAAGAGAGTCGAGAGTGTGGTGCTGGAAAAGCACAGCAGGTCAGGCAGCACCTCAGCACCAGCTGAATCAATGTTTCGGGCATAGGCCCTTCATCAGGAATTCCCGATGCCCAAAACATCGAATCTCTTGTTCCTCAGATTCTGCCTGGTCTGCTGTACTTTTCCAGCACCACACTCTTGACTCTGATCTCCAGCACCTGCAGTCCTCACTTTCTCCTAGTTGATTCCCTCATGATATATGAAGAGAGACTGGATTGGTTAAGACTATTTTCACAGGTATTCAGAAGAATGGTGGGGGGATCTCAAAGATACCTGTAAAATTCCAGCAAGACCATAACAAGAGTGAATGCAGAAGGGTATTCCAATGACTAGGAGCTCAGAACCAGGGGTCGCAATTTAAGGATGTGGGCGAGGACATTGAGGAGTGAGATGATGAAAAATTCTTCATCCTGAGAGTGGTGAACCTGTAGAATTCTCTGCCATAATGTCATTAAGGCCAAAACATTGATTTTTTTCTTAAAAAGGAGTGAAATATACTTCTTAGAGCAAAAGGAATCAAAAGATATGGGAAGAAAGCAGGAACAGGCTACTGAATTGG
This sequence comes from Chiloscyllium plagiosum, assembly GCF_037043375.1. NCBI lineage: Eukaryota > Metazoa > Chordata > Chondrichthyes > Orectolobiformes > Hemiscylliidae > Chiloscyllium > Chiloscyllium plagiosum. Next base: position 60,545,181 of record NW_028270173.1, read on the forward strand.
ATGATCAGCCATGACCATGTTGAATGGCAGAACAGGCTTAAGGGGCTGAATGATCCACTCCTGTGGCTATGTGAAAGGGAAGAGAATGGAACCTCTCTGCTAAGATATAAAAAGGCAAGACTGTTGTGTACGTGTGGTTGGGGGAAGACAAATCGAGATCAGATATAATGTGGTAAGATTCTGAAGTTATGGACCTCGAGGCTGAAGTGGAAAATGAAGTGTTGTGCTTCAATGGAACATTGCAGCAGGCACAGGACAAAAATGATTGCTTGAGAGCAAGATGGTTTATTGAAATGGTAGGTAGCCGGGAAGCTAGGGTCATTCTTACACATGGAGTGAAGTTGTTCAACAAAGTGGTCATTTGGTCTGTCTTTGATCTCACTAATGTAAAGATCAGCACATTAGGAGCAACAAATGTAGCAAAATAGTTTGAAGGAAGTACAGGAAACAACAACACAACAATCCTGGGACTATAGCCATTTTACCTTTACCTTATTCAGTGTACATCAAACTCTGAATCGAACAAAATAACAAAACAGTTGAAAATGACTCATGCCATTTCCCAGAACATGAAATAAATCTTGGAAGAGTATAATTATCACACCATTATTACATCAAGGTCTGATGGGCTGAGGGAACTCACGTCTGCAGAGACTTACCCTCTACTTCCTCACCATATTTAGAATAGTAGTCCTCCCAGACAGGACAGTACAAACATTCCGCATGGTACTAGTCAAACCCCTGTAACCTGAAGAGGGTCTGTCTATAATTCATATCCCCACATGCACTCCCAAAAGCAGGCTCACTTCAATGCATGCACATACTCTCAAAACCATCAAAAAAATACACCAGGACAATGATTACTGTAAAACCCCTCCCCACCAAATCACCTCACACATTGTAACAATCTCACATCCTGGTTCATGATCAGTCCATTAAGATTGGGAGCTGGTTTTGATGGGAAGACCCTGTTTATTAGATCAGGTTGGTTTCAATCTCATAAGTTAAAAAAAATCTCACACAACACCCGTTTATAGTCCAACGGGTTTATTTGGAAGCACTAGCTTTCGGAGCACTGTTCCTTCATCAGGTGGTTGTGGAGCATAAGACCATAAGACACAGAATTTATAGCAAAAGGGGTGGCATGGTGCCTCAGTGGTGAGCAGTGCTGCCTCACACCACCAGAGACCTGGGTTTGATTGCAACCTCAGGTAACTGCCTGTGTGGAGTTTGCACATTCTCCCCATGTTTGCATGAGTTTCCTCTGGGTGCTCCGGTTTCCTCTCGCAATCCAAAGATGTGCAGGTTAGGTGAATTGGTCATGCTATATTGCTCATAGTGTTCGAGGATGTCTGGGCTACTGCATTAGTCGGGGGTAAGCATGGGACAATGGGGTGGGGTAATGGGTCTGGCTGAGTTACTCTTTGGTGGGGGCCGGTGTGGACTTGTTGGGCCGAAGGGCCTGTTTCCACACTGTAGGGATTCTACGAAGATTACAATGTCATGCAAGTGAAATGATATATTGAACAAACCTACATTGTTGTTAAATCTTTCATCTTTTAGAATGGGTTGCAGTTTTCGGAGCTGAGCTGAGATGTCACCCTTTGTTATAAAACCTTAAATTATCTCAAGAATGTAACATAAAAGAAGTTCTGGAATTTACATAGTAATGAACCAAAAACTGCAACCCATTCTAAAAAATGAAAAACTTAATAACAATCTAGATTTGTTCAATGTATCATTTCAGTTGCATGACACTATAATCTTTTGCTATAAATTCTGTGTCTTATGGCCATATGCTCCACAATCCCTGATGAACGAGCAGTGCTCTGTGAAAGCCAATGCTTCCAAATAAACCTATTGGACTATAACCTTTTAACTCTGTCCACTCCAGTCCAACACCAGCTCCTCCACATCAATCTCATCAGAAAGTTCTCTGGGATGATCTCATTTAGGAGAAAGTGAGGACTGCAGATGCTGGAGATCAGAGTCAAGAGTGCGGTGCTGGAAAAGCACAGTAGGTCAGGCAGCATCCAAGGTGTAGGTGAATCGATGTTTCAGGCATAAGCCCTTCATGCCCGAAACATTGATTCTCCTGCTCCTTGGATGCTGCTTGACCTGCTGTGCTTTTCCAGCACCACACTCTCGACTGGGATGATCATTTCAAAAAAATGTGGAGCACATTCAAGTGCGGTGGCTCCATACAGCTTGTTACATTGTCACTATTATTTACAGTTCTATAGGGTGGCCAGAGGAGTTCAGTGATCAAAACAAATTGAACTGTACAGACACTCCCTAATTGTTGGTCTGCTGGATTTCATGAAATGTTTTTTCACTGCTGCCTCAGCCTTTCTATTTGACTGGGGATAATTTGGAGATGATGTGTGGTGTGGATTAATCAATCATTCAGGAAATGTCTGAATTCTTCACTTGTGAACTGAGATCATTGCCACTGATCACAATGTCATGAACTTCATGACGACTGGTGTGGTTTCAGACATTCTACAATCTCACTGGGAGATGGTGACATCAGCTGCTCTAACTCCCCCCACATCTCAAAAATAGACGACTGTGACAAGATAATCAGTTTCAGTGAGAGTGAAGAGGTATACTCCAAGTTTCATCCATGGGCTGTCTGGGATGTGACGAGTCATGATCATCTCTTTATCTTGTTTAGCTTGATGTTCATTACCAGCACTGCACTGGCTGATGTGGTGTTTCACCTCATTGTTAATGTTTGGCCAGTACAGCACCTCTATTATCTTTTTCAGACTAGACTCAATTCCATGATGCTTTGTGTTGGATGTGTTTCCGTATCTCTTTTCTCATCTCTTTAGGGATAACCTTTAGGGATAACCAAGATGCAATCTTGGGTGATCACTTCATCTCTGTTTGTCCAATATTCTCTTATAGTCACAGGGGAGTCCATAATGGTTTTAGTCCATTCTTTCATCACAACTTCTTGTAACATTTGAAGAATTACATCTCATTGAGTCGTGGAAGACACTTTTCTGTCACAGCCAATGTCTTGGTTAATGATTTCCAGAGCATGTCATATTGTTGCTTCTTGAATCTGGAATATTTTGCAATCTGCACCAGCATCAAATTCCTTCAGAGACAGTGCAGTTCTCAACAGCACGTTAGTGTTGTATATCTATTTCCCTTGGTTGTACTTTACTTAATTTTCTGAGCTATCAATTGGAAGTGATGTCCTTTGCAAACATTTAAGAAAAGATCAAAGTGGTTTGAGAGACATCCTGTGAATTAGCTTGTGGTCAGAGTCCACCATCACTTTCTCTGTCACAAACAGGCATTGGTAAAAGCAAAGTCAATATTCACACTCTCTTTCTCAATTTGTATACAGAGTTGTTCAGTTTGTGTTAATGTTCTGGATACAAACACAACGGCTTGTCCTCACTGCCTGGGGGTTACTCCAAGTCCTGTTTCACTGACATCACACTGCAGGGTGATTCCATTGTTACATCATAATCCCTCAGCACTGGTGATGTCATCACTAGTTGTTTGATGGGAGTGAAAGCTGCTTCTTGTTCTGTGTCCCAGTCCCACTGAACACCCTGCACAGTGAGACTGGGTACAGGTTCACATTCTGAGTACATATTGGCAGGAACCTGACTAGTTAGACTTTGTGTGGGTTCACTCATGTTCTAGGAGATCCAACAACTGTCTGAGTTGTTTATTACACAGAGTTTCTCTCCTGTAAGAATGCTAATAAACCGGATATATGCTGACTATGTCACACACCTCATCCCTGAATGTCTTCTCTCCTGTGGGGAATCAGCTATCGCTGTAGTAATCAGAGGAATGGGTAAGAGCTTTGTCACAAACACTACATGAATTCCATTCTGTCCCAGGAGAAACATTATAAAAAGCTTTGTCAAAAACCTCACACTTGAGCTATTACTCTCCTGTGTGGATCTTCCAGTGAAGCAGGAGATTCGATGATCGTGAAAATGATTTGTCACAAACATCACATATAAACGGTCTCTCCCCTGTATGAATCCTTTGATGGAGCAGGAGAGTGGATGAGCTTGAGAACAGTTTCTCACACACCTCACACCTGAATGGTTTCTCCCCTGTATGAATGCGTTGGTGAACACGGAGGTGTGATAATGTTGAGAATGATTTGTCACACACCTCACAAGTGAATGGTTTCTCCCCTGTGTGGAAGAGTTGGTGTATACGGAGGTGTGATGACATCGAAAATGATTTGTCACATACCTTGCAGATGAATGGTTTCTCCCCCGTGTGAATACGTTGGTGATTACGCAGAGTTGATGAAACCGAGAATGATTTATCACAAATCTCACATATAAAAGGTTTCTCCCCAGTGTGAACACGTTGGTGTACATGAAGGGTTGAAGACTGCGAGAATGATTTGTCACACGTACCACAGGTAAATGGTTTCTCCCCTGTGTGAATACATTGATGTCTGCGAAAGTGCGCTAAATCTGAGAATGATTTTTCACATACTTCGCACGTGAATGGTTTCTCCCCTGTGTGAATGCGCTGGTGTACATGAAGGGTCGATGACTGGGAGAACGATTTGTCACACACTTTGCATGTGAATGGTTTCTGCCCTGTGTGAATTCTCTGATGTCTCAGGAGGTGAGAAGAATCGGTAAAAGCCTTTTCACAAATTTCACACTGGAAGGGTTTCTCCCCGGTGTGAGTCATCTGGTGTGTTAGCAGGTGGAAGGAGTAGGCAAAAGCCTTTTCACAAACCTCACACCTGAAGGGTTTCTCCCCCGTACGAATCATCTGGTGTCTCAAGAAGGTTGTAGACGTTACAAAATATTTATCACAAACTTCACACTTGAATGATTTAACTTCCATGGACTAGCCTTGTGTTAACAGCGTTTGTAACAAATGCACTTTACGTGTCACCAGATTCTATGAACGTATGGAGCCCTCCTCACAACCACCTCATACTTGAATAGCCTCTCCCCTGTAGGAGTGAGTCAGTATTTCAAGAGGCTCAATGATTGAAGCTCTCACCACACTTGCAGACCACTCAGATTTCTTCCCAGCCTCACCCTCATCAATCACCCACAGCGAACCTTGACAAAGGCTGGTTCTGACGGAAGGCTCCACACCACTGACCAGTTTCAGATCTGATGATACGTCAAAGCTCCCCTGACCCGACTAATTTCCAGATGATGGTTTCACTGCCCAACCTTCTCTGTGTTGAGCAATACGATGAAGGGACTGGATTTCTCCCCACCGTTGTGCAGTTGATGATAGGCAGGATCAATCTGCAGTGTCTATCCTCTCTGTATTCTCTGGTGTAGTATGGTGCAATGCTTCTGTAAAACAAGAAAAGGAAACATGACTTCCTACAATTCCCTCATATATCTTGAGAACTGTGGACAACCAGTAACAGGAGAAGGCAGCTCCATGACCACAGGGAGAAAGTGAGGACTGCAGATGCTGGAGAGTCAAAAAGTGTGGCACTGGAAAAGTATAACATGGTCAGGCAGGATCCGAGGAGTAGGAGAGTCAACGTTTCGGGCATAAGGAATGTGTGATGGGAAAGGGACTGAGATATAAATAGGAGGGTGGGGTTGGGACTGGGGGGAAGGTGATAGGTAGATGCAGGTGGGGGGGATGTGTGATAGGTCAGTAGGAGGGTGGAGTGGATAGGTGGGGAGGAAGATGGTCAGGTAGGATATGTCAAGAGGGCGGTGCGAAGTTGGAGGGTTGGACTTGGGATGAGGTGGTGGGGAGGAGAGATTTGGAAACTAGTGAAGTCGATATTGATGCCACATGGTTGAAGGATCCCAAGGCTGAAGATGCAGTGTTCTTCCTCCAGTCGTCGAGTGGCTTGGATTTGGAGGTGGAGGAGGCCCAGTACTTGCATATGCTTGGTGGAGTGGGAGGCGAGTTGAAGTGGTCGGCCACAGGGCATTGGGATTCTTTGGAGCACGTGTCCCCAAGATGTTCGCTGAAATGCTCCGTGAATTGGCATCCTATCTCCCCGATGTAGAGGAGAACACATTGAGCACAGACACAGTAGATGAGTGGGTGGGTGTGCAGGAAACTCTCTGCCAGATGTGAAAAGATCCTTTGGGGCCTTAGAGGAGGTGAGGAGGGAGGTCTGGATGCAGGTTTACACCTCTTGCAGCAGCAAGGGAAGGTGCCAGGTGTGAAGGCTGGGTTGGTGGGGGCGGGGGGGGAGAGGCATGACTCCCTCATTAGGACCTAATGAGGGAGTCATGGAGGGAATGGTCTCTGAAGAATGCAGACGGGGTAGGGAGGGAAATATATCTCTGGTGATGGGGTCTGATTGTAGGTGGCAGAAATGGCAGATAATAATGCACTGTATCCGGAGATTAGTGGAAAGTGGAAGCTCCATGATCACCTCCATTCACAGCCACGCTGGAGCTCAGCACATGAAAGCGAGAGCTGAAAATGTATTGCTGGAACAGCGCAGCAGGTCAGGCAGCATCCAGGGAACAGGAGAATCGACGTTTCGGGCATAAGCCCTTCCTCAGGAATGAGGAAAGTGTGTCCAGCAGGCTAAGATAAAAGGTAGGGAGGAGAGACTCCAACCCTCCAACCACAAGGGATGAACTCGGATTTCACCAGTTTCCTCATTTCCCCTCCCCCCACCTTGTCTCAGTCAAATCCATCGAACTCAGCACCGCCTTCCTAACCTGCAATCTTATTCCTGACCTCCACGCCCCCAACCCAGTCTGACCTATCACCCTCACCTTGACCTCTTTCCACCTATCGCATTTCCAACGCCCCTCCCCCAAGTCCCTCCTCCCTACCTTTTATCTTAGCCTGCTGGACACACTTTCCTCATTCCTGAGGAAGGGCTTATGCCCGAAAGGTCGATTCTCCTGTTCCCTGGATGCTGCCTGACCTGCTGCGCTTTTCCAGCAACACATTTTCAGCTCTGATCTCCAGCATCTGCAGTCCTCACTTTCTCCACATGAAAGCGAGACACAATGTTAACGTGTCTTCAGGAAAAAAAAATCGAGTGGATGATCAAACCCACCCTCTCCTGACAAACTGGGAGAAATCTGTGTCCCCAGATCATTCCAATCCTTCCCACATTCGAAAAATCAGGATTGCATGATGAATGAGATGCTTATAAGACTATTACATTTAAGGTATCTTTCCAACTTCGTGGAAAATTGGACACTCTGGAAAGGAGGGTTTGTTGTGAGGTTACATAACCCTGCTTGGTTACCATGAGGACAGGTTGGAAATTGCTAAGCAAGATGCGAAGTTATCACTCCCAAAAAAAAAGGCAAGAGCAGCTGGTGCTGACTGCACAGACCATTTAGTCTTCAAAATTACAGAGAAAGAGAAAGTGAGAGAGACACCGGGGCCAGGACTGCAATCAGTGTGGTCACTGGAGAGGAGGGGGTGTCCTTTCCGTGGTCTGCCAGGGAAAATGTGGGAGGGGGCATAATTTCTGATTGAAGAGACAGATCCTGTGACAATCTAAAGACTCCAGAATATTCATCCTGACAAGGCCAGGGTAGGAATCACTGGAGTGGGCCTCAATGTTGGCAGATGGTTCATTTGACAGTCACTTCAAGTTACAATTCAGTGAAATTGAGAGACATGAACCTATTGGAAACTGGGGGGTGGGTAGGGTTTGATGTGAGACTGGTTCCTCGAAACCAGCTGAAAACCATTCATAAATTAGAACTGTGGGCTGGGATGTTCAAACATGTTAGAAGTTAAAGGACTTAAAAATCTCTTCTGTCATTAGCGTATCATTGTATAATTGGTACTGTTTAGACAATGTTGGTTTTAATTGTCTTGTTAGAGGTCTGGGATTCATATCACTTTGAGGTAATACCACACTCTACAGGGATTGCCACAATTCTTTAATCAATTCAAATATAAACACATTCTCTGGTCATTAACACGCTGTTGTTTGTGGGAGCTTGCTGTGCGCATAATGACTGTCACATTTTGTACCATGAAACAATAACTACATTTCAAAACTACTTTGCTGGCTGTAAAATACTATGTGACAACCTGGACATAAAAGGCTCCATATAAAAGACTATAAGATGTAGGATCAGAAATAGGTCATTCAGCCCATCAGCTCTGTGCCACCATTCAACGAGATCATGGATGATCAAATAACCGTGGGCGGCACGGTGGCAAGCACTGCTGCCTCCCAGTGCCAGAGACCCGGGTTCAATTCCCGCCTCAGGCGACTGACTGTGTGGAGTTTGCACGTTCTCCCCGTGTCTGCGTGGGTTTCCTCCGGGTGCTCCGGTTTCCTCCCACAGTCCAAAGATGTGCAGGGTCAGGTGAATTGGCCATGCTAAATTGCCCGTGGTGTTAGGTAAGGGGTAAATGTAGGGGTATGGGTGGGTTTCGCTTCGGCGGCTCGGTGTGGACTTGTTGGGCCGAAGGGCCTGTTTCCACACTGTAATCTAATCTAATCTAATCTAAATCCAGTCTCCTCCCTTTATGCCCACAACCCTTAATTCCCTCACTGATTAAAAATCTGTCCATCTCAGCCTTGAATATACTTAGTGATCCAGTCTCAACAGCCCTCTCTGATACAGAATCATTACCCTCTGAAAAATGAAAGTTATCCTCATCTCAGTCTTAAATGAGTGACCCCTTACTCTGAGATTAATGCCTCTGGTCCTAGACTATCAAAATAATCTCTACTCACAGAGTCATAAAGCCATACAGCACAGAATCAAACCATTTGGTCTAACCAAACCCAAACTAAACTCATTCCAGCTGCCTGCTCCTCGCCTACATCCCTCAAAACCTTTCCCATTCATGTACTTGTCCAACTATCTTGTAATTGTGCCCACATCCACCACTTCTTCAGGGAGTTCATTCCACATGTGAACCACCCTCTATATAAAAAATTTGCCCCTCGTGTATTTTTAAAATCTCTCTCCTCTCACCTTAAAAATGTGTCCCCAGTCTTGAAATTCCCCACCCTTGGGAAAAGACCTAGAGTTACCAGTAACTCTATCTATACCTCTCTTATTTCATCAACTTCAATAAAGTTGCCTGTCAACCTCCTACACTCCAGTGAAAAAGTCCCAACCTTTCCAGCCCTTCTTTATAACTCAAACTCGAACCTGTCAAGTTCCCTGACAATGTTTCAATAAGCTCACCTCTCATCCTTCTGAACTCCAATGGACAGTGTGTGTGGAGTTTGCATATTCTCCCCGTATCTGAGTGGGTTTCCTCCAGATGCTCCAGTTTCCTCTTCCAGTCCAAAGATGTGCAGGTTAAGTGGAGTGGTCATGCTAAATTTCCTGTGGATTAGCCATGGGAAATGCAGGGTTACAGGAATAGGTTAGGAGGTGCATCTGGGTGGAATGCTCGTCGGAGGGTTGGTGTGGAATCATTGGGCCAAATGTACAGGCCAAACTTCTTCAGCCTCTCCTCATAAAACAGCCCCTCCATATCCATATCAACCCGAGTGAAGTTTCACTGGCCTGCCTCAAATACCAGAGTTATCAGAATCGTTGTTGTTTGTTTCTTTATTTACATCATTTTTGGTTTGAAGCCATGAACTGTAAGCTGGGAGTTGAAGGTGACCTTTGGATGATAAGCAGCAGCTTGATTTCTTAAAAAGAGAACAAACGAACTGATTTTTGTTCATGAGGCCAAGCTGGACATTAATTGCAGTTTGCTTCTTGTTTAAAGAATGCTCTATGATGGACACTTTGATTCTGGAGAGGCAATATGTTCAAACTGATGGAGGATGTTTGAATATTAATTATGGCCTCACAGAGAGTTATGATACCAACCAGTATAACAAAGAAAATGTTGAGGAAACAACATAAAGACAAACGAAAATTTGAACTGGTTCTGAACTGTTCAGAACCTGTTGCGCTTTTCCAGCAACACATTTTTCAGCTCTGCAGCATCTGCAGTCCTCACTTTCTCCTTTCTGAACTGTTCAGGACTGGTTCAGGAGAATCAGAGGACCGTGATGTGATTGCTCCCTGGTTATCCTCCCATGATCAACTTATTTAAAGTTTGGAAAGTAGGATCTCAGTTATGAGAAGTAAATAAATCTTTCTGGGGGCATACTAGAAACCATTTGAATGCATGAATGTTGTCTGAAAATCAAATAAAAACAAATAATGAACAATCCCATGTGCTGGTGATATTTACAATAATGGAAACAGCTTAAGTGAACTGGCCAATTGCATCTTCGAGGAGAAAGTGAGGACTGCAGATGCTGGAGATCAGAGCTGAAAATGTGTTGCTGGAAAAGCGCAGCAGGTCAGGCAGCATCCAGGGAACAGGAGAATTGACATTTCGGGCATAAGCCCTTCTTCAGGAATGGGCTTATGCCCAAAACGTCGATTCTCCTGTTCCCTGGATGCTGCCTGACCTGCTGCGCTTTTCCAGCAACACATTTTCAGCTCTGGCCAATTGCATCTCACTTCTTCTTCTATTGATTTATTCTCTATGTTTGTTTTTCTTTCTGAGAGTGGGGGCCTAGAATCAAAGAAAGTTGAGTTTAAATCATAGTCATTAATTAGATTTCTTTGTTGTTTAACTTTGCTCAGCTTTAATAAATTGTTCATTTTTTTGTTTAAAGCTGGTGGCTGGTTTTGACTATCCACCAAGTGTGCTACTGGTATTTCACAAAGTCTGGGAACCATCGGGGTCAATTTTGAGTGTCTTTGAATGTTTAACTTTACTGTGTTGTGAGTACAGGGATAGTGAGACTGTAAAAACTAGTCACATTACTCCAGCTGTGGTCTGACTATTGCTGTGTATAGTTTCAGCAAAACTTCCCTACTTTGATACTTCATTTCCCTTTGAAATGAGCCCAATATTCCATTTCCTTTCCTTATTATCCACTGAACTTGGATGTTAGCTTTTAGCGATTTATGCACAAGGATTCTCAAATCACCCTGTAGCTTTCCACTGCCTTTCTCCCTTTAAATAATTCAGTTTCTGTGTTCTTTAGCCATATTTGGTTCCCTCGTACTTTTTCTCTAGTGATAGTTATTACATTTACTTCCTTGCCTCCTTTTGTCCCTATTGGAATGTTTTCAGTCTTTTTTTACTGTGAAGACAGATGCAAATTATTTATTCAATGCCTCTGCATTTCCTGGTGCCCCGTTATTATTTCTCCAGTCTTATTCTCTAAGGGGCCAATGTCCACTTTGGCACCTCGCTTCCTTTTTTTATATTTAAAGAAGCTCTTGCTGTCAGTCTTGATATTACTTGCAAATTTTCCTTCAAAGTTTATGTTCTCCCTCTTTGTTATGCTTTTGGTTGTCTTTTGTTGGATTTTAAAATATTCCCAATTCTCTGGCTTATAACTAATCTTTGCCACAGTATATGTTTTTTTCATGTTAGGAATAAAAGAATGACTTAGGAATAAAAGAATGACATAGGAATAAAAGAATGACTAGGGTAGGAATAGGTCCAGTCAAGGATAGTAGGGGGAAGTTGCGTGTGGAGGCGGAAGAGATTGGGGAGACACTGAATGAATACTTTTCTTCAGTATTCACTCAGGAACAGGGCATTGTTGTCGATGAGAATACTGAGGCACAAATAAGTAGAATGGATGGCTTTGAGGTATGTAGAGAAGAGGTGTTGGAAATCCTGGAAAAGGTGAAAATAGATAAGTCCCCTGGGCCTGATGGCATTTATCCTAGGATTCTCTGGGAAGCAAGGGAGGAGATTGCAGAGCCATTGGCCTTGATTTTTATGTCCTCTTTGTCTACAGGAGTAGTCCCAGAAGACTGGAGGATAGCAAATGTGGTTCCCTTGTTCAAAAAGGGGAGTAGGGATAGCCCTAGTAACTATAGGCCGGTGAGTCTCACTTCTGTTGTGGGCAAAGTCTTAGAGAGAATTGTAAGGGATAGGATTTATGCACATCTAGATAGGAATAATGTGATCAAGGATAGTCAGCATGGTTTTGTGAAGGGCAAGTCGTGCCTCACAAACCTTATTGAATTCTTTGAAAAGGTGACGAAGGAGGTTGATGAGGGGAAAGCGGTAGATGTGGTATATATGGATTTTAGTAAGGCGTTTGATAAGGTTCCCCATGGTAGGCTACTGCAGAAAATACGGAGATATGGCATTGAGGGTGAGTTGGAGGTTTGGATTAGGAATTGGCTGGATGGAAGAAGACAGAGGGTAGTAGTTGATGGCAAAGTTTCTTCATGGAGTGCCGTCACTAGCGGTGTTCCGCAAGGATCTGTTTTGGGACCATTGCTGTTTGTCATTTTTATAAATGACCTGGAAGAGGGGTTAGAAGGTTGGGTGAGCAAGTTTGCGGATGATACGAAAGTCGGAGGAGTTGTTGACAGTGAGGAAGCATGTGGCAGGTTACAGCAGGATATAGAGAAGCTGCAGAGCTGGGCAGAAAGGTGGCAGATGGAATTCAATGTAGCTAAGTGCGAGGTGATTCACTTTGGGAAGAATAACAAAAAGATGGGGTACTGGGCTAATGGTCGGATACTTGGTAGTGTGGATGAGCAGAGGGATCTTGGTGTCCATGTACACAGATCTCTGAAAGTTGCCACCCAGGTAAATAGTGCGGTGAGGAAGGCATATGGCGTACTGGCTTTTATTGGTAGAGGAATTGAGTTCCGGAGTCCTGAGGTCATGATGCAGTTGTATAAGACTCTGGTACGGCCGCATCTGGAATATTGTGTGCAGTTTTGGTCGCCATACTATAGGAAGGATGTGGAGGCATTGGAACGGGTGCAGAGGAGGTTTACCAGGATGTTGCCTGGTATGGAAGGAAAATCGTATGAGGAAAGACTGAGGCACTTGGGGCTGTTTTCACTAGAGAAAAGAAGGTTTAGGGGTGACTTGATTGAGGTGTACAAGATGATTAGGGGGTTAGATAGGGTCGACAGTATGAACCTTTTCCCGCGTATTGAGTCGGGTATTACAAGGGGGCATAGCTTTAAATTAAGGGGGGGTAGATATAGGACTGATGTTAGGGGTAGGTTCTTCACTCAGCGAGTCGTTTGTTCATGGAATGCCCTGCCAGTAACAGTGGTGGACTCTCCCTCTTTATGGGCATTTAAGAGGGCATTGGATAGGTATATGGAGGATAGTGGGTTAGTGTAGTTTAGGTGGGCTTGGATCGGCGCAACATCGAGGGCCCAAGGGCCTGTACTGCGCTGTATTCTTCTATGTTCTATGTTCTATGTTCCCTGGTTAACCATGGTTGGCCTACCCCTTCCCAGAATTCTTCTTCCTTTGCTGCGAGCCATGAACTATATGCTTAATGTTTGCCATTGTTCCTCATCCATCTTTGCTGCTAATCTCATTTCCCATCCGCTCAAATTAGCTCTGTCCTCATTGCCTTGTACTTACCCTTATTTAAGTTTAGCCCAGATTTTTCCAACCCATTTTGATCCCTCTCAAACTGAATGCTGAATTCTACCTGTTTCCAAGGAGATCTTTATCTCTGACATGATTTAGTAAACCAGACTCATTCACCAAAGTCCCTGAGAACCATCCAGCTACTCTCTGATTCGAGAGATGATGAGGAGATGCCAGAGTTGGACTGGAGGGGACAAGGTCAAAAATCAAACTACAGCAGATTATAGTCCATTAGACAGACAGAGAGAGAGAGTGAGAGAGAAAGAGAGAGAGAGAGACAGACAGAGAGAGACAGAGAGAGACACAAAGAGAGGGAGAGAGACAGAGAGAGAGAGAGACAGAGAGAAGGAGGACTGGTGGTGGTTTATCCTGAGGGTCACCATGCCTCAGGTGAGGGGAGATATCGAGAAAGTGGGACTTTCGTGGTGACCTCAGTTAGTGTGGTAATTGAACTTTGCATTGCAAACCAACCGGCCTCGTTCCACGTCACCAGACTCAAATACAGCAAACTGTTTATTAACCAGGACCAGGCATGTGCCAGTTGATCACATACTTAGGTTGATCAAGAGGTCCAAACAATCAATGTAAAAGCACATGCAAAATAATGGAAATGTAATGGAGGGTTGATATTATTGAGAGTTCCAATTCATAAGGTACCGGTTAAAACAAAGTTTGCTATAGCCTGATCCCTGTTTGAATTCCCAATAAATTGTTAGAATATAGAAAAGTACAGCACAGTACAGCCCTTTAGCCCATGATGTTGTGCCGAGCATTTATTTTAATCTAAGATCAATCTAACCTATGCGCCCCTGAATTTACTGCCAGCCATGTGCTTGTCCAGCAATCGCTGTTCTGGGAATCTGTCCCAAATGGACTCTATGGATTCTTCCTCGTTGCTAACTCTGCTAATATAACTATCCCAATCTACATGAAGGTTAAAGTCACTCATGATTAATGTACTGCCTTTATTACATGCCTTCATTATCTCCTGATTTATTCTCTGTTACACTGTATCGTTATTGTTACAGGGCTAAGAGACTACTGCTACCCTTTTTAGTTTTCACCTCTACCCATAAGGATTCTACAACATTGCTGCCTCAGACCACCATGAACCGAGGTTCGATTCTGCCCTTAGGCGACAGTCTGTGTGGAGTTTAGCATATTCTCCCTGTGTCTGTGTGGATTTCTTCCGAGTGCTCCATTTCCCCCCACAGTCAAAAGATGTGCAGGCTGGGTAGATTGGCCATGCAAAATTGTCCCGTAGTATCTAGGGATGTGCAGGCTAGGTGCACTAGCTATTGGAAATGCGTTGTTGGAGGGATAGGGTCAGGTGCTGGATCTGGGTGGGGTGCTCTTCGGAAGGTCAGTGTTGATTCTATCATTTCTTGCTTTTGTACTTATTCCATCCTGTACCAACAATGCTAATTCCACCACTCTTTCAAAAAGTCATATCACTAAATATTTAGTTCCCAGTATCGATTTCCTAGTAACCAAGTTTCCACAATGGCTATACAATCATATTTTATACAGGTATTAATCTGTATTTGTGCCATTAGTTCTTTTGTTTTGCTCCAAAACTATGAATGTTCAAATAAAGAGCCATAATTTTGACTTTTTACAATTGTTTCCAGCTTTGACCCTATTATTGATGTTTTTCTATGTTTCTATACTCTGTACTTTCCTATCCTACTTTGGGTATCGTTACTCAAATAGCTGCACTGTATTGCTGCCATATCCTCTTGATTTAAAATCATACATATCCCCTCTCCCAAACCCATGCCTACTGTAGAAGCCCCCTAGCCCTGATTACTTTAAAGCCCTTTACATAGCCCTAGTTATTCATTTTGCCAAGACACTGGTCCCAGCAGAATAACCTGACCCACCAGAACAGCTCCATTTCGCTTCAGTACTGGTGTCAGTGCCCCGCGAATTGAAACCTAGTCCAGCAACAACAATTTTTGAGGCATGTATTAAACTCCTTGATCTTATTTATTCTGCACCACTTTGTTCATGACTCAGGTAGTCACCCAGAGACTAATACCTTGGAGGGTTTGCTTTCTAATTTAGCTCCTGTTTAAAATCTTTCAGCAGTTTCCTTTCGAGTCCTATCATGTTGTTAGTACCAACAGGGACAACAACAATTGGATCCCTCCCCTCCCTCTCCAAGCTCTTCTTCACTCCCTATCCTAAACTCTGGTACCAGACAGTCAACACAGCCTTCTCACTGCTCTTGGCTGCCAAGAATAATATCTATCCTCCTTACCACAAACGCATTTCTATTTCTTCTGGCCACTTGAGAAGCTCCCTGTAACAAGGTGCTGTCGTCAGTTTGCCCATCCTTCCTGCAGTACCCACTCTCATCTATACAGTTTGAAAGAACCTGATAACTTTTGGACAATTATAGGGACTGAGACTCCTTGATTGGTTGAGGACCCAAGGGGGCCACAATCAGCTTCTTTGTCCACATACACACATCACAATGTGGGTTATGATGTGACTCTGCCGCTGGTCTCAGTGCAGGTTGGCCTCTTGATCCACACCTTTTTATTCTCTTTCATTTACCTCTCATTCCAGAAATTTACTTCTTGTAGTAAACCCTTAGTTAAAGCAGCTCCGTCACTCTTTAGTCAGTAACACTTTTGGTCCTGGTGTCTCTCTGCTACAGCCCAACACTGACCAGGCTCCATGCTAGCCCAAGGGCATGTTTTTCGAATAGTTTATTTACTAAAGAGATTACTGAGATAGGAAGAACGTAATATTGTCCACAGGACAACAACC
Organism: Chiloscyllium plagiosum; assembly: GCF_037043375.1. NCBI lineage: Eukaryota > Metazoa > Chordata > Chondrichthyes > Orectolobiformes > Hemiscylliidae > Chiloscyllium > Chiloscyllium plagiosum. The sequence goes on from NW_028270173.1 coordinate 60,561,297, forward strand.
AGCTCCCAACACAGAGAACTCAACAACAGGAAATCAGTAAGAATCCTCAGACCCCTGCATCTCCAGATAATGACACCTCACCTTCTCATATTCAGGAATGAGCCATCAACAAATCTCAGCCTGGAAATCAGAGGGAAATGCTTCCAATAAACACACTCAATATCCAACACACAGCTCCAGTCACACAGTTCAGCACAAAGCACCGAGTAAACAGCTCTCTCAGCTGGATCTTCTCACACAGCATAAGGGACATTTCCACCCCTGACTGCCCACAGGATAGTCAGACTGTCTGAAGATTGGTGTGGATATTATGGGATACAATTTGTATAAAAGCTGCTCCTTCACTCACCATCTCCTCACTTGGTTTTCAGTCCCTATAGGAAGTGAACCAGCTCTGGAAGAGGAAGAGGAGACAATGGGCAGAGTGGGTGGGCTCTCTGATTGACGTCTCTCACAGTCAATCCAAATATTTCTAATTTGGAGATGCCGGTGTTGCTTCCAATTAAACCTGTTGGACTATAACCTGGTGTTGTGTGATTTTTAACCGAATATTTCTGGAGCAACATGAATTTCCGGAAATTTGGGAAATGGAGGTGACTTTGAGCAGCAGATCAGGTGGGGATTTAAACTTGTCACTGTCCCATCTGAATAAAACCTCACTTATTGTAGCTGCTGTCTCAGTTCCCCTGGTAAATGTTTGACAGAGATTTCTAGTGTGGGAATAGCATCCTTTATCCTCAGAGACTTTCGGACTGACAGTATCAGTGTGGGGTTGTGTATCCTCAGAAGTGTTTCATTTCAGATCAGAAAAGTAAGGCCCACAGCATCAAGGCAGTGATGATCTACAGTGGTGGGATCAGCGCATGCACAAGAGAGAGGGACATGTAAGTGATGGCCTGGAAAGTGAATCTGTGCTCAGTGACTGTTAAGAGTATAAAGTTGTCACTGGGGACTGACCTGTGGAATAATGTCTCTTGCCAACTTCTCTGTAAGCCATTCAAACTCTTCAAGTGATAGTCACACAGCACAGAAATAGACCCTTTCGTCCAACCAGTCCTTGCCGACCCTAATCTCAAACTAAACTAGTCCGACCTGGCTGTGATTGTCCCATATACAGTATCACCAAACGTTTCTTTTTAATGTACCTATCTAAATGTCTTATAAATGTTGTAACTGTACCCGCATCCACCACTTCCTCTGGAAGTTCATTTGAGACATGAATCACTTTCTTGTAAAAAAGTACCTCACCCTCTCTTCTGATGCCTCACCTCTTGCTTGATCCCTGGCTCTGTCCCTGGACCCTTCCCTCTTTCATGACTCTAGGTCACTTTCCAGTATTTGGAAGGTAACAATTCTAATGACTTTGAAGAGTAAGAGAGGTTGGAAATGGGGCAGGAGGTTGGAAGAGCAAATACCTAAAAGGTTAGTTTCTTCGAGGAAATGCGTGTTAACAGCATCAATTACTTGTTAAAGGGACAATATCAGAGAAAGAGAACCATGAATGGTATCAATAAACAGAGGGATCAAGAAGGGATGTTAAGTGATCAACTATTTCATAAGAATCTGCTAAAGGAAATAGGAGGTCGCTCTCATGGCCAAATGAGCTCAGAGAGGGCCTGAGGGGAAATAGGAGAGAAACTAGAGAAAGTTGTGAGTTTGGATAAAGGGCGGGAATGGGGGAGTGCATTAATGGGAGTTTGTCCAGGTGGCTCATGGAAAAGAGAGAAGTGACAGAGGCAACCAAGGGGTGGTTCAATCTTATTTTTTTGAGCAGAGAGCTCAATAACCAGGGAGGAATTATTTAATGTCATTAATGTCAGAATCAGAAGAGAATTAAGGAATAGTTTCTCACCCAGAAGGTCATGTGCGTCTGGATATCCCAGTGTCTAAAAGGGTGATTGAGGCAGAAATCCTTCATTACATTTAACAAGCATCTGCTATGAACTTGAAGGAGTAACACTCTAATTTTAAAGTGGGGTTAGAATAACTTCTCCACACGTACACTGCCAGAGAAGGTACAACATGGGTTAGACAGAGTTGCATCAACCTGGGTCACTCATATCCAGATCAGGATCAAGACTCTCCTGCCTTAGTCACTGGGTAAATATGGAATCCTCCTAACACAGCATATCAAATAGTTGGAGAAGGCACTGCAGTTCCTCTTGCTCTGTATTTGGAGAAAATCCTCCAGACACAGTGATTTTGTATTTCTGTTTCGTAAATAACTTATTGTGATATTTTCTAATCAACCTGTTCCACAACTCTGGCGCAAATGGGACTTGTTCCAGCCTCCTGGTGCAAATTTGGAGCACGACCACTGCTCCACAAGAGGCTCCTCTGAGATGATCAATCAGTTCTTAAGCATGACACCAGCAATTCATATAAATGTTTCTGCCCAGTTTCAAATTAGGGCCATTATAAACCAGCAACTGAGTTGGTTTATTATTATTCATGATATTCATCATTATTCTGTGATCCTGATTCTAATTACTTTGATTAAACACTTGTCAAATCATTGGAATTAATGAACTCAAATACAACAACAGGTTACCACTCAATTATAGCCCAGGGAACAGGAAGCATGGGGAAGGGACAGGGATGGGATTGTTTGTCTCATACCAATGATGTTACATTGTTGGAAACAATTTACAGCAACAGGTGGAGACCATTTAGCCCCTCAAACGCAATCCAAATTTCGTTCTATGATGGGCAATCTGTATGTCAAGTCTATTTCCCTGCCTTTTGATCATGGTCTCCTGATTTGCTGGGGAATATGAGGAGGCTAGATGGCCGGGTTTAGAAGACTGAGAGGGGATCTGAGTGAAACATATAAGATTATTAAAGGTTTGGACACTCTGGAGGCAGAAAACATGTTTCCGCTGATGGATGAGTGCCGAACCAGAGGACACAGCTTAAAAATACGGGGTAGACCATTTAGGACAGAGATGAGGAGAAACTTCTTCACCCAGAGAGCGGTGGCTGTGTGGAATGCTCTGCTCCAGAGGGCAGTGGAGGCCCAGTCTCTGGATTCATTTAAGAAAGAGTTGGATAGAGCTCTCAAGGATAGTGGAATCAAGGGTTATGGAGATAAGGCAGGAACAGGATACTGATTAAGGATGATCAGCCATGATTATATTGAATGGTGGTGCAGGCTTGAAGGGCAGAATGGCCGACTCCTGCACCTATTGTCTATTGTCCATTGTTGGGTTTGAGCGAGTGAGAGTATTGAGCATATTTGCCTGGCAGGGGAGATACCATGATCACCAAGGTGGTTCTCTGCTTCTCGGCAGTCCGTGCGCAGACTCATGTGCATATGTGACCAGTTTGAACTGGCCTCGGGGGGCCAAGGTAAACCGAGGCAAGAGCGAGGCCATGCTCTTCGGGAACTGGGCCGACCAATGCTCGATCCCCTTCACCGTCAGGACCGACCACCTGAAGGTGCTGGGTATTTTGTTCGGGGGGGGGCTGGGGCGTGCGCCAAGTCTTGGGAGGAGCGTATCAGCAAAGCGAGGCAGAAACTGGGCAGATGGACGCTACGGTCGCTCTCCATCGCGGGAAAAAACCTGGTCATCAGGTGTGAGGCACTGTCATTGCTGTTATACGTGGCACAGGTCTGGCCTATTCCCAGAACCTGTGCTGCTGCAGTCACCCGGGCCATCTTCCAGTTTATATGGAGGTCAAAGATGGACCGGGTCCGAAGGGACTCGCTGTACAAAGATCTGGGCAATGGGGGGAAAATACACCCAATGCCACCCTCACCCTGATGGCCACCTTTGTGTGTGGCTGCATCAAGCTGTGCGTGGATCCCTGGTACGCAAACACCAAGTGTCACTACGTACTGAGGTTCTACCTGTCCCCGGTGTTGCGAAGGATGGGCCTGGCCTCGCTGCCGCGGAACGCTCCGAGTAGTTGGACCGTTCCGTATCACCTGTCCTTTGTGGAGAAGTTTATGAAGAAAAACACCTTTGACCACAAGTCCATCAGGAAATGGTCAGCACGTAGTGTCCTTGAGACCCTTCGGGAAAAGGAGAGGGCGGATCCTATCGAGCGGTTCCCTGAGCAGACGGTCAAAGCCATTTGGCAGAATGCCTCATCGCCAGAACTTTCCAACAAGCACCAAGACATGGCTTGGCTGGTGGTGAGAAGGGCTCTGCCTGTGAGATCCTTTATGCACACCCGGACTCTCAGCCGCACCGCACGCTGCCCTCGAAGCGGCTGCGGGGGGGACGAGACTGTCACACACCTCCTTCTGGAATGTGCCTACGCAGAGGAAGTCGGAGAGGAATGCAGTGGTGTTTGTCGAGGGTCGTCTTGATCAGCGCCGTGACGTGGGACTCCGTGCTCTACGGCCTGTTCCCCGGGACGCACACCGACACGAACATCAACTGCGCCTGGAGGATCATCAACTCAGTGAAGGACGCTCTCTGGGTGGTCCGAAACCTGTTGATCTTCCAGCTGAAGGAGTTGACCCCGACTGAGTGTTGCAGACTGGCACATTCCAAGGCCCAGGACTACGTGTTGAGGGACACATTGAAGCTTGGGGCAGCAGCCGCCAAGGCGCGGTGGGGAAAGACCACCGTGTAACGTCTGCCAGCCTAACGAAGAACAGGGGGCCCACACAGTCATTTGGCTCTGCTGATGGCTCAGGTTAAACATATGGATATATGATTGATAAATGTACAGACCTGTATATAAAAATTATAAATTCTAATCTCTGTATGTACATGTTTACATATGTATGGCATGACCAACTGGACACACCATCAAATTATTTTATGAATAAAGTATATTTTTGAAATTAAAAAAAGGTGGTTCTCCCAGGACGAGGCTATCCCATTGCACTTCGGGTGTGCTGACGCCTGCGATGTCCCCAAATGCGGGATACTCGACTGCAAAATTTGTGGTAGTGGGGGACTGCGTTCGCGCTCTCCCCTGATTTACAAGCAAAAAGCAGATTTTCCAATAGGTGCCACTCACTTGTACTTCGTGCGGCTTCCTATGTACCGCGTCTATGTTCAATTCAGTTTCACTCAAATCGACACATAATAAATGTCGCACGTTTTATTTCATCCTGCAATAAACCGCTATGTTCAAAGGTTTTCACAACAGGACCAAGCCCTTCAAACAAACAAATATCCCCCCACATTTGCTACATTTCCCTCTATTTACTGCCTGCCTATTCCATCCAGTATTGCTCAAAATACCTCTTTCAACAATGTATTCCACAGATTATATTCAGCTCTGTCCACTGATTCTTCACCACCTGCTCCAGGTAAAAGGACACGGTGGATGCTGACATCTAACCATACAACGTTACAGTATGGAGGCAGGCTGTTCGGCCCAAATTGCCCATGCTGCACCCTCTTATACACTCATACAGATCTACAGCATGGAAACAGACCCTTGGGTCCAACTCGCCCATGCCAACCTGATACCCCAACCCAATCTAGTCCTACTTGCCAGCACCCGGCCCATATCCCTCAATCCTTCCTATTCATATACATATCCAAACGCCTTTTAAATCTTGCAATTGTACCAGCCTCCACCACTTCCTCTGGCAGCTCATTCCATACACCTACCATCCTCTAAGTCAAAACTTTACCCCTTAGGTTGCTTTTATATCTTTGACCCTCTCACCCTAAACCTATGCCCTCTAGTTCTGGACCACCGGACCCCAGGGAAAAGACTTTGTCTATTATCCTATCCATTCCCCTCATGATTTTATAAACCTCTATAAAGTCACCCCTCAGCCTCCGATGCTCCAGGGAAAACAGCCCCAGCCTGTTCAGCCTCTCCCTATAGCTCAAATCCTCCAACATTGGCAACATCTTTGTAAATGTTTTCTGAATCCTTGTAAATCTTTTCTGAACCCTTTCAGGTTTCAAAACATCTTTCCGATAGGAAGGAGACCAGAATTGCACGCAATATTCCAACAGTGGCCTAACCAATGTCCTGTACAGCCGCAGCATGACCTCCCAACTCCTGTACTCAATACTGTGACAATAAAAGAAAGCATACCAAATGTCACCTTCACTATCCTATCTACCTGCGACTCCTCTTACAAGGAGCTATGAACCTGCACTCCAAGGTCTCTTTGTTCAGCAACACCCTCTAGGATCTTACCATTAAGTGTATGCGTCCTGCTAAGATTTGCTTTCAAAATGCAGCACCTCGCATTTATCGGAGTTAAATTCCATCTGCCACTTCTGCCCATTGGCCCATCTGATTAAGATCCTGTTGTAATCTGAGGTAACCTTCTTCGCTGTCCACTACAACTCCAATTTTGGTGTCATCAGCAAACTTACTAACTATATCTCTCATGCTCACATCCAAATTATTTATGTAAATGACAAAAAGTGGAGGACCCAGCACTAATCCTTGTGGCACTCCACTGGTCACAGGCCTCCAGTCTGAAAAACAACCTCCCACCACCACCCTCTGTCTTCTACTTTTGAACCAGTTCTGTACCAAATGCCTAGTTCTCCCTTTATTCTGTGAGACCTTACCTTGCTAACCAGTCTCCCTTGGGGAACCTTGTCAAACGCCTTACTGAAGTCCATATAGATCACATCTACCGCTCTGCCCTCATCAATCCTCTTTGTTACTTCTTCAAAAAACTCAGTCAAGTTTGTGAGTTATGATTTCCCACACACAAAGCCATGTTGACGATCCCTAATCAGTCCTTGCCTTTCCAAATACATGTACATCCTGTCCCTCAGAATTCCCTCCAACAACTTGCCCACTATGGACGTCAGGCTCACTGGTCTATAGTTCCCTGGCTTGTCCTTACTACCCTTCTTAAAGAGTGACACCACGTTAGCCAACCTCCAGCCTTCCAGCACCTCACCTGTGACTATCGATGATACAAATATCTCAGCAAGAGGCCCAGCAATCACTTCCCTAGCTTCCTGCAGAGTTCCAAGGTACACCTTATCAGGTCCTGGGGTTTTATCCACCTTTATTCGTTTCAAGACATCCAGCACTTCCTCCTCTGTAATATGGACATTTTGCAAGGTGTCACCATCTATTTCGCAACTTTTTAAATCTTCCATGTCCTTTTCCACAGTAAATACTGATGCAAAATACTCGTTTAGTATCTCTCCTATTTTCTGCAGCTCCACGCAAAGGCCGCCTTGCTGATCTTTGAGGGCTCCTACTCTCTCACTAGTTATCCTTTTGTCCTTAATGTATTTGTGTTCACAATTAAATTAGTCCCATTTGCCTGTATTTGGTCCACACTCCTCCATATCTGTCCCATCCATCGATTTGTCCGAATGTTTCTTAAATGACAAAATTGTACTCCACTCCACCACTCCCTCTGGCAGCCTGTTCCACTCCCCACCCTCTATTTGTACACCCCAGTGCAACACCGGCATTTTCAAATCATATATAGTCACAGACACAGTTTAGTTCTGTGAAATAGCACATGAAGAAATCAAATAAACATTGGAGTGTGATGCTCTCCAACAAACACACCAAAGGAATCTCTTATTTGTACAGGCAACTTCAAAGGCATCTGGATGGGTATATGAATAGGAAGGGTTTGGAGGATCATCAACTCGGTGAAGGACGCTCTCTGGGTGGTCCGAAACCTGTTGATCTTCCAGCTGAAGGAGTTGACCCCGACTGAGTGTTGCAGACTTGCACATTCCAAGGTCCAGGACTACGTGTTGAGGGACACGCTGAAGCTTGGGGCAGCTGCCGCCAAGGCGCGGTGGGGAAAGACCACCATGTAACATCTGCCTGCCTAACGAAGAACAGGGGGCCCACGCAGTCATTGGGCTCTGCTGACGCCTCAGCTAAAAATGTAACCGTACAGACCTGTAAATAGGAATGATTACTCTGTTTTCGGTATGCAAACAAATGGAATGTTTACATATGTATGGCATGTCCAGTTGTACAGATCATCAAAGTATTTTATGAATAAAGTATATTTTTGAAATAAAAAAAAAGAAAGGAGGCAAGATCGATGGAGAGATTACCGGTTACATTTTCGCTTTAATACTAAGCAATCCCCAGATGGTGGGAAATTGGCAGGGGCCCTGCTGTTTTGTCTGTCTGTCTTGTGTTTGTCCTGTATTGTCCCATCTGTTTGTCCTGCTTGTGGCTGTGTTTGTCAGTGCTGCAGGCTGTTCTCTATTCCCAGCTCCAACCAGAGATCCATGAGGTTGTGGGACCCCAAGCCTCAGGAGAAGGACCGCCCCGGGAACAAGTCGAACTTGTCTTGCTGAGGCAGTGATCCGAGGACACTGACTCTCTCAAGAAAGTACCAAGTGCCAGGGTAACCACTGATGCTCGGAGAGTAAGGTCGGGAATATCCTGTTTACACAAGTCACCAGCCAATCGTGTTTGGGAACAGAACAGGGAAAGTAGGTACAGTGACCCTTGTGGCCTGAGTTTAGAAATGTTTAAGGAAGTGTTCAGCACCACCCCCTAAACTTAAAATCACAGTGTCCCAAAAACTGTTTAAATAAAACAGGGCCCCTCCCAGCCCCTTTCCCTCAGTATCCCACACTTAGCTTGTTGCTGAGGAACGTGATCCTGGGGGGTTGGATGAGCTGCACAGGGCAGGAGACAGAGAGAGAGAGAGAGGGACAGAGAGAGAGACAGAGAGAGAGGGACAGAGAGAGGGAGAGAGAGAGACAGAGAGAGAGAGAGAGACAGACAGAAGAGACAGTCTGGCAGCCTGTACACAATTCATGTTAGTACTCAACAGGGTCCTCGTGCCCGGATGCACCTATACACTGAACCTTGGAGAAACCTTGACTCTTTGTGTTCAGCCTTGCATACACATTTGCTTGCTGGTGAAAAATTTATGTCTGTTCGAGCTGCTCCTTTTTTGAGGTATTTTAGATGCTGGAGGTGATTTCCTCGAATTCCAGGAGCAGCAATTGCTGTTTTATATGCTGTTGCATTGTTTTGGAACTTTGGGGAAAAAAAAATCAAAACAACAGCAGTTTTAAAAGGGAGAAGAGCAGGCAAAGGAAGCACATGGTGAGGTCAGTGCAGGAGAGAGAGAGAGAACCTGCACAGTTACTGCCTTTGCTGTTTTTGAATTTGTGTATCACTGGATATCGGAGTGCATCTGGGAAAATTAACAAACAGTGGAATACACAACGAATCCTGGAGGAACTTGTTTGGGTGAAGTTCACAGCACAGAATCAGATAAGTTCGTCGTTGTTTTAAGTCTGTCCAAGAGAAAGGCTGCAGTAGTGAGTATAGTGGATTCTTTCTTGATTATATGTTTTTGGAGATAAGTCTCTTGATTAAACTTAAAATATAAGCCATAGCTATTTATTTAACCTGGGGCAGTGTTTGTAGAGGAAGAAGAGGAATAAGTTATTTTCTGGGTCTGTCGATTGTGAAGGAGCAAAATGGCCTTTGCAGTGATATGTACTTCTTGTCAGATGTGGGAGTTTAAAGAGAGTTTAAGGGTTACTGTGGATTATATCTGCCATAAATGCTGTTGGATGCGAATCTTATCAGAGCGAGTGGATCGGTTGGAGAGACAGTTAGAAGCGATGAGGGATTTGCAACAGCAACAGAATGTGATGGATGGCAGTTATAGGAAGGGGGGAAAGTCTCAGATACAGTCACATAGATGGGTTAACTCCAGGAAGGGTGAGAGAGGTCAGCACCTAGGGCAGGAGTCTTTTGTGGATATACCCATTTCAAACAGGTATGCTGTTTTGGAAAATGTAGGGGCTGATGGATTCTCAGGGGAATGTAGCACGAACAGCCAAGTTTCTGGTATTGAGACTGGCTCTAATGCAACGAGGGGTACGTCGGCTTCCAAGAGATCAATTGTGTTAGGGGATTCTGTGGTCAGAGGTACAGACTGACGTTTCTGTGGCCACAGAGAAAAAGCAGAATGGTGTGTTGTTTCCCTGGTGCCAGGATCAAGGATATCTCAGAGAGGGTGCAGAATGTTCTCACGGGGGAGAGGGGCCAGCAGGAGGTCATTGTCCACATTGGAACCAACAACATAGGAAGAGATAAGGTCGAAACTCTGAAGGAAGATTACAGAGAGTTAGGCAGAAATTTAAAAAGGGGGTCCTCAAGGGTAGTAATATCTGGATTACTCCCAGTGCTACGAGCTCGTGAGGGCAGGAATAGGAGGATAGACAGATGAATGCATGGCTGAGGAGCTGGTGTATGGGAGGAGGATTCACATTTTTTGATCATTGGAACCTCTTTTGGGATAGAAGTGACCTGTACAAGAAGGACGGATGGCACCTAAATTGGAAGGGGACTAATATACTGGCAGGGACATTTGCTAGAACTGCTTGGGAGGATTTAAACTAGTAAGGTGGGGGGTTGGGACCCAGGGAGATAATGAGGAAAGAGATCAATCTGAGACAGGTACAGTTGAGAACAGAAGTGATTCAAACAGTCAGGGCAGGCAGGGATAAGGTAGGACTAATAAATTAAACTGCATTTATTTCAATGCAAGGGGCCTAACAGGGAAGGCAGATGAACTCAGGGTATGGTTAGGAACATGGGACTGGGATATCATAGCAATTACAGAAACATGGCTCACAGATGGGCAGGACTGGCAGCTTAATGTTCCAGGATACAAATGCTACAGGAAGGATAGAAAGGGAGGCAAGAGAGGAGGGGGAATGGCATTTTTGATAAGGGATAGCATTACAGCTGTGCTGAGGCAGGATATTTCCGGAAATACATCCAGGGATGTTATTTGGGTGGAACTGAGAAATAAGAAAGGGATGATCACCTTATTGGGATTGTATTATGGACCCCCCCAATAGTCAGAGGGAAATTTAGAAACAAACTTGTAAGGAGATCTCAGCTATCTATAAGAATAATAGGGTAGTTATGGTAGGGGATTTTAACTTTCCAAACATCGACTGGGACTGCCATAGTGTTAAAGGTTTAGATGGAGAGGAATTTCTGAAGTGTGTACAAGACAATTTTCTGATTCAGTATGTGGATGTACCTAGAGAAGGTGCAAAACTTGACCTACTCTTGGGAAATAAGGCAGGGCAGGTGACTGAGGTGTCAGTGGGGGAGCACTTTGGGGCCAGCGACTATAATTCTATTCATTTTAAACTAGTGATGGAAAAGGATTGACCAGATCTAAAAGTTGAAGTTTAAATTGGAGAAAGGCCAATTTTGACGGTATTAGGCAAGAACTTTCGAAAGCAGATTGGAGGCAGATGTTCGCAGGTAAAGGGACGGCTGGAAAATGGGAAACCTTCAGGAATGAGATAACAAGAATCCAGAGAAAGTATATTCCAGTCAGGGTGAAGGGAAGGCTGGTAGGTATAGGGAATGCTGGATGACTCAAGAAATTGAGGGTTTGGTTAAGAAAAAGAAGGAAGCATATGTCAGGTATAGACAGAACAGATCGAATTAATCCTTAGAAGAGTACAAAGAAAGTAGGAGTATACTTAAGAGGAAAATCAGGAGGGCAAAAAAGGGGACATGAGATAGCTTTGGCAAATAGAATTAAGGAGGATTCAAAGGGTTTTTACAAATATGTTAAGAACAAAAGGATAACTAAGGAGAGAATAGGGCCCCTCAAAGATCAGCAAAGCGGCCTTTGTGTGGAGCCACAGAAAATGGGAGAGATACTAAATGAATATTTTGCATCAGTATTTACTGTGGAAAAGGATATGGAAGATATAGACTGTAGGGAAATAGATGGTGACATCTTGCAAAATGTCCAGATTATAGACGAGGAAGTGCTGGATGTCTTGAAACGGTTAAAAGTGGATAAATCCCCAGGACCTGATCAGATGTACCCGAGAACTCTGTGGGAAGCTAGAGAAGTGATTGCTGGGCCTCTTGCTGAGATATTTGTATCATCGATACTCACAGGTGAGGTGCCGGAAGACTGGAGGCAAACGTGGTGCCACTGTTTAAGAAGGGTGGTAAAGACAAGCCAAGGAACTATAGACCGGTGAGCCTGACCTCAGTGGTGGGCAAGTTGTTGGAGGGAATCCTGAGGGACAGGATGTACATGTATTTGGAAAGGCAAGGGCTGATTCGGGATAGTCAACATGGCTTTGTGCCTGGGAAATCATGTCTCACAAACTTGATTGAATTTTTTGAAGAAGTAGCAAAGAAGATTGATGAGGGCTGAGCAGTAGATGTGATCTATATGGACTTCAGTAAGGCGTTCAACAAGGTTCCCCATGGGAGACTGGTTAGCAAGGTCAGATCTCATGGAATACAGGGAGAACGAGCCATTTGGATACAGAACTGGCTCAAAGGTAGAAGACAGAGGGTGGTGGTGGAGGGTTGTTTTTCAGACTGGAGGCATATGCCCAGTGGAGTGCCACAAGGATCGGTGCTGGGCCCTCTACTTTTTGTCATTTACATAAATGATTTGGATGTGAGCATAAGAGGTACAGTTAGTAAGTTTGCAGATGACACCAAAATTGGAAGTGTGGTGGACAGCAAAGAGGGTTACCTCAGATTACAACAGGGTCTTGACCAGATGGGCCAATGGGCTGAGAAGTGGCAGATGGAGTTTAATTCAGATAAATGCGACGTGCTGCAATTTGGGAAAGCAAATCTTAGCAGGACTTATACACTTAATGGTAAGGTCCTAGAGGGTGTTGCTGAACAAAGAGACCTTGGAGTGCAGGCTCATAGCTCCTTGAAAGTGGAGTCACAGGTAGATAGGATAGCGAAGAAGGCATTTGGTATGCTTTCCTTTATTGGTCAGAGTATTGGGTACAGGAGTTGGGAGGACATGTTGTGGCTCTGCAGGACATTGGTTAGGCCACTGTTGGAATATTGCGTGCAATTCTGGTCTCCTTCCTATTGGAAAGATGTTGTGAAACTTGAAAGGGTTCAGAAAAGATTTACAAGAATGTTGCCAGGGTTGGAGGATCTGAGCTGCAGGGAGAGGTTGAACAGGCTGGGGCTGTTTTCCCTGGAGCGTTGGATGCTGAGGGGTGACCTTATGGAGGTTTACAAAATTATGAGGGGCATGAATAGGATAAATGGGCAAAGTCTTTTCCCTGGGGTCGGGGAGTCCAGAACTAGAGGGCATAGGTTTAGGGTGAGAGGGGAAAGATATAAAAGAGACCAAAGGGGCAACTTTTTCACGCAGAGGGTGGTATGGAATGAGCTGCCAGAGGTTGTGGTGGAGGCTGGTACAATTGTAACATTTAAGAAGTATCTGGATGGGTATATGAATAGGAACGGTTTGGAGGGATATGGGCTGGGTGCTGAGAGCCGGGACTAGATTGCGTTGGGATATCTGGTCGGCATGGACGGGTTGGACCGAAGGGTCTGTTTCTATGCTGTACATCTTTATGACTCTATGAATATCTGTTTCAATCTCTGCAACTCAAGATCAGAGATGACTTGATTTATTTTGCATTTGGTGATCTATGATGGTTTTTCTTTTAAGGAACCAGTGGTGCTTATGAACTGAAAGTTATGCCTAAGTTTTATTAATACGCTATCAACGCTCCCACCCTTCTGACACACCATGACTGTCCTACTGGCACTCTCTAACTCGTCAAAGAATTGACTAAAGTGGATTAAAGTTGTCGCACTATACTTAAATTGGCATCAGACTACACTCTGCTTCTCTGTCAGAGTTTTTGGCAGTGTGTTTATTTTAAAAATAATACATTAAAATGCAATACAGTGTAAGTAACATTTCAGCATCCTGGACTGAGGAACAGAATGACTCTGCACAAGAATAAATGTGAACTTTATATGGCTTAATTAAAATACAAAAGAAAATTGTAAAACTGCGTCTGAAGACGGTTCTAAATCTCTCAAACCACCAAAGTGGCTTTCAGAAAATGATACTGGCATAATTACATTTGGTTTCGGGCACCACATAATTTGAAGCCTGCTGCATCTCATCAGGGAGTAGGGAGTACCCATGGTGGGCTACTATCTGAGCCTGTCAACTTCAGCGTCGGACCTGTCACTGTCCCCGATACTGCAATCATTGCTGCTTCATTCCCAGCGGCCCTCCTGGGTGGGCAGAGGTTTTGCGAGTTGAATGCCAGCATCCACTGCTCCCCTCAGGGTCTCCCGCTGGAAATCCCGGATACACACAGTACTCCATGCTGCAGGCAACAATATCCCGCAGCCCTGGAAAATCCGACCCTGCCAGCTCCCGCTGTGCCTGCTCGTGCTCGCACACACTTCGAGTCGCTCTCAGTTGGACCAGGGTTGGGCTTTCTCTTTTATAAATGTAACCCCTCCACTTTGCATCCCTTAGTCAGGTCCCGTCCCCCCCGGTACAGTTTGCCCGACTTGGACAGGATGAGTTTTGTATACACTGCCCTCCTGCAACACTCCAGGCCTCTTTTGCCACCCAAGCCTCAGGCACTGCCCCTTCCTACAAAAACCCCCTGTTGCTAGCGGAGCTTCCAGCAGCACTGTGGCCAGAGCACCCCAGCCATGCAGGTCAGGTGAGGTCCGACCCACCACACACACACTGTCACACTCAAACATGGAACCATCCTGCCATCTCTACAGCAATACCCACTGTCCCCGGCAGCAGTAGAAGGGATCAAGCTGGTGATTGACTTCCTCCTACAACAGGGTGTCCTCATGCCAACAAGCAATCCCTGTAATACACCCATCCTACCCATCCCAAAACCCGGGAGGCCAGTAAAGTGATGTTTTCTCCATGTTTTCTCCAGGATCTGGGGGCTGTCAATGCAATTGTGATTCCCTGCTCCCCAGTGGTCCCAGACACTAACGCCATACTCACCAGCATCCCTGCTTCCTCCACCTGCTTTTCTGTAACTGACCTCTGCTCAACTCTTTTCTCCATCAAACTGTCCCCTGAGAGCCAGTACCTTTTCCCTTTTACATACGGCAGCTGCCAGTACACATGGACCAGGCCTCCCCAGGGTTACACTGAGAGCCACATAGTCCAAGCCGCTGCAGCACACTGTACCCTCTCTACTTTACACCTGCCATGCAACAGCACCCTCCTGCAATACGCAGACGACTTGTTACTGGCCTCCACCTGCACTGAATCATGGATACAGGATGCACTGCTGTCTGACAAAGAATGGACACAGGGTTTCCATGGAGAAAATGCAACTCTGCCAATACCCAGTCTAGTACTTGGGGTACAAACTCTCACATGGCCTCAGGGCATGATCTCGAGAGAGAGAGAGTCACGATCATCACCCAGCTTTCCCCACCAGTCACAAGAGCTGGGGATGGGGAATTCTTGCAGGCACTGGATCCCAGACCACCGTGCCATTGACGAACCCCTGTGGGAGGCATCCTCACCAAAGCAGCCAGTGAAAGTGACCTCAACACCAAAGTTGGAACAGGCATTCACTGATCTAAAACAGCCCTGGGGGTCCCAGATTACTCTCAGCCTTTCTACCTATACGTCAACAAATCCGAGGGGTTTGCATCCAGCATTTTAACACAGCTGCCTGGGGATCCCCAGCGCCCTGTTGCTTTTGACTCTGTACACTTACTGCCTGTTGTATGGGGAATGCTGGCATATCTGAGTGCTATGGCAGCAGCCGTGGGAACAGTAGAGAAGGCTTACCCCCATTGTGCTGGATCACCCACAGACTGTTTTGGTTCCCTATTCGGTCTCCCTGCTGCTAAATTCTGAAACAACCCAACATTTCACTGCCACCCGGAGAACTAGCGATGAGGTCGCTTTACTGTCTAAAGCTGACCTGTCCCTACAATGTACCCCTGCTCTGAACCCCACCACCCTGCTCCCACTCACTCAGAACGCCATTGCGGATGACCAGGACTGTTTAGATCTTGTTCAGCAGGTTGTCACTCCACGCGCTGACATCTGTGAAGCACCTCTAGACAATCCTGACCTCATACTCTATACAGATGGCTAATCCTTCAGGCCCTCAGACCACTGTACACTGGCAGGGTATGCCGTCTGTTCCCCTTTCACAGTCCTAGAGTCAGCTGCACTGCCAGATGGCACATCCGCACAGGCTGCGGAGCTGTTTGTGGTCACTGGGGCTTGCATCATTGCAAAAGGTCACACAGCAAACATTGATACTGACTCTAGATAGGCCTTCAGAGTCGTCCATGATTTTAGCCTACTTTGGAAACAGGCTTCACCACGTCAGCAGGGAGGCCACTACAACACGCTGCGCTGACCTCTAGCCTCCTGGAAGCGGTCCTCTTACCCTCCGCCCTAGCCATTATAAAATGAGCTGCCCATACCTCTGGCACTGACCGTGTCACCCTGGGGAATGCCTCAGCTGACTCAGCAGCCTGGGAGGCTACACTGCCCCCCACCACTCACCCCCTGCACACCCCAGAATAGGGAAGGCCCCAGTATTGCCTGACTCGATGGAGGCACTGCGAGCTGGCCAACAGGCTTCTCCACCGCAAGGAAAGGAGAGTTGGGCCCCGCATTGGCACCACACAGTCTCCTTCCCTACAGCTGCTCAGACACCCTGACGGCCGCATCATTTGTCCAAGAGCCCATCTACACTCACTGTCCCTCGCAGCCCATGGCATTGGCCACATGGGCAAGAGGGACATGATGCACACTTTAACGCAGTCCTGGTATGCACTGGGATTTGCTGCCTCTGCCCTGCTAGATTATGTTCAGGCCCTTAGCAGGAGCATTAGTGTTACACACACCCGGGTCAGAGGTTGTAGCAAAACATTGCCAGAGTGGGATGGATCTTTGAGAATGCTGGCAGCCTTTTCTTGACAGCGGGCCTGGTAGATGGATTCTATAGATGGGAGGTTGACCTTTGTGATTGTCCAGGCCGAGTTCACCACTCTCTGTAACCATCTCCGATCTTGAATGGCACAGTTGCCATACCAGGTAGTGATACATCCAGACAGAATGCTCTCGATGGTGCACCTATAAAAGTTGGCAAGGGTATTTTCCGTCATGCCAAATTCCCTCAGCTGCCTGAGGAAGAAGAGACATTGCTGGGCCTTTGTAACCAGTGCGTTCACATGAAGAGTCCAAGAAAGCTTGTTGTGGATGACCACTCCCAGGAGCTTGACACTCTACACTCGTACCACCTCTGTGCTGTTAATGTGAGAAATAAAAGCTCACTCACTTTAATAATTTCAGTCCGAGACTTATTTCTGATCAGCCATTTATTTGTACACCTATAGATGGGTGCTTTATCTAATTACCTAGTAAGGTAATGACAAAATGCACACTATATCCAAAAAACCCTCGCAATTTATACCATATGTTTTCCTTATTCCATTGTCTGTTCCCTGCTTCGCTTACGTCACTCATTTCCTTAAGACTTATCCCACAACTTCTGTTTATCCTGTCTTGTCCGTGACAAACTCTTATCTCTGACTCCCATAAGGGTGTTTGACGTCAGTCTGTTGTAGATTATTGATTAGGCATATCTTTTCTTCTATCAGCATCTATTTCCATCCAGAGGCCACTTTGACCTCTTTAATTAGGGTTTGTTCCTGTGTCTCTGTACAAGCGAGGAGAACAGATGTTTTCCTGTTTGCCCATATATCCAGCATTGTTCTGTATTCATGTCTCATGCTAACATATCCTTTCTTTTTGCTGAATATGTATTTTCTCATTCCTGTTCTGTATCAGAATTTATACTTGCAGAAATAACATTAATTCATTTATATCCCACATTAATGTATGGCGGGGCATGAGTAATATCCCACCGAAAGTCAATAATGAGTTCCTTGGTTTTGCCGGCATTGAGAGCTAGGTTGTTCTCAGTGCAACATTTTTCAAGTTCTTCCACCTCCCTGTCTGTGACCAATTTGTCACCATCTGAGATTCAATCGACTGTGGTGATGTGATCAGCAAATTTATAACTGGCATTTGTCTGGTATTTGGCGATGCAGCTGTGGGTATACAGTGAGTACAGTGGGGGACTGAGTACACACCCCTGGAGGGCTCCAGTGTTGAGTGTTAGTGAGGATGAAATATTGTCCCCAGTCTTCACTGATTATGGCCTGTGGGTCAGGAAAGTGAGGATCCAGTTGCAGAGAGTGGGGCTCAGTCTGAGAACACTAAGTTTAGTAATCAGTCTCGAGGGAATATAGTGTTGAAGGCAGAACTGTAGTCAATGAGTAGGAGTCTTACATAGCTGTTCTTGGTGTCAAGATGTTCTAGGGAGGAGTGAAGGGCAAGTGATATGGCATCTGACGTGGATCTGTTGGTCCAATAGGCAAATTAGAGTTGGTCAAAGAGTAGTGGGGAGGCTGGTGTTGATTAATGCAATGACCAACCTTTCAAAGCATTTCCTGACCACCAATGTTTGGGCCACTGGGCAGTAGTCATTGAGACATGCTGCACGAGCCTTCTTAGGCACAGGGATAATGTTGGCCCTCTTGAAACAGGCAGGGACAAGTGGCTGCTGCAGGGAGAGGTTGAAGATGTCTGAGAAGACCTCTGCCAGTTGGTCTGCGCATGCCCTGAGTGCACGGCCTGGTACTCCATCTGGTCCCATTGCTCTCCTTGGATTCGCACGAAGGAAAACTGATCTGAGCTCTGATGCAGTGACTGTTGGGATAGGTTCAGTAGGACTTGTCAGAATAGGTGTTACCTCTCCACCGAAATTCTGCTCAAAGCGAGCATAGCAAGTGTTGAGACGATCTGGGAGGGATATGTTATCGTCTGCTATTTTGTCCCTTTTTAAAGAGATTACAGGCTCTTTTGGGATTCTGAAAACAACATTGGCCAATTGAAAGGCCTGCTGGGAAAACTGGATAACTGAAGTTGGATCAGGCCAGACCAACAGGTCTGCACACCTGTTATCCTGATTGATGATATGGAATAGGTTTTAATAGGACAGTGGGAACTGCGGTATGAAGGCAGGAAGCTTGCAGCATTCACTTGGATCAAGTCAGACAGATATACAGAGACTGTGTGTAGTTTGCACATTCTCTCCATGTCTGTGTGGGTTTCCTCCCACAGTCCAAAGGTGTGCAGGTTAAGTGAATTGGCCGTGCTAAAATTGCCTGTAGTGTTGGGTGCATCAGAGGGGAAATGGTTCTGGGTGGATTACTCTTCCAAGTGTCTGTGTGGACTTGTAGGGCTGAAGGGCCTGTTTCCACACTGTAGGGAATCTAATCTTGTACTTCAAGCATAATAACCACGTGTCATTATTAATATAAGTAAGCAAGTAAATCAAAGATATATGAAAATAATATTTACATTTGAATCACAGGCGACTGTTTTTCGAAACAACAGAGGGTGTTGAAAACGTGGAATGTGCATCCAGAAAAGGTGGTGCTCTCAGTTTAATGTCACATCCAAACAGCGTTAAGAAAGATTTCCTTGTTCCTGGCACCTTTAATCTTAACCGTGAGGTCTCCTGAAGTGATTGATTTGCACGGTGGAACACAGAGGGGGGAAGATTGCAAAGCTGCAGTTTCACAAAAGAAGATTTGTTCAATTTGTAGGGATTAGGAAAAAGCGATTTCAAAATATCTTTCAAGTTTCACCAGCAAAGCTTAAAAATTGCTTTTATTCGCGTTCACCTCACATTGTAAACAGTGTTTGATAACAGATTGCTTCAAGTGTATGAGAGATTTCTGGGGCTTTGTTTTGGTGAAAAAGGAGACAGTGTGAAGGGGGCAGGGCAAGGAAGGGCGGAGCATTTCCGTTTAAGGGCGAAATGCAAATTAGCGCAACTTCTCACGTCGCCCAGTGAGTGTCGTATTCAGTGAAACATGAGTCTTTCCGGATGTTCTGTGATCCCGGTGAGAAAATGCGCTGTTGGACAGACAGGGAACCTTAGAGAGATGTATTTCCGATTTTCGGAAACGCAGTTAGTATGAGTGTAAGAGGTATGGGCTGTTATTGGGTTTGAGCGAGTGAGAGTATTGAGCATACTTACCTGGCAGGGGAGATACCATGATCACCAAGGTGGTTCTCCCAGGACGAGGCTATCCCATTGCACTTCGGGTGTGCTGACGCCTGCGATGTCCCCAAATGCGGGATACTCGACTGCAAAATTTGTGGTAGTGGGGGACTGCGTTCGCGCTCTCCCCTGATTAACAATCAAAAAACAGATTGTCCAAAAGCTGCCGCTCACTTGTATTTCGTGCGGCTTCCGATGTTCCGCGTTTATGTTCAATTCAGTTTCACTCAAATCGATGCATCGTCAATGTCGCACGTTTTATTTCATCCTGCAATAAACCGCTATGTTCAATGCTTTTCACAACAGGACCAACCCCTTCAAACAAACAAATATTCCCCTGCATTTGCTACATTTCCCCCAACCCAATCTCGTCCTACTTGCCAGCACCCGGCCCATATCCCTCAATCCTTCCTCTTCATATACACATCCAAATGCCTTTTAAATCTTGCAATTGGACCAGCCTCCACCACTTCCCCTGGCAGCTCATTCAATACACCTACCATCCTTTAAGTCAAAACTTTAAACCTTAGGTCGCTTTTATATCATTGACCCTCTCACCCTAAACCTATGCCCTCTAGTTCTGGACCACCGGACCCCAAGGAAAAGACTTTGTCTATTCATCCTATCCATTCCCCTCATGATTTTATAAACCTCTACAAAGTCACCCCTCAGCCTCCGACACTCCAGGGAAAACAGCTCCATCCTGTTCAGCCTCTCCCTGTAGCTCAAATCCTCCAACACTGGCAACATCCTCGTAAATCTTTTCTGAACCCTTTCAGGTTTCAAAACATCTTTCCGATAGGAAGGAGACCAGAATTGCACGCAATATTCCAACAGTGGCCTAACCAATGTCCTGTACAGCCGCAGCATGACCTCCCAACTCCTGTACTCAATACTCTGACAATAAAAGAAAGCATACCAAGCGCCACCTTCACTATCCTATCTACCTGCGACTCCTCTTTCAAGGAGCTATGAACCTGCACTCCAAGGTCTCTTTGTTCAGCAACACTCTCTAGGATCTTACCATTAAGTGTATGCGTCCTGCTAAGATTTGCTTTCCCAAATTGCAGCACCTCGCATTTATCGGAGTTAAACTCCATCTGCCACTTCTGCCCATTGACCCATCTGATCAAGATCCCGTTGTAATCTGAGGTAACCTTCTTCACTGTCTACTACAACTCCAATTTTGGTGTCATCAGCAAACTTACTAACTATACCTCTCATGCTCACATCCAAATCATTTATGTAAATGACAAAAAGTGGAGGACCCAGCACTAATCCTTGTGGCACTCCACTGGTCACAGGCCTCCAGTCTGAAAAACAACCTCCCACCACCACCCTCTGTCTTCTACCTTTGAACCAGTTCTGTACCAAATGCCTAGTTCTCCCTTTATTCTGTGAGACCTGACCTTGCTAACCAGTCTCCCTTGGGGAACCTTGTCAAACACCTTACTGAAGTCCATATAGATCACATCTACCGCTCTGCCCTCATCAATCCTCTTTGTTACTTCTTCAAAAAACTCAATCAAGTTTGTGAGATATGATTTCCCACACACAAAGCCATGTTGACTATCCCTAATCAGTCCTTGCCTTTCCAAATACATGTACATCCTGTCCTTCAGGATTCCGTCCAACAACTTGCCCACGATGGACGTCAGGCTCACTGGTCTATAGTTCCCTGGCTTGTCCTTACTACCCTTCTTAAAGAGTGACACCATGTTAGCCAACCTCCAGTCTTCCAGCACCTCACCTGTGACTATCGATGATACAAATATCTCAGCAAGAGGCCCAGCAATCACTTCCCTAGCTTCCTGCAGAGTTCTAGGGTACACCTTATCAGGTCCTGGGGTTTTATCCACCTTTATTCGTTTCAAGACATCCAGCACTTCCTCCTCTGTAATATGGACATTTTGCAAAGTGTCACAATCTATTTCGCAACTTTTTAAATCTTCCATGTCCTTTTCCACAGTAAATACTGATGCAAAATACTCATTTAGTATCTCTCCTATTGTCTGCAGCTCCACACAAAGGCCGCCTTGCTGATCTTTGAGGGCCCCCTACTCTCTCACTAGTTATCCTTTTGTCCTTAATGTATTTGTGTTCACAATTAAATTAATCCCATTTGCCTGTATTTGGTCCACACTCCTCCATATCTGTCCCATCCATCGACTTGTCCGAATGTTTCTGAAATGACAAAATTGTACTCCACTCCACCACTCCCTCTGGCAGCCTGTTCCACTGCCCACCCTCTATTTGTACACCCCAGTGCAACACCGGCATTTTCAAATCATATATAGTCACAGACACAGTTTAGTTCTGTGAAATAGCACATGAAGAAATCAAGTAAACATTGGAGTGTGATGCTCTCCAACAAACACACCAAAGGAATCTCTTATTTGTACAGGCAACTTCAAAGGCATCTGGATGGGTATATGAATAGGAAGGGTTTGGAGGGATGCGGGCCGGGTGCTGGCAGGTGGGACTAGATTGGTTTCGGATATCTGATCGGCATGGACAAGTTGGACCGAAGGGACTGTTTCCATACAGTACATCTCTGTGACTCTATGACGGTATTTGATGCACCAGGATCGTCCAATAACTGAATGGATTCCTGTTTACCTTGAGCAGGTAGACCTTTGACAATGGTCTTTCCCAACTATGTCTTGCTGGCAGCTGCCTTCAAGCTTTAGTGCGTCCCTCAGCATGTAGTCCTGGACCTTGGAATGTGCCTCCAACACTTGGGAAAGGTCAACTCCTTGTTCTGGAAGACCAACAATTTTTCAGAAGACCAGAGAGCACCTTTCACCATTTGTCACGCACACAACCACACTGACTGTTCCAAATGGGTCCTCGCCTCTCCAAATGCCTCGAGATCCTAACTCTCAGAATCCCCTCTCACAACTTAGCAACCACAGCCGTTAGGCTCAACAGTCTATTGTCTCCAATCTACGCTGTGAGTTCATTTGCCTTACCTGTCAGGCCCCTTGCTTTGAAATCAATGCAATTTCACTGAAGGCTTCCCTTGTTTCCTGCCGTGCTCTTGCTTGCCCTGATTAGTATGAGAATTACCAACTCTGCCATTACTGTTTCACTTGGTTTCATTACATCTATACTGTCCTCAAGCTTCTCTTTTGTCTTCTGAATGCTTTGGATCAGCCCCCCACCCCACGCGGACAGATTAATTTGACTCTCCTGAGCAGCTCTCACAAACCTGACATGTGGTCCCCTGAGCAGACTGTCAAAGAAATTTGGCAGAATGCCGCTTGGCCGGAACTTTGCTACAAGCACCATGATGTCGCTTGGCTGGTGGTGAGAAGGGCACTGCCCGTTAGATCCTTCATGTCTGCCCGGTTTCTATGTGCCACCGCACACTGCCTTTGAAGTGGCTGCATTGGTGAAGAGACTGTCACCCAGCTCCTGCTGGTATGTGCCTTTGCAAATAACATCTGGAGGGAGATGTAATGGTTTGGGTCGAGATTTGTCCCCGAGCAGCTCCGTGACTCTGTGCTCTCCGGGACACACACCGAGACAAACATTGACTGCACCTGGAGGACCATCCTCTCAATGACAGACGTTCTTTGGTCGGCCCGAAACTTGTTGGTCTTCCAGAGCAAGGAGTTGACCCTGACCGGGCGTTGCAGACTGGCACATCGCAAGATCCTGGACTATGCACTGAAGAACACACTAAAGCTTGGGGCAACTGCTGCCAAGACACAGTGGGGAAAGACCACTGTCGGAGGTCTCTCTGCCAAAGTGAAAATGGCGTCACTACAGTTATCGGACCCTCTCAAATGGATGTAACTTGCTCAAGTTCACTTGAGAATGTAACTTTAAAAAAAAATATTTTGTGATTTATGTATGAAAGAACAGAAACCAACATAGTCATTCTAAAACATGAGAGACTTAACAAACAATCGAGGTCTTTTTCGGTATATAATTTCAGTTACATCACACTGTAAACCTTTGCTCTAAATTCTGTGTCTTACAATCTTATTCTCCCCAACCACGTGATGAAGGAGCAGCGCTCTGAAAGCTAGTGCTTCCAAATGAACCTGTTGTGGTGTGATTTGTAACTGACTAGGCCTTCTGTGGCAGTGAATTCCATGAATTTGCCACGCTCTGAATGTAGGGAGTGTTGCTGAACATAAAGACCTTGGAGTGTCGGTTCATGCTTCCTTGAAAGTCGAGTCACAGATCAATTACAGAAAGCATTTTGGATGCTTCCCTTCATTGGTTGGAGGGTTCAGTATCGGAGTTGGGATTTTATGTTGCGGCTGTACAGAACATTGGTGAGGCAGAGTTTGGAGTATTGTGTCCAATTCTGGTCTCCTTACTATCGGAAGGATGTTGTGAAACTTGAAATCGTCCAGAATACACTTACAAGGATGTTGCCAGGTTTGGAGGATTTGAGCTTTCGGGAGAGACTGAATAGGCTGGGATTGTTTTCCCTGGAGTGTCGGAGGCTGAGGGGTGACCTTATAGAGGTTTATAAAATCATAAGGGGAATGGATAGGATAAACAGACAAGATCTTTTCCCTCGGGTGGGTGAGTCCAGAAGTAGAGGGCATACGTTCAGGGTGAGATGTGAAAGATCTCAAAGGGAACTAAGGGACAACGTTTTCACACAGAGTGTGGTACGTGTATGGAATGAGCTGTCAGAGGAAGTGGTGGAGAAGAGCTTATGCCCGAAACGTCGATTCTCCTGCTCCTTGGATGCTGACTGACCTGCTGTGCTTTTCCAGCAACACATTTTTTTGAGGAAGTGGTGGAGGCTGGTACAATTACAGCATTGAAAAGGCATCTGGATGGGTATATGAATAGGAAGGGTTTGGAGGGATATGGGCCAAGTGCTGGCAAATGGGCCTAGATTAGGTTAGGATATCTGGTCGGCATGAATGAGTTGGACTGAAGGGTCTGTTTCCATGCTGTATATCTCTATGACTCTATGTCCAGAGCTTTATAGAACCTCAGAAGTACATCCCTGCTTTTATATTCAAGTCCTCGTTGATTATTGAGGGAAGGGACGTAGATGTCATATACATAGACTTTGGTAAGGCATTTGATAAGGTTCCCTATGGTAAGCTGATGGAGAAGGTGAAGTCGCACAGGGTCCAGGCTGTTGTAGCTAGATGGATAGAGAACAGGTTGGGCAACAGCAGACAGAGAGTATTAGTGGAGGGGAACTTCTCAAAATGGAGACCTGTGACCAATGGTGTTCCACACGGATCCGTGCTGGGATCACTGTTGCTTGTGATGTACATAAATGATTTGCAGGAACATGTGGGTTGCTTCATGAGCAAGTTTACAGATGAAACTAAGATTGATGGATTAGCAGATAGTGAAGGGGTCTGTCAGAGAATACCGCAGAATCCAGACAGATTGGTGAGTTGGGCAGAGAAATGGCAGATGGTGTTCACTCCGGACAAATGCGAGGTGATGGATCTTGGAAGATCAAATTCCAGAGTGAACTATAGATTAAATGGAAAAGTCCTGGGGAAAATTGATGTACAGAGAGATCTTGGTGTTGAGGTCCATTGTTCCCTGAAGGTGGCAACGTAGATCAGTAGAGTGGTCAAAAAGGCATACTGGCATCCTTTCCTTCATCAGACGGGGTATTGAGTACAAGAGTTGGCAGGTCATGTTACAGTTGTTTCAGACTTTGGTTCGGCCACATTTGGAATACTACGTGCAGTTCTGGTCCCAACATTGCTGAAAGAATGTGGACCATGGCTAACCATGAAGAGAGGTTAAATAGATTAGGATTATTTTCATTGAAAAGACGGAGGTTGAGGAGGGCCCTGATTGAGGGCTAAAAAATCATGAGAAGTAGACACAGGATGGACAGCAAGAAGCTTTTCCCCAGACTGGAGGATTCAATCACTAGGGGTCACATGTTCAAGGTGAGATGGGCAAAGTTTAGGGGAGATATGTGTGGAAAGTTCATCAGGCAGAAGGTTGTGGGTACCTGGAGTACATTGTTAGTGGAGGTGGTTGGGGCTAGAACAACAACGTCATTGAAGATATATCCAGGTAGATACATGAATGGGGAGGGAACAAAACGACACAGAGCTTTTGAAAATAGGTGGCAGGTTTAGACAGAGAAGCTGAATCGGCAGAGGATTAGAGGGCTGAAGGGCCTATTCATGTAAATTTCTTTGTTATTTGTTCGTCTCAAAATAAATGCCAACATTGCATTTGCCTTCCCAACTACTGACTCAACCTACAAGTTTTACTTTGAGAGAATTGTGGACGAGAACTCCCAAGTCTCTTTGCACTTCAGATTTCCAAATGTTCTCCCCATTTAGAAATAGTCCATGCTTCAATTCTTCTTTGGGAGCAGGGAGAACAGCCTGAACTTCAGTTTGACCCGCTATATATAAACCTCTTTATCATATTCTGTAAATGCAATCTTGTGGGTGGCACGGTGGTGCAGTAGTTAGCACTGCTGCCTAACAGCGCCAGAGACCCCGGTTCAGTACCTTCCTCGAGTGACTGTCTGTGTGGAGTTTGCACATTCTCCCCATGTCTGCGTGGGCGTCCTCCGGGTGCTCCGGTTTCCCCCCACAGTCCAAAGATGTGCAGGTTAGGTGAATTGGCCATGCTAGATTGCCCACAGTGTTAGGTGAAGGGGTAAATGTAGGGGAATGGGTCTGGATGGGTTGCTGCTCAGAGGGTCGGTGTGGACTTGTTGGACCGAAGAGCCTGTTTCCACACAGTAAATAATCTAATCTAAGAGATGCCTTTTGTTTGTTGATTAGAGTAAAACTCCAATGTGTAATAGTTTCTTTGATATGCTACTGTACCCTGCATTTGTGAGAAAACACATATATGTAAAGACATTTCTATGAATAAAGTACAAATTTTAAAATTAAAAGAAATCTTGCGCTCTCAAAGCAGATTGCGAACCTCCCACAACCCCGAGGGTAGTCTCATTACACAGCAATACCAAAGCCACACGAGGAACAGGTCAGACGGAGAGACACCACCAAGGACATTGTTCCCAGGACAGGAACAATGGAAGCCCCTTACTGTTTCAGAAGAGACATTCTCACCAACCTGCAAAGAGCTGGAATCTCCTGATCCCATTGATACTGTCAGGATGTTGCATTGTATCGTGATTCAGGACATTCATCCGATAACTGTTTTTCAATTATCATCATTGTAACTAGATTACTCCATCAGGAAGGATGCGAGCCTGAGAGGGGTGACTATTCCTGGCAGCGGGGGCCTGCAGGTCAAGGTCACCCTGGACATGGATGACGTCGCCGTTTTCTGCTTGGGTCCGCTGTCCGTGCGCAGACTCATGCGCATATGTGACCAGTTCGAACGGGCCTCAGGGGCCAAGGTAAACTGAGGCAAGAGCGAGGCCATGCACTTCGGGAACTGGGCCGACCAATCCTCCATCCCCTTCACACTCAGGACCGACCACCTGAAGGTGCTGGGTATTTGGTTCGGGGGTGGCTGGGGTGTGCACCAAGTCTTGGGAGGAGTATATCAGCAAAGTGAGGCAGAAACTGGGCAGATGGAAGCTACGGTCGCTCTCCATCTTCCAGTTTATATGGAGGTCAAAGATGGACCAGGTCTGAAGGGACTCGCTGTACAAAGATCTGGGCAATGGGGGAAAAAATACACCCAATTCCACCCTCACCCTGATGGCCACCTTTGTGTGTGGCTGCATCAAGCTGTGCGTGGATCCCCGGTACGCAAACACCAAGTGTCACTACATACTGAGGTTCTACCTGTCCCCGGTGTTGCAAAGGATGGGCCTGGCCTCGCTGCCGTGGAACGCTCCGAGTAGTTGGACCGTTCCATATCACCTGTCCTTCGTGGAGAAGTTTATAAAGAAAAACACCTTTGACCACAAGTCCATCAGGAAGTGGTCAGCACGTAGTGTCCTTGAGACCCTTCAGGAAAAGGAGAGGGCGGATCCTATCGAGCGGTTCCCTGAGCAGACTGTCAAAGCCATTTGGCAGATTGCCTCATCGCCAGAACTTTCCAACAAGCACCAAGACATGGCTTGGCTGGTGGTGAGAAGGGCTCTGCCTGTGAGATCCTTTATGCACGCCCGGACTCTCAGCCGCACCGCACGCTGCCCTCGAAGCGGCTGTGGGGGGGGAACGAGACTGTCACACACGTCCTTCTGGAATGTGCCTACGCAGAGGAAGTCTGGAGAGGAATGCAGTGGTGTTTGTCGAGGTTCGTCCCGAGCAGCGCCGTGACGCGGGACTCCGTGCTCTACGGTCTGTTCCCCGGGACGCACACCGAGACGAACATCAACTGTGCCTGGAGGATCATCAACTCGGTGAAGGACGCTCTCGGGGCGGTCCGAAACCTGTTGATCTTCCAGCTGAAGGAGTTGACCCCTACTGAGTGTTGCAGACTGGGACATTCCAAGGTCCAGGACTACGTGTTGAGGGACGCGCTGAAGCTTGGGGCAGCTGCTGCGAAGGCGCAGTGGGGAAAGACCACCGTGTAACATCTGCCTGCCTAAAGAAGAACAGGGGGCCCGCGCAGTCATTTAGGCTCTGCTGACGCCTCAGCTAAAAATGTAATTGTACAGACCTGTAAATAGGAATGATTACTCTGTTTTCGGTATGCCAACAAATGGAATGTTTACATATGTATGGCATGTCCAGTTGTACAGATCATCAAAGTATTTTATGAATAAAGTATATTTTTGAAATAAAAAAAAAGAGAAAGGATGGCAAGATCGATGGAGAGATTACCGGTTACATTTTCGCTTTAATACTAAGCAATCCCCAGATGGTGGGAAATTGGCAGGGGCCCTGCTGTTTTGTCTGTCTGTCTTGTGTTTGTCCTGTATTGTCCCATCTGTTTGTCCTGCTTGTGGCTGTGTTTGTCAGTGCTGCAGGCTGTTCTCTATTCCCAGCTCCAACCAGAGATCCATGAGGTTGTGGGACCCCAAGCCTCAGGAGAAGGACCGCCCCGGGAACAAGTCGAACTTGTCTTGCTGAGGCAGTGATCCGAGGACACTGACTCTCTCAAGGAAGTACCAAGTGCCAGGGTAACCACTGATGCTCGGAGAGTAAGGTAGGGAATATCCTGTTTACACAAGTCCCCAGCCAATATTGTTCGGGAGCAGAATAGGGAAAGTAGGTACAGTGACCCTCGTGGCCTGAGTTTAGAAATGTTTAAGGAAGTGTTCAAACTTAAAATCACTGTCCCAAAAACTGTTTAGACAAAACAGGGCCCCTCCCAGCCCCTTTCCCTCAGTACCCCACACTTAGCTTGTTGCTGAGGAACATGATCCTGGGGGTTTGGAGGAGCTGCACAGGGCAGGAGACAGAGAGAGAGAGAGAGACAGAGAGAGAGAGAGAGAGGGACAGAGAGAGAGAGGGACAGAGAGAGAGAGGGACAGAGAGAGAGAGAGAGAGAGAGACAGACAGAGAAGAGAGCGACAGAGAGAGAGAGACAGACAGAAGAGACAGTCTGACAGCCGGTACACAATTCATGTTAGTACTCAACAAGGTCCTCGTGCCCGGATGCACCTATACACTGAACCTTGGAGAAACCTTGACTCTTTGTGTTCAGCCTTGCATACACATTTGCTTGCTGGTGAAAAATTTATGGCTGTTCGAGCTGCTCCTTTTTTGCGGTACTTTAGGTGCTGGAGGTGATTTCCTCGAATTCCAGGAGCAGCAATTCCTGTTTTATATGCTGTTGCATTGTTTTGGGACTTTTGGGAAAAAAAGTCAAAATAACAGCAGTTTTAAAAGGGAGAAGAGCAGGCAAAGGAAGCACATGGTGAGGTCAGTGCAGGAGAGAGAGAGAGAACCTGCACAGTTACTGCCTTTGCTGTTTTTGAATTTGTGTATCGCTGGATATCGGAGTGCATCTGGGAAAATTAACAAACAGTGGAATACACAACTAATCTTGCAGGAACTTGTTTGGGTGAAGTTCACAGGACAGAATCAGATAAGTTCGTCGTTGTTTTAAGTCTGTCCAAGAGAAAGGCTGCAGTAGTGAGTATAGTGGATTCTTTCTTGATTATATGTTTTTGGTCATAAGTCTCGTGATTAAACTTAAAATATAAGCCATAGCTATTAACTTAACCTGGGGCAGTGTTTGTAGAGGAATAAGACGGTGTTATTTTTTGGGTCTGTCGATTGTGAAGGAGCAAAAATGGCCTTTGCAGTGATATGTACTTCTTGTCAGATGTGGGAGTTTAAAGAGAGTTTAAGGGTTACTGTGGATTATATCTGCCATAAATGCTGTTGGATGTGAATCTTATCAGAGCGTGTGGATCGGTTGGAGAGACAAATAGAAGCGATGAGGGATTTGCAACAGCTACAGTATGTGATGGATGGCAGTTATAGGAAGGGGGCAAAGTCTCAGATACAGTCACATAGATGGGTTAACTCCAGGAAGGGTGAGAGAGGTCAGCACCTAGGGCAGGAGTCTTTTGTGGACATAGCCATTTCAAACACGTATGCTGTTTTGGAAAATGTAGGGAGTGATGGATTCTCAGGGGAACATAGCACGAACAGCCAAGTTTCTTCTATTGAGACTGGCTCTAATGCAACGAGGGGTACGTCGGCTTCCAAGAGATCAATTGTGCTAGGGGATTCTGTGGTCAGAGGTACAGACTGACGTTTCTGTGGCCACAGAGAAAAAGCAGAATGGTGTGTTATTTCCCTGGTGCCAGGATCAAGGATATCTCAGAGAGGGTGCAGAATGTTCTCACGGGGGAGAGGGGCCAGCAGGAGGTCATTGTCCACATTGGAACCAACAACATAGGAAGGGATAAGGTCGAAACTCTGAAGGAAGATTACAGAGAGTTAGGCAGAAATTTAAAAAGGGGGTCCTCAAGGGTAGTAATATCTGGATTACTCCCA
This sequence comes from Chiloscyllium plagiosum, assembly GCF_037043375.1. Lineage (NCBI taxonomy): Eukaryota > Metazoa > Chordata > Chondrichthyes > Orectolobiformes > Hemiscylliidae > Chiloscyllium > Chiloscyllium plagiosum. The sequence goes on from NW_028270173.1 coordinate 60,591,982, forward strand.
GTGCTACGAGCTAGTGAGGGCAGGAATAGGAGGATAGAGCAGATGAATGCATGGCTGAGGAGCTGGTGTATGGGAGGAGGATTCACATTTTTGGATCATTGGAACCTCTTTTGGGATAGAAGTGACCTGTACAAGAAGGACGGATGGCAGCTAAATTGGAAGGGGACTGATATACTGGCAGGGACATTTGCTAGAGCTGTTTGGGAGGATTTAAACAAGAACATTCGAAAGCAGATTGGAGGCAGATGTTCGCAGGTAAAGGGATGGCTGGAAAATGGGAAACCTTCAGGAATGAGATAACAAGAATCCAGAGAAAGTATATTCCAGTCAGGGTGACGGGAAGGTTGGTAGGTATAGGGAATGCTGGATGACTCAAGAAATTGAGGGTTTGGTTAAGAAAAAGAAGGAAGCATATGTCAGGGATAGACAGAATAGATCGAATGAATCCTTAGAAGAGTACAAAGAAAGTAGGAGTATACTTAAGAGGGAAATCAGGAGGGCAAAAAGGGGACATGAGATAGCTTTGGCAAATAGAATTAAGGAGAAACCAAAGGGATTTTACAAATACATTAAGGACAAAAGGGTAACTAGGGAGTTAATAGGGTCCCTCAAAGATCAGCAAGGCAGCCTTTGTGTGGAGCCACAGAAAATGGGGGAGATACTAAATGAATATTTTGCATCAGTATTTACTGTGGAAAAGGATATGGAAGATATAGACTGTAGGGAAATAAATGGTGACATCTTGCAAAATGTCCAGATTATAGAGGAGGAAGTGCTGGATGTCTTGAAACGGTTAAAAGTGGATAAATCCCCAGGACCTGATCAGGTGTACCCGAGAACTCTGTGGCAAGCTAGAGAAGTGATTGCTGGGCCTCTTGCTGAGATATTTGTATCATCGATACTCACAGGTGAGGTGCCAGAAGACTGGAGGTTGGCAAACGTGGTGCCACTGTTTAAGAAGGGTAGTAAAGACAAGCCAGGGAACTATAGACCGGTGAGACTGACCTCAGTGGTGGGCAAGTTGTTGGAGGGAATCCTGAGGGACAGGATGTACATGTATTTGGAAAAGCAAGGTCTGATTCAGGATAGTCAACATGATTTTGTGTGTGGGAAATCATGTCTCACAAACTTGATTGAGTTTTTTGAAGAAGTAACAAAGAAGATTGATGAGGGCAGAGCAGTAGATGTGATCTATATGGACTTCAGTAAGGCATTTGACAAGGTTCCCCATGGGAGACTGGTTAGCAAGGTCAGATCTCATGGAATACAGGGAGAACTAGCCATTTGGATACAGAACTGACTCAAAGGTAGAAGACAGAGGGTGGTGGTGGAGGGTTGTTTTTCAGACTGGAGGCCTGTGACCAGTGGAGTGCCAGAAGGATTGGTGCTGGGCCCTCTACTTTTTGTCATTTACATAAATGATTTGGATGCGAGCATAAGAGGTACAGTTAGTAAGTTTGCAGATGACACCAAAATTGGAAGTGTGGTGGACAGCGAAGAGGGTTACCTCAGATTACAACAGGATCTTGACCAGATGGGCCAATGGGCTGAGAAGTGGCAGATGGAGTTTAATTCAGATAAATGTGAGGTGCTGCAATTTGGGAAAGCAAATCTTAGCAGGACTTATACACTTAATGGTAAGGTCCTAGGGAGTGTTGCTGAACAAAGAGACCTTGGATTGCAGGCTCATAGCTCCTTGAAAGTGGAGTCACAGGTAGATAGGATAGTGAAGAAGGCATTTGGTATGCTTTCCTTTATTGGTCAGAGTATTGGGTACAGGAGTTGGGAGGACATGTTGTGGCTCTGCAGGACATTGGTTAGGCCTCTGTTGGAATATTGCGTGCAATTCTGGTCTCCTTCCTATTGGAAAGATGTTGTGAAACTTGAAAGGGTTCAGAAAAGATTTACAAGGATGTTGCCAGGGTTGGAGGATCTGAGCTGCAGGGAGAGGCTGAACAGACTGGGGCTGTTTTCCCTTGAGCGTCGGAGGCTGAGGGGTGACCTTATGGAGGTTAACAAAATTATGAGGGGCATGAATAGGATAAATGGGCAAAGTCTTTTCCCTGGGGTCGGGGAGTCCAGAACTAGAGGGCATAGGTTTAGGGTGAGAGGGGAAAGATATAAAAGAGACCAAAGGGGCAACTTTTTCACGCAGAGGGTGGTATGGAATGAGCTGCCAGAGGAAGTGGTGGAGGCTGGTACAATTGCAACATTTAAGAGGTATATGAATAGGAAGGGTTTGGAGGGATATGGGCCAGGTGCTGGCAGGTGGGACTAGATTGCGTTGGGATATCTGGTCGGCATGGACGGGTTGGACCGAAGGGTCTGTTTCTATGCTGTTCATCTTTATGACTCTATGACTCTATGAATATCTGTTTCAATCTCTGCAACTCAAGATCCAGAGATGACTTGATTTATTTTGCATTTGGTGATCTATGATGGTTTTTCTTTTAAGGAACCATTGGTGCTTATGAACTGAAAGTTATGCCTAAGTTTTATCAATACGGTATCAATGCTCCCACCCTTCTGACACACCATGACTGTCCTACTGGCACTCTCTAACTAGTCAAAGAATTGACGAAAGTAGATTAAAGTTGTCGCACTCTACTTTGTGGGCGGCACGGTGGCTCAGTGGTTAGCACTGCTGCCTCGCAGCGCCAGAGACCCGGGTTCAATTCCCGACTCAGGCGACTGACTGTGTGGAGTTTGCACGTTCTCCCCGTGTCTGCGTGAGCCCCCTCCGGGGGCTCCGGTTTCCTCCCACAGTCCAAAGATGTGCAAGTCAGGTGAATTGGCCATGCTAAATTGCCCGTAGTGTTAGGTTAAAAGGGGTAAATGTAGGGGTATGGGTGGGTTGCTTTTCGGCGGGTCGGTGTGGACTTGTTGGGCCGAAGGGCCTGTTTCCACACTGTAAGTAATCTAATCTAATCTAAATTGGCATCAGACTACACTCTGCTTCTCTGTCAGAGTTTTTGGCAGTGTGTTTATTTTAAAAATAATACATTAAAATGCAATACAGTGTAAGTAACATTTCAGCATCCTGGACTGAGGTACAGAATGACTCTGCACAAGAATAAATGTGAACTTTATATGGCTTAATTAAAATACAAAAGAAAATTGTAAAACTGCGTCTGAAGACGGTTCTAAATCTCTCAAACCACCAAAGTGGCTTTCAGAAAATGATACTGGCATAATTACATTTGGTTTCGGGCACCACATAATTTGAAGCCTGCTGCATCTCATCAGGGAGTAGGGAGTACCCATGGTGGGGCTACTATCTGAGCCTGTCAACTTCAGCGTCGGACCTGTCACTGTCCCCGATACTGCAATCATTGCTGCTTCATTCCCAGCGGCCCTCCTGGGTGGGCAGACGTTTTGCGAGTTGAATGCCAGCATCCACTGCTCCCCTCAGGGTCTCCCGCTGGAAATCCCGGATACACACAGTACTCCATGCTGCAGGCAACAATATCCCACAGCCCTGGAACCTCTGACCCTGCCAGCTCCCGCTGTGCCTGCTCGTGCTCGCACACACTTCGAGTCGCCCTCAGTTGGACCAGGGTTGGGCTTTCTCTTTTATAAGTGTAACCCCTCCACTTTGCATCCCTTAGTCAGGTCCCGTCCCCCCCGGTACAGTTTGCCCGACTTGGACAGGATGAGTTTTGTATACACTGCCCTCCTGCAACACTCCAGGCCTCTTTTGCCACCCAAGCCCCAGGCATTGCCCCTTCCTACAAAAACCCCCTGTTGCTAGCGGAGCTTCCAGCAGCACTGTGGCCACAGCACCCCAGCCATGCAGGTCAGTGAGGTCCGTCCCACCACACACACACTTTCATACTCAAATATGGAACCATCCTGCCATCTCTACAGCAATACCCACTGTCCCTGGCAGCAGTAGAAGGGATCAAGCTTGTGATTGACTTCCTCCTACAACAGGGTGTCCTCGTGCCAACAAGCAATCCCTGTAATACACCCATCCTACCCATCCCAAAACCCGGGAGGCCAGTAAAGTGATGTTTTCTCCAGGATCTGAGGGCTGTCAATGCAATTGTGATTCCCTGCTCCCCAGTGGTCCCGGACACTAACGCCATACTCACCAGCATCCCTGCTTCCTCCACCTGCTTTTCTGTAACTGACCTCTGCTCAACTCTTTTCTCCATCAAACTGTCCCCTGAGAGCCAGTACCTTTTCCCTTTTACATACGGCGGCTGCCAGTACACATGGACCAGGCCTCCCCAGGGTTACACTGAGAGCCACATAGTCCAAGCCGCTGCAGCACACTGTACCCTCTCTACTTTACACCTGCCATGCAACAGCACCCTCCTGCAATACGCAGACGACTTGTTACTGGCCTCCACCTGCACTGAATCATGGATACAGGATGCTCTGCTGTCTGACAAAGGATGGACACAGGGTCTCCATGGAGAAAATAACCAGTCTAGTACTTGGGGTACAAACTCTCACATGGCCTCAGGGCATGATCTCGAGAGAGAGAGAGTCACGACCATCATCCAGCTTCCCCCACCAGTCACAAGAGCTCAGCTGCAGACTTTCCTGGGGATGGGGAATTCTTGCAGGCACTGGATCCCAGACCACCGTGCCATTGACGAACCCCTGTGGGAGGCATCCTCACCAAAGCAGCCAGTGAAAGTGACCTTGACACCAAAGTTGGAACAGGCATTCACTGATCTAAAACAGCCCTGGGGTCCCAGATTATTCTCAGCCTTTCTACCTGTACGTCAACAAATCCGAGGGGTTTGCATCCAGCATTTTAACACAGCTGCCTGGGGATCCCCAGCGCCCTGTTGCTTTTGACTCTGTACACTTACTGCCTGTTGTATGGGGAATGCTGGTATGTCTGAGTGCTATGGCAGCAGCCGTGGGAACAGTAGAGAAGGCTAACCCCCATTGTGCTGGATCACCCACAGACTGTTTTGGTTCCCCATTCGGTCTCCCTGCTGCTAAATTCTGAAGCAACCCAACATTTCACTGCCACCCGGAGAACTAGCGATGAGGTCGCTTTACTGTCTAAAGCTGACCTGTCCCTACAATGTACCCCTGCTCTGAACCCCACCACCCTGCTCCCACTCACTCAGAACGCCATTGCGGATGACCAGGGCTGTTTAGATCTTGTTCAGCAGGTTGTCACTCCACGCGCTGACATCTGTGAAGCACCTCTAGACAATCCTGACCTCATACTCTATACAGATGGCTAATCCTTCAGGCCCTCAGACCACTGTACACTGGCAGGGTATGCCGTCTGTTCCCCTTTCACAGTCCTAGAGTCAGCTGCACTGCCAGATGGCACATCCGCACAGGCTGCGGAGCTGTTTGTGGTCACTGGGGCTTGCATCATTGCAAAAGGTCACACAGCAAACATTGATACTGACTCTAGATAGGCCTTCAGAGTCGTCCATGATTTTAGCCTACTTTGGAAACAGGCTTCATCACGTCAGCAGGGAGGCCACTACAACACGCTGCGCTGACCTCTAGCCTCCTGGAAGCGGTCCTCTTACCCTCCGCCCTAGCCATTATAAAATGAGCTGCCCATACCTCTGCCAATGACCGTGTCACCCTGGGGAATGCCTCAGCTGACCCAGCAGCCTGGGAGGCTGCACTGCCCCCCCACCACTCACCCCCTGCACACCCCAGAATAGGGAAGGCCCCAGTATTGCCTGACTCGATGGAGGCACTGCGAGCTGGCCAACAGGCTTCTCCACCGCAAGGAAAGGAGAGTTGGGCCCCGCATTGGCACCACACAGTCTCCTTCCCTACAGCTGCTCACACACCCTGACGGCCGCATCATTTGCCCAAGAGCCCACCTACACTCACTGTCCCTCGCAGCCCATGGCATTGGCCACATGGGCAAGAGGGACATGATGCACACTTTAACGCAGTCCTGGTATGCACCGGGATTTGCTGTCACTGCCCTGCTAGATTATGTTCAGGTCCTTAGCAGGAGCATTAGTGTTACACACACTCAGGTCAGAGGTTGTAGCAAAACATTGCCAGAGTGGGATGGATCTTTGAGAATGCTGGCAGCCTTTCCTTGACAGCGGGCCTGGTAGATGGATTCTATAGATGGAAGGTTGACCTTTGTGATTGTCCGGCTGAGTTCACCACTCTCTGTAACCGTCTCTGATCTTGAATGGTACAGTTGCCATACCAGGTAGTGATACATCCAGACAGAATGCTCTCGATGGTGCACCTATAAACGTTGGCAAGGGTATTTTCCGTCATGCCAAATTCCCTCAGCTGCCTTCAGGAAGAAGAGACATTGCTGGGCCTTTGTAACCAGTGCATTCACATGAAGAGTCCAAGAAAGCTTGTTGTGGATGACCATTCCCAGGAGCTTGACACTCTCCACTGAGTTTCAATCGACTGTGGTGATGTGATCAGCAAATTTATAACTGGGATTTGTCTGGGATTTGTCTATGCAGCTGTGGGTATACAGTGAGTACAGTGGGGGACTGAGTACACACCCCTGGGCGGGCTCCAGTGTTAAGTGTTAGTGAGGATGAAATATTGTCCCCAGTCTTCACTGATTATGGCCTGTGGGTCAGGAAAGTGAGGATCCAGGAAATGAGTGACGTAAGCGAAGCAGGGAACAAACAATGGAATAAGGAAAACATATGGGAAAAAAACTGTATAAATTGCAAGAGTTTTTTGGGGTTTACTGTGCATTTGTCATTGCCTTACCTGGCAATTAGACAAGGCACCTACCTGCAGCTGTACAAATAAAACGATGCTGCTGTTTCAGATATTTGGTCTCGGACTGAAAATTATTGATGTGAGTGGGCTTTGTTTCTCACAGGGTGGATTACTCTTCCAAGGGTCTGTGTGGACTTGTTGGGCTGAAGGGCCTGTTTCCACACTGTAGGGAATCTAATCTTGTACTTCAATCATAATAACCACGTGTCATTATTAATATAAGTAAGCAAGTAAATCAAAGACATATGAAAATAATATTTACATTTGAATCACAGGCCACTGTTTTTCGAAACAACAGAGGGTGTTGAAAACGTGGAATGTGCATCCAGAAAAGGTGGTGCTGTCAGTTTAATGTCACATCCAAACAGCGTTGAGAAATATTTCCTTGTTCCTGGCACCTTTAATCTTAACCGTGAGGTCTCCTGAAGTGATTGATTTGCCCGGTGGAACACAGAGGGGGGAAGATTGCAAAGCTGCAGTTTCACAAAAGAAGATTTGTTCAATTTGTAGGGATTAGGAAGAAGCGATTTCAAAATATCTTTCAAGTTTCACCAGCAAAGCTTAAAAATTGCTTTTATTCGCGTTCACCTCACATTGTAAACAGTGTTTGATAACAGATTGCTTCAAGTGTATGAGAGATTTCTGGGGCTTTGTTTTGGTGAAAAAGGAGACAGTGTGAAGGGGGCAGGGCAAGGAAGGGCGGAGCATTTCCGTTTAAGGGCGAAATGCAAATTAGTGCAACTTCTCACGTCGCCCAGTGAGTGTTGTATTCAGTGAAACATGAGTCTTTCCGGATGTTCTGTGATCCAGGTGAGAAATCGCGCTGTTGGACAGACAGGGAACCTTAGAGAGATGTATTTCCGATTTTCTAAAACGCAGTTAGTATGAGTGTAAGAGGTATGGGCTGTTATTGGGTTTGAGCGAGTGAGAGTATTGAGCATACTTACCTGGCAGGGGAGATACCATGATCACCAAGGTGGTTCTGCCAGGACGAGGCTATCCCATTGCACTTCGGGTGTGCTGACGCCTGCGATGTCCCCAAATGCGGGATACTCGACTGCAAAATTTGTGGTAGTGGGGGACTGAGTTCGCGCTCTCCCCTGATTTACAATCAAAAAATAGGTTGTCCAATAGGTGCCTTTCAATTGTACGTCGTGCGGCTTCCTATGTTTCGCGTTTATGTTCAATTCAGTTTCACTCAAATCGACGCATCGTCAATGTCGCACGTTTTATTTCATCCTGCAACAAACCGCTATGTTCAATGCTTTTCACAATAGGACCAACCCCTTCAAACAAACAAACAAATATTCCCCTGCATTTGCTACATTTCCCCCAACCCAATCTCGTCCTACTTACCAGCACCCGGCCCATATCCCTCAATCCTTCCTATTCATATACACATTCAAATGTCTTTTAAATCTTGCAATTGGACCAGCCTCCACCACTTCCCCTGGCAGCTCATTCAATACACCTACCATACTTTAAGTCAAAACTTTACCCCTTAGGTCACTTTTATATCATTGACCCTCTCACCCTAAACCTATGCCCTCTAGTTCTGGACCTAAACCTATGCCCTCTAAATGACAAAAAGTGGAGGACCCAGCACTAATCCTTGTGGCACTCCACTGGTCACAGGACTCCAGTCTGAAAAACAACCTCCCACCACCACCCTCTGCCTTCTACCTTTGAACCAGTTCTGTACCAAATGCCTAGTTCTCCCTTTATTCTGTGAGACCTGACCTTGCTAACCAGTCTCCCTCGGGGAACCTTGTCAAACGCCTTACTGAAGTCCATATAGATCACAGATCTACCGCTCTGCCCTCATCAATCCTCTTTGTTACTTCTTCAAAAAACTCAATCAAGTTTGTGAGATATGATTTCCCACACACAAAGCCATGTTGACTATCCCTAATCAGTCCTTGTCTTTCCAAATATATGTACATCCTGTCCCTCAGAATTCCCTCCAACAACTTGCCGACTATGGACGTCAGGCTCACTGGTCTATAGTTCCCTGGCTTGTCCTTACTTCCCTTCTTAAAGAGTGACACCACGTTAGCCAACCTCCAGTCTTCCAGCACCTCACCTGTGACTATCGATGATACAAATATCTCAGCAAGAGGCCCAGCAATCACTTCCCTAGCTTCCTGCAGAGTTCTAGGGTACACCTTATCAGGTCCTGGGGTTTTATCCACCTTTATTCGTTTCAAGACATCATAGTTGGGAACTTCCTCCTCTGTAATATGGACATTTTGCAAAGTGTCACCATCTATTTCGCGGTTTTTTAAATCTTCCATGTCCTTTTCCACAGTAAATACTGATGCAAAATACTCGTTTAGTATCTCTCCTATTTTCTGCAGCTCCACGCAAAGGCCGCCTTGCTGATCTTTGAGGGCCCCCTACTCTCTCACTAGTTATCCTTTTGTCCTTAATGTATTTGTGTTCACAATTAAATTAGTCCCATTTGCCTGTATTTGGTCCACACTCCTCCATATCTGTCCCATCCATCGACTTGTCTGAATGTTTCTTAAATGACAAAATTGTACTCCACTCCACCACTGCCTCTGGCAGCCTGTTCCACTCCCCACCCTCTATTTGTACACCCCAGTGCAACACCGGCATTTTCAAATCATATATAGTTCACAGACACAGTTTAGTTCTATGAAATAGCACATGAAGAAATCAAGTAAACATTGGAGTGTGATGCTCTCCAACAAACACACCAAAGGAATCTCTTATTTGTACAGGCAACTTCAAAGGCATCTGGATGGGCATATGAATAGGAAGGGTTTGGAGGGATGCGGGCCGGGTGCTGGCAGGTGGGACTAGATTGGTTTCGGATATCTGATCGGCATGGACAAGTTGGACCGAAGGGTCTGTTTCCATACAGTACATCTCTGTGATTCTATGACTGTATTTGATGCACCAGGAACGTCCAATAACTGAATGGACCCCTGTTTACCTTGAGCAGGTAGACCTTTGACAATGGTCTTTCCCAACTATGTCTTGCTGGCAGCTGCCTTCAAGCTTTAGTGCGTCCCTCAGCATGTAGTCCTGGACCTGGGAATGTGCCTCCAACACTTGGGAAAGGTCAACAATTTTTCAGAAGACCAGAGAGCACCTTTCACCATTTGCCACGCACAAAGCCACACTGACTGTTCCAAATGGGTCCTCGCCTCTCCAAATGCCTCGAGATCCTAACTCTCAGAATCCTCTCTCACAACTTAGCAACCAAAGCCATTAGGCTCACCAGTCTATTGTCTCCAATCTACGCTGTGAGTTCATTTGCCTTACCTGTCAGGCCCCTTGCTTTGAAATCAATGCAATTTCACTGAAGGCTTCCCTTGTTTCCTGCCGTGCTCTTGCTTGCCCTGATTAGTACGAGAATTACCAACACTGCCATTACTGTTTCACTTGGTTTCATTACATCTATACCGTCCTCAAGCTTCTCTTTTGTCTTCTGAATGCTTTGGATCACCCCCCACCCCCCACGGACAGATTAATTTGACTCTCCTGAGCAGCTCTCACAAACCTGACATGTGGTCCCCTGAGCAGACTGTCAAAGGAATTTGGCAGAATGCCTCTTGGCCGGAACTTTGCTACAAGCACCATGATGTCGCTTGGCTGGTGGTGAGAAGGGCACTGCCCGTTCGATCCTTCATGTGTGCCCAGTTTCTATGTGCCACCGCACACTGCCTTTGAAGTGGCTGCATTGTTGAAGAGACTGTCACCCAGCTCCTGCTGGTATGTGTCTTTGCAAATAACATCTGGAGGGAGATGTAATGGTTTGGGTCGAGATTTGTCCCCGAGTAGCTCCGTGACTCTGTGCTCTCCGGGACACACACCGAGACAAACATTGACTGCACCTGGAGGACCATCCACTCAATGACAGACGCTCTTTGGTCTGCCCGAAACTTGTTGGTCTTCCAGAGCAAGGAGTTGACCCTGACCGGGCGTTGCAGACTGGCACATCGCAGGATCCTGGACTATGCACTGAAGAGCACACTAAAGCTTGGGGCAACTGCTGCCAAGACACAGTGGGGAAAGACCACTGTCGGAGGTCTCTCTGCCAAAGTGAAAATGGGGTCGCTACAGTTATCGGACCCTCTCAAATGGATGTAACTTGCTCAAGTTCACTTGAGAATGTAACTTTAAAAAAAAAATTTGTGATTTATGTATGACAGAACAGAAACCAACATAGTCATTCTAAAACATGAGAGACTTAACAAACAATCGAGGTCTTTCTCGGTATATAATTTCAGTTACATCACACTGTAAACTTTCGCTCTAAATTCTGTTTCTTACAATCTTATTCTCCCCAACCACGTGATGAAGGAGCAGCGCTCTGAAAGCTAGTGCTTCCAAATGAACCTGTTGTGGTGTGATTTGTAACTGACTAGGCCTTCTGTGGCAGTGAATTCCATGAATTTGCCACGCTCTGAATGTAGGGAGTGTTGCTGAACATAAAGACCTTGGAGTGTCGGTTCATGCTTCTTTGAAAGTCGAGTCACAGATCAATTACAGAAGGCATTTTGAATGCTTCCCTTCATTGGTTGGAGGGTTCAGTATCGGAGTTGGGATTTTATGTTGCGGCTGTACAGGACATTGGTGAGGCAGTATTTGGAGTATTGTGTCCAATTCTGGTCTCCTTACTATCGGAAGGATGTTGTGAAACTTGAAATGGTTCAGAATACACTTACAAAGCTGTTGCCAGGTTTGGAGGATTTGAGCTTTCGGGAGAGACTGAATAGGCTGGGACTGTTTTCCCTGGAGTGTCGGAGGCTGAGGGGTGACCTTATAGAGGTTTATAAAATCATAAGGGGAATGGATAGGATAAACAGACAAGATCTTTTCCCTCGGGTGGGTGAGTCCAGAAGTAGAGGGCATACGTTCAGGGTGAGAAGTGAAAGATCTCAAAGGGAACTAAGGGACAACTTTTTCACACAGAGTGTGGTACGTGTATGGAATGAGCTGCCAGAGGAAGTGGTGGAGAAGAGCTTATGCCCGAAACGTCGATTCTCCTACTCCTTGGATGCTGCCTGACCTACTGCACTTTTCCAGCAACACATTTTTCCAAGGAAGTGGTGAAGGCTGGTACAATTACAGCATTGAAAAGGCATCTGGATGGGTATATGAATAGGAAGGGTTTGGAGGGATATGGGCCAAGTGCTGGCAAATGGGCCTAGATTAGGTTAGAATATCTGTTCGGCATGGAAGAGTTGGACTGAAGAGTCTGTTTCCATGCTGTATATCTCTATGACTCTATGTCCAGTGCTTTATAGAACCTCTGAAGTACATCCCTGCTTTTATATTCAAGTCCTAGTTGATTAATGAGGGAAGAGACGTAGATGTCATATACATGGACTTTGGTAAGGCATTTGATAAGGTTCCCTATGGTAAGCTGATGAAGAAGGTGAAGTCGCACAGGGTCCAGGCTGTTCTAGCTAGATGGATAGAGAACAGGTTGGGCAACAGCAGACAGAGAGTATTAGTGGAGGGGAACTTCTCAAAATGGAGACCTGTGACCGATGGTGTTCCACAGGGATCCGTGCTGGGATCACTGTTGCTTGTGATGTACATAAATGATTTGCAGGAACTGTGGGTTGCTTCATGAGCAAGTTTACAGATGAAACTAAGACTGGTGGAGTAGCAGATAGTGAAGGGGTCTGTCAGAGAATACCGCAGAATCCAGACAGATTGGTGAGTTGGGCAGAGAAATGGCAGATGGTGTTCACTCCGGACAAATGCGAGGTGATGGATCTTGGAAGATCAAATTCCAGAGTGAACTATAGATTAAATGGAAAAGTCCTGGGGAAAATTGATGTACAGAGAGATCTTGGTGTTGAGGTCCGTTGTTCCCTGAAGGTGGCAACGTAGATCAGTAGAGTGGTCAAAAAGGCATACGGTATCCTTTCCTTCATCAGACGGGGTATTGAGTACAAGAGTTGGCAGGTCATGTTACAGTTGTTTCAGACTTTGGTTCGGCCACATTAGGAATACTACGTGCGGTTCTGATCCCAACATTGCTGAAAGAATGTGGACCATGGCTAACCATGAAGAGAGGTTAAGTAGATTAGGATTATTTTCATTGAAAAGTCGGAGGTTGAGGAGGGCCCTGATTGAGGGCTAAAAAATCATGAGAAGTAGACACAGGATGGACAGCAAGAAGCCTTTCCCCAGACTGGAGGATTCAATCACTAGGGTCACATGTTCAAAGTGAGAGGGGCAAAGTTTAGGGGAGATATGTGTGGAAAGTTCATCAGGCAGAAGGTTGTGGGTGCCTGGAACACATTGTTAGTGGAGGTGGTAGGGGCTAGAACAACAACGTCATTGAAGATATATCCAGGTAGATACATGAACGGGGAGGGAACAAAACGACACAGAGCTTTTGAAAATAGGTGGCAGGTTTAGACAGAGAAGCTGAATCGGCAGAGGCTTAGAAGGCTGAAGGGCCTGTTCATGTAAATTTCTTTGTTATTTGTTCGTCTCAAAATAAAGGCCAACATTGCATTTGCCTTCCCAACTACTGACTCAACCTACAAGTTTTACCTTGAGAGAATTGTGGACTAGAACTCCCAAGTCTCTTTGCACTTCAGATTTCCAAATGTTCGCCCCATTTAGAAATAGTCCATGCTTCAATTCTTCTTTGGGAGCAGGGAGAACAGCCTGAACTTCAGTTTGACCCGCTATAATCGGGGTGGTATAAACCTCTTTATCATATTCTGTAAATGCAATCTTGTGGGTGGCACGGTGGTGCAGTAGTTAGCACTGCTGCCTCACAGCGCCAGAGACCCCGGTTCAGTATCCGCCTCGAGTGACTGTCTGTGTGGAGTTTGCACATTCTCCCCATGTCTGCGTGGGCTTCCTCCGGGTGCTCCGGTTTCCCCCCACAGTCCAAAGATGTGCAGGTTAGGTGAATTGACCATGCTAGATTGCCCACAGTGTTAGGTGAAGGGGTAAATGTAGGGGAATGGGTCTGGGTGAGTTGCTGTTCAGAGGGTCGGTGTGGACTTGTTGGACCGAAGAGCCGTTTCCACACAGTAAATAATCTAATCTAAGAGATGCCTTTTGTTTGTTGATTAGAGTAAAACTCCAATGTGTAATAGTTTCTTTGATATGCTACTGTACCCTGCATTTGTGAGAAAACACATATATGTAAAGACATTTCTCTGAATAAAGTACAAATTTTAAAATTAAAAGAAATCTTGCGCTCTCAAAGCAGATTGCGAACCTCCCACAACCCCGAGGGTAGTCTCATAACACAGCAATACCAAAGCCACACGAAGAACAGGTCAGACGGAGAGACACCACCAAGGACATTGTTCCCAGGACAGGAACAATGGAAGCCCCTTACTGTTTCAGAAGAGACATTCTCACCAACCTGCAAAGAGCTGGAATTTCCTGATCCCATTGATACTGTCAGGATGTTGCATTGTATCATGATTCAGGACATTCATCCGATAACTGTTTTTCAATTATCATCATTGTAACTAGATTACTCCATTTCCATCATTGTAACTAGATTACTCCATCAGGAAGGATGCGAGCCTGAGAGGGGTGACTATTCCTGGCAGGGCGGGCCTGCAGGTTATGGCCTCCCTGGACATGGATGATGTCGCCGTTTTCTGCTCGGATTCGCTGTCCGTCTGCTGACTCATGCATATGTGACCAGTTCGAACGGGCCTCGGGGGCCTAGGTAAACCGAGGCAAGAGCGAGGCCATGCTCTTCAGGAACTGGGCCGACCAATCCTCGATCCCCTTCACCGTCAGGACCGACCACCTGAAGGTGCTGGGTACTTGGTTCGGCGGGGCTGGGCGTGCGCCAAGTCTTGGGAGGAGCGTATCAGCAAAGTGAGGCAGAAACTGGGCAGATGGAAGCTACGGTCGCTCTCCATCGTGGGAAAAATCCTGGTCATCAGGTGTGAGGCACTGTCATTGCTGTTATACGTGGCACAGGTCTGGCCTATTCCCAGAACCTGTGCCGCTGCAGTCACCCGGCCCATCTTCCAGTTTATATGGAGGTCAAAGATGGATCAGGTCCGAAGGGACTTGATGTACATAGATCTGGGCAACGGGGGAAAAAATACACCCAATGCCATCCTCACCCTGATGGCCACCTTTGTGTGTGGCTGCATCAAGCTGTGCGTGGATCCCCGGTACGCAAACACCAAGTGTCACTACGTACTGAGGTTCTACCTGTCCCCGGTGTTGCGAAGGATGGGCCTGGCCTCGCTGCCACGGATTGCTCCGAGTAGTTGGACCGTTCCGTATCACCTGTCTTTCGTGGAGAAGTTTATGAAGAAAAACACCTTTGACCACAAGTCCATCAGGAAGTGGTCAGCACGTAGTGTCCTTGAGACCCTTCGGGAAAAGGAGAGGGTGGATCCTATCGAGCCGTTCCCTGAGCAGACTGTCAAAGCCATTTGGCAGAATGCCTCATCGCCAGAACTTTCCAACAAGCACCAAGACATGGCTTGGCTAGTGGTGAGAAGGGCTCTGCCTGTGAGATCCTTTATGCACACCCGGACTCTCAGCCGCACCGCACGCTGCCCTCGAAGCGGCTGCGGTGGGGAGCGAGACTGTCACACACCTCCTTCTGGAATGTGCCTACGCAGAGGAAGTCTGGAGAGGAATGCAGTGGTGTTTGTCGAGGTTCGTCCCGAACAGCGCCGTGACGCGGGACTCCGTGCTCTACGGCCTGTTCCCCGGGACGCACACCGAGACGAACATCAACTGTGCCTGGAGGATCATCAACTCGGTGAAGGACGCTCTCTGGGTGGTCCGAAACCTGCTGATCTTCCAGCTGTAGGAGTTGACCCCGACTGAGTGCTGCAGACTGGCACATTCCAAGGTCCAGGACTACGTGTTGAGGGACGCGCTGAAGCTGGGGCAGCTGCCGCCAAGGCGCGGTGGGGAAAGACCACCATGTAACGTCTGCCTGCCTAACGAAGAACAGGGGGCCCATGCAGTCATTTGGGCTCTGCTGACGGCTCAGCTAAAAATGTAATCGTACAGACCTGTAAATAGGAATGATTACTCTGTTTCAGTATGCAAAGAAGTGGAATGTTTACATTTGTATGGCATGTCCATCTGTACAGACCATCAAATTATTTTATGAATAAAGTATATTTTTGAAATAAAAAAAAGTCTGGTGAATCACCAGGCCAGTCACATAGGCAAAATGTCGTTCATATGCAAGGCGGCGACAAATCACTCTCACAGTCATTATTCTTACTTGTGCACCAACACATTCACACAGGGGAGAAACCATTGATGATTGCGAGAATGATTTGTCACGCACCTTGCACCTGAATATCTTTTCTCATTTTTAAGGTAGATTGGGAGCAAAGACTATATAGTGGGACAATGGAGACACAGTTGAGGACTTTCAAAGTGATTTTTCACAGTGCTTAGCAAAAGTCTATACCAGTGAAAAGGAAAGACTGTGGGAAAAGGGATAATCAGCCATGGATAACTAAAGAAAATAAGAGAGCGTGTTAAATTGAGAACAAATGCATACAAAATGGCAACGATTAGTGGGAAACTATAAAGGTCAACAGAAAGCCAGAGAAAAGCTATGAAGAAAAGTAAAATGGGTTATGAGAGTAAACCAGCTCAGAATATAAAAACAGTAAAAGTTTCTACAAACATGTAAGATGAGGACAAGTGGTTAAAGTAAACATTAGTTCTTTAGAGTAGAAGTATAAGTAGATTTAATCATGGGATATGAAGAAATGGCCGAGGTGTTGAACAGGT
Organism: Chiloscyllium plagiosum; assembly: GCF_037043375.1. NCBI lineage: Eukaryota > Metazoa > Chordata > Chondrichthyes > Orectolobiformes > Hemiscylliidae > Chiloscyllium > Chiloscyllium plagiosum. The sequence continues at coordinate 60,608,443 of NW_028270173.1, forward strand.
ATTTAGTATTAGTCTTCACAGTGCAGTAATTGATGACAAAGAGGCTATGGAAGGTGAAGACTATAAACAATCATTATCACTGAAGAGGTGGTGTTGGGCAAGCTAATGGGGCTAAAGGTAGTCAAGTCTCCTGGCCCTGATGGAATGCATCCCAGGGTACTAAAAGAAATGGTGGGGGAAATAGCAAATGCTAATAATGGTAATTTACCAAAATTTCCTGGACTCTGGGACTGTTTCAATAGATTGGAAATCAGCAAATGTGACACCACTGTTTTAAAAAGGTTGACAAAAGGCAGATAACTATGCGCCTGTTAGCTTAACTTTGATAGTGGGGAAAATGCTTGAAACTGCCATTAAGGAAGAAATAGTGAGGCATCTGTATAGAAAGTGTCCAGTTGGGCAGATGCAGCATGGTTTCATGAAAGGCAGGTCATGGTTAACTAATTTACTTGAATTCTTTGAGGACATGGTGAACATGGTGTACCTGGATTTCCAGAAGGCATTTGACAAAGTATCACACAAAAGTCTGCTGTATAAGATAAAGATGCACTGTGTCATGGGTAATGTATTAGCATGGACAGAAGATTGGCTAACTAACAGAAAGCAAAGAGTAGGAATAAATGAGTGTTTTCTAGTTGGCAATTAGTGGTTAGTAATGTGCCTCAGGGGATCAGTGTTCGGACTGCAATTGTTTACAATTTACATAGATGATTTAGAGTTGATGACCAGGTGTAATGTGTCAAAGTCCGCAGATGACACTCAGAAAAATGGTAGAACAAAGTATGCAGAGGACACTGAAAGTCTGCAGACGGATATAGATCGGTTAAGTGAGTGAGCAAGTGTCTGGCAGATAGAGTGCAATGTTGGTAAATATGAGGTCATCTATTTTAGTCGGAACAGCAGCAAAATGGACTGTTATTTAAATGGTGAAAAATTGCAGCATGCTGCTGTGTGAGGGACCTGGGTGTCCTTGTGCATGAATCACAAAAGGTTGGTTTGCAGGTGCAGCAGACAATTAAGAAGGCAAATGGAATATTGTCCTTCATCGCCAGAGCGATGAAGTTTAAAATGGAGGTTATGCTGCAGCGACATAGGATGCTGGTGAGACCACACCTAGAGTACTGTGTACAGTTTTGGTCTTTCTGTGTACAGAAAGGATGTTCTGGCATTGGATGTTCTGATGTCTCACTGTGCAGGATGTTCAGTGGGACTGGGACACAGAACAAGAAGCAGCTTTCACTCCCATCAAACAACTAGTGATGACATCACCAGTGCTGAGGGATTATGATGTAACAATGGAGTGACCCTGTAGTGTGATGTCAGTGAAACAGGACTTGGGGTAATCCCCAGGCAGTGAGGACAACCCGCTGTGTTTGTATCCAGAGGGTTTACACAAACTGAACAACACTGTGTACAGATTGAGAAAGAGTTTAGCTGTTGTTTTTGCTTGTGAGGATTTCAACCAATACCCATTTGGGAGAAAGGACATGATGCTTGATTCTGACATCAAGTCACTTTAAAGCATGTTATTCAAGTCACTTCTGTCTGTTCCAAACTGTTTCTAATGGATGTTACTTCATTTCTGGAAATACCATTTGAAACTGACGTACCACGTAAAGAAAGCAGATGTATATATCACTCTTAGGAGCTGTACTCTCTTTGAAGGACGTTGATGCTGGTATAGGGTGTGAAGTCTTCTGGATTCAACAAGAAGCAACAACAAATACTGTAGGAGTCATAAAACCAGCAGAGACATCAGGCCAATATTCCAGTCACTGAATTTGTGGGATGTTTTGTGCCTCCTTGTCTGTCAAATGCACTGACTCTTTGGAATTGCCTGGAAAGTTTGAACTCCCTGGGATTCTCTGAAAAGACTCCACCTCTGACTTACAGTCAGAGACTTTGTACAGTCTCACACATTTAGCTGAATACCCAGGATATTATCTTAAGAAAATTAGACAGGAATATACCTATTCTAATTCCTGTGAGTCCCACAATCAACATATCTTTCAATGGAAGTCAAAATACAGGATAGAAATTGTTGAATTCAGTGTTAAATTATTTTCTGTGAACCAGTTTGCAGTGGGCTTCACTGGAAAACTGCAGTGAGCCTAGGATGGAAATGTTGACATGAGTGTGAGATGATGTGTTAAAATGTTGGTATCATTCTTACTGACTGAACAGTTTGAATTTGATTTCCTCGGTGTAGGAAAGACTGCATTGGGATCAGTGAGTATAGACAACAACATTGAAGGTAGCATTAGTAAATCACTGCTTCACTTTGACTGTGTGTTGGAGCCTTGGAAAGAGAAGAGGAAGGAAGTAAAGGGGTACTGGAACATACACACACGGACACAGTTGATTCCTGAGGAGGAGAATTGGGGGTTATCCTTACTCTTTCAGATGATCCTGCAGCACTGAACAGTTTTGACAAGAGGAAAGCAGGACTACTAGTGTTTGATGTGATCCAATCAGATCTGACAATCAATAGATAAACTAATTGTGTCCTGGATACATTCAAATTTTCATTCCTTGGAGTTGAGAAAGAGAAGATTGAGTAATAATTTTCAAAATGAGGATGTAGAATTCAGATGAGGGATTGATTAAAAGAGATTGACAGCCCAGAAGCACTGTGGTGAATGGAGGGATAAAGGGCAGAGAGTTGGCAAATAGAAAGCACTGTCCAACTAACCTGGGAAGGAGAGTCTTCCAGGAATGGAAACTGATTTGTCTATGCACCCTCATGATCACAGGATCTCTGTAATGATTGGTGGCTTTATATAATGGAAATGAACTCAACCACGTGTCACTAAAGTTCAGTGTCATTTCTGATTATTGGAATTGGGAATCAGAGTAAGGAGCAGGTATTTAAAAATATTCAGAGCTTCCCCTGATATTTGTATGCTGGTAACATGACCCAGCTCTCAGGAATGGCTATGAATTGGATTCAAACCCTGCATTAGTTGGTGATATGAATTGTAGACAGATCCTCTTCAGGTGACAGATGTTTGACTAATTCCATGGGGAAAGTTTGTACTCTCCTGTCTGGGAGGACCACTATCCTGAGTATGGTGAGAGAGTGGGACAGGTCTGTAGACTTACATTCCCTCAGTCCATCAAACTTCAATTTAATGGCAGTGTGGTATTTTGACCTTGGACTCTTCCAAGATTAATGCTGTGATCTGGGAAAGATCATTTTCAAATATTTTGTTGCTTTGATTGGTACCAACTTGGTTTATGCAGATTGTATTGTCTGTTTTACTAATCTTCTGTGTCGAACTCCCAATAAATTAACTTTTTAGCTGAATCCATACTGTCTGATTTGTCATCATGGTGTGTTCCTATTCACTGAAACACTCAGGATCCTACAGCAAGAGTCCTGTGCACAATATACTGATCAGTGTCACTGTAGGCTTTATCTTCTTCAATTCCCTTTCCACTTCTGGAGCCCTCCAAGCCAGGCAAAGCAGATACTGATGTCCATTTCCATGGTGAAGCTCCCTGGAAGAGGTCACCAGAAGATAAAGCTTGAGGGACATCAATCTGCGTCAACCATGGCCAATCAGGAGATTGTCCCACTATTACCACTTACCACACAGGCATATTAGAAGAATTTAAAGATTGATAATAATGGTAGGAGTTGACAGTAGTGGTGGTGGGTTGTTTTGGGGACTGGAGGCCTGTCACAGTGTTGCAGAGGGATCAGTGCTGGGTCCTGTTTTGTTTATCATTTACATAAATTATTTAGATGAGAATACGGAAGGTATGGTTAGTAAGTCTGCACCGAAATTGGTGGTACAGTGGACAGTGAAGAAGGTTATCTAAGATTTCAAAGAGATCTTGATCAATTGGGTCAATAGGCTGAGGAGTGGCAGATGGAGTCTCATTTAGATAACTGCAAGGAATTACATTTTGATAACACAAACAAGAGCAGGACTTATACAATCCAAAGGACCTTGGGCAGTGTTGCAGAGCAGAGGCATGTGGGGGCTCAGGAACATAATTATTTGAAGCTCATGTCACATGTAGACAGGATGATTAAAGAGGTATTCAGCTTGCTTGTTTTCATTGCTGAGACCTTTGAGCACAAGAGTTGGGATGTCATGTTGAGGTTGGACAGAACATTTGGTGAGGCCTTTTCTGAAAGAGATTTACCAGAATGTTGCCAGGAATGGAGGGTTTGAATTTTATTGATAGGCTGTGACAATGAGGGGTGACCTTATTGAGGTTTATAAAATCACGAGGGGTATAGATAAGGTGAATGGCAACTGTCTTTTCCCTACAGTTGGGGATTTAGAGATGAGGGACATATTTTTAAAGGAGAGAACGATTTTATAAAGACATAGAGTCATAGAAATGTACATCATGGAAACAGACCCTTTGGTCCAACCTGTATATGCCGACCAGATATCCCAAACCAATCTAATCCCATCTGCCAGCACCCAGCCCATATCTCTCCAAACCCTTCCTATTCATATACTCATCCAAATGCCTTTTAAATGTTGCAATTGTACCAGTCTCCACCACTTCCTCTGGCAGCTCATTCCATACAATCCTCCAAACCTGGCAACTTCTTTGTAAATCTTTCTGAACCCTTTCAAGTTTCACAACATCTTTCCGATAGGAAGGAGACCAGAACTGCATGCAATATTCCAACAGTGGAGCCGCAACATGACCTCCAAACTCCTGTATTCAATACTCTGACTAATAACACAAAGCATACCAAACGCCTTCTTCACTATCCTATCTACCTGCGACTCCACTTTCAAGGAGCTATAAACTGCACTCCAAGATCTCTTTGTTCAGCAACACTCCCTAGGTCCTTACCATTAAGTGTATGTGATTTGGAGATGCCAGTGAGGAGCAACTTTTTTTTACATAGAGAGTGGTTCGTGTGTGGAATGAACTTAGAGTCATCGAGTCATAGAAATGACAGCATGGAAACAGACCTTTCGGTCCAACCCGTCCATGCTGACCAGATAGTCCCACCTGCCAGCACCCAACCATATCCCTCCAAACCCTTCCTATTCATATACCCATCCAAATGCCTTTTAAATGTTGCAATTGTATCAGCCTCCACCACTTCCTCTGGCAGCTCATTCCATACATGTACCACCCTCTGCGTGAAAAAGTTGCCCCTTAGGTCTCTTTTATATCTTTCCCCTCTCACCCTAAACCTATGCCCTCTTGTTCTGGACTCCCCAACCCCAGGGAAAAGACTTTGTCTATTTATCCTATCCATGTCCCTCAATTTTGTAAACCTCTATAAGGTCACCCCTAGGCCTCCAACGCTCCAGGGAAAACAGCCCGAGCCTGTTCAGCCTCTCCCTATAGTTCAAATCCTCCAACACTGGCAACATCCTTGTAAATCTTTTCTGAACCCTTTCAAGTTTCACAACATCTTTCCGATAGGAAGGAGACCAGAATTGCACGCAATATTCCAACAGTAGCCTAACCAATGTCCTGTACAGCCGCAACATGGCCTCCCAACTCCTGTACTCAGAACTCTGACTGATAAAGGAAAGCATACCAAACGCCTTCTTTACTATCTACCTGCACCTCCATTTTCAAGGAACTATGAACCTGCACTCCAAGGTCTCTTTGTTCAGCAACACTCCCTAGGACCTTACCATCAAGTGTATAAGTCCCGCTAAGATTTGCTTTCGATTTGCCTTTCTTATTATATGCTGCACCTGCATATCCACTTTCTGCAATTCATGCCCAACAACACCCACTTCCCTCTGTACTGACACACTGTGAATCTGCTTCCCATTGAAATAACAATTTGTCTTATTTTCCAGCCAAAATGAACAACCCCATACATATCCAATTAACCTCCACCTGTCAGAGTCTGGCCCATTCCCCTAGCCAATATCCATCTGGAAACATATCATCTCCTCATCATATCCTGGTTTCCCACCAATATTAGTATCAACCATGCGTTTAACTATGATACAGTCTGTCTCTGCTTGCAGTTCATTTATACAGATTGTAGATAGTTGAAGTCTGAGAACTGAACCGTGCAGCACAAGACTAGTTTCAGTTTGCAATGCAGAGAAGGACCAATGTTTACTGATCTTCTGTTTACTGTCAGTCAGCCAATCCTTTATCCAAACCAATCCTCTACCTTTAACCGGATTTAGGATCTAATCATCTGGATCAATCTTTTATGTAGCACGTTGTCAAATGCCTTCTGGAAGTCTAGATATACCACATCCACTGGACACTGGTGAATTGAGCTTCATTTATCCAAATGTTCAATTATCTCCTCCCTTATGATTGGCTTCAGCAACTTCCCCACTACAAAGCTCAAACTGGTCTACAGTTTCCCACTTATTGACTATCTCCTTAAGTGTGTCACATTAATATGTTTCCAATTCACTGGTACATTTCCAGAATCTAGGGAATTTTGGAATATCTCAACTAATGCATCTGCTTTCTCTGTTGACAAATCCTTTTATACCTCTGGGTGCAGGCCATCAGGCCCTGGGGAATTATTTGCCTTTAATCCCATCAGTTTACATGATACCTTCTCCCCAGTTACAGCAATTGCACCAATTTCCTTGAGTGGGATGTATGTAAAGCAGTGTTACTTCTGCAACCATAATTGCTTATGCAAGGTGAATGAACTAACCTACACCAGTTTATAATTGTTTCAGCAAAGAGCTGAGTTAACTAAAATGTGCATACAAGAATGAAGACTATGTAAAGGGATACATAGTTTCTTCTGAGTTAGGTAAAATGTGCATAGAAGAATGGAACGTGCCTGCAAACAATGGAAGATGTTACAGACAAATAGATAAGGTGAAAAAGAACATCAAGATATTCCAAGCTCAGCAAATTTCCCTCATGTCAGCACTGAAGTGAGCCAAGTCACTTATAGGGGGGAGGGACGCCCGGCTTGGAGTAGGGGGAGAAGTAAACAAGGGCGGGATGGAGCTGGGCAGGGGCAGAACACAATAAGGAATATTGATAGGTTTGAAGGCCAATGAGGTAAACTGGGAAGTACGGAGAATTAAACTGTATAAATTGTGGAGTAATTTCTGGATCGGTATGGCTACTTGCTAGTCACCCCTTCTTGCAAGAACATTTCAATAAAATTCGCTGCTTCAGAATTTGACTCGGACTGAAATTTATTATATTGTGAGCTCTGTTTCTCACACTTGGTAGTAATGGCAGTTTTTGGGAAGACATTGTTTCCAGAGGAAGTGGTGGATGTGGGTGCAGTATATGGTTTAAAAGACATTTGGATAAGTACATGAATAAGAAATGTTTGGAGGGATATGGTTCAAGCACAGGTAGGAATAGTTTAGTTTGGGATTATGGTCTGGTTGGACCCAAGGGTCTGTTTCTGTGTTGTATGACCATATAACTTGATGAGGCTCCCTCTCTCCTGACCTTGGGGCTTTCCTCCAACCCCCAGAACTCGCAGAGAAGTCCACCTTCGGGCCCTGACATCACAATCAAGAATGGTGCGTAGAAGCAGAACCAGTTCTTGTGGGTTATTATGAGGATGAGAGAACCAATCGGGGAAGCCAGCGATTCCACTTCCCGCCACCATGCACAGGAACGTAAATCCAATTGCAGCACCTTCCACGTGACAGCCGTTCGGACTGACGTGTTCTTCATTTGAACTTCTGAACGCTGGGAGCTAATTGCCTCTGCGCGGTTAAGAGCTACAATTTCCGTCAGGCACTGAGGGTGGGCTCTCCCCGATTGCACACTGTAGTCCCTCGCTGCACACGCGTAGGTCCACATGCAGTATGGGTAATGTAGTTCGGAGCGGGATTGTGAGCGGTTTGGATGAATTGAGCTGAGTCCCAGTGGGGGTTTTAAACAACCTCAGTGAAGGGGGAGCTTTCTGGGCTTGGGGCTGTAATTCAGTCATGTTTGAGGAGATGGTCTATCCTTCCCTCCAAACACAGAGAAAATCTTCACTTCCATAGAAAATCTCTCCAACATTTTTTCACAAAATGTGAGTTTTTGGTGCAATTTCCAAGATTTCTCAGGAGATGTTGGGACAGATCTGATAAATGTTGGCATCTATTCTTCAATAAGGGATGTTAATATCTCAGTATAAAACATTTTGACACTAATCATAGGAACAGTTTTGTGAGGACGATGTTGAATTTTTTGATTGTTTTGTGTGAAACCCACTCCAGTGGTCACTGTGATGTGGAAGTTGTGGACACAGCTTTTATAGAGACATAGTCAGTGTCCAACGTCCATTGTTGTCCCACCAGATAAATTACATCCCCATGTTTGTTGATGAGGTTTTATAGTAAGTGTGTCCTTTTAACTTTCTCAGTAATTTCAGCAGCAAGGTAAGGGGCTTGAGCTTGGGTTTGGAGATGAACCCCTGGTTGGTTTGGTCTCCAGGTACAGAGCATGGCAGGATGGAGTGCACCACAAACCTGGATTTTACATCTCAGAATTGTGGAGGGTACAGACACTCTTGCACAGCTTATGGAGAACTATTCATAGAATCCTACAAGTGTGGAAATAAGCCATTTGGCTCATCAAGTCCACACCAAACATCCCAGCCAGACCCATCCCCGTACCCAATCTTTGTAAGTCTGTCTTTTCCATGGCTAATCCACCTAACCTAACCTCCTAACCTAACCCACATCCCCAAATGCTATGTCAATTTAGCACGACCAATCCACCTAATCTCCACATATTTGGATTGTGGAAAGAAACCAGAGACTCAGAGGAAATCTACGCAGACACAGGGAGAATTGTGCAAATTCCATACAGTCACCCGAAGATAGAATGAAACACGGGTCCCGAGCACATGCTAACCTATCGTGCCACCCATTGTCGTGCATTATTCAGATTCTGTTATTTCAATGTGGGAAATTATTTTTATAGTTTGTTTTTAGGTTAATTTCTCAATCTGGTAATGGTGAGTCTGTTGTTAATCAGTTCTGAAATGTTTACTCATTGTTATGGTTCTGTTCGCCGAGCTGGAAATTTTTGTTGCAAACGTTTCGTCCCCTGTCTAGGTGACATCCTCAGTGCTTGGGAGCCTCCTGCGAAGCGCTTCTGTGGTGTTTCCTCCGGTGTTTATAGTGGCCTGTCCCTGCCGCTTCCGGTTGTCAGTTTCAGCTGTCCGCTGTAGTGGCCGGTACATTGGGTCCAGGTCGATGTGTTTGTTGATGGAGTTTGTGGCACTTATCCACAAACTCCATCAACAAACACACCGACCTGGACCCAATATACCGGGAATAAGAAAAAACACCTGGATACCACCTCCACAGTTACTACTTAGAGCAAGGCATATGGCAGACAATCATGCTGCAACCCAAGAATTCTCAGGAGAATATCTGGCCTGACCTACAGGATCCACTGTCATGGAAGAGAGCCAGCCCTCTGTCGGATAGGAGGAGATTCCAATGGCCCAGCTCAGGCATGGATTGTTTTGGATGTTATCCTTTCTCAGACAGATAGAGTTGGATAAAAAGAGTTAATATTGTGGGAATTTGAGAAATGCTCACATGGTGATTTTAACAAAGTAAGGAATATTTTGTTAATAAAGTCGAGTTTAATCACAAACCAAATTCAGTGTCCTTTTGTTTGCCTCACCAACAACAGCGCTTGGGAACTGTGTTTTTAATGCATAGACTAGTCAAAGTGTCCAAAATATGGGCAACAATATAGAAACACTTCTGGGGGAAAAAAAAATCAGATATTTGACAATTTTTGGGAAGCAATATAATTTGAACAATTTAGAACATAGAGTCCCTCTCCCTCCTGTGACAATACTGTGGCTTTAACAGTTGTATTTTGTACTTTTTTGAAAAAAGGTTGAGACAGAGGTTTTGAGCAGTCTGCTTCAAGCCAGTAAACAGCTTGACGCCTTGTGTTTTTTTTAAAGTTGGAACAATAGAAGCAGCCTGAATGGATGCGGGCCAAGCTCCCAAGATTTTAGTTTTAGCTTTCAGTAGCAGTTACTGGGGTCTGGATGTGGAAGCTGTTTTTCTTCTCTCTGTTACAGCTGAAAGCTGGGGTTCTCTTCCTGCTGCTAGAATTGCGTGTGAGCCAATCTGTCTTACTAACATTGCCTCTGCCAAGGGTGTGCGTATGGGATGTTACTATATTGGAATAGTTAATGAGTAATTTATTATTTTGTTAAGTATTTCAATAGAGTTACAGTTAAGCCAATTTTTTTATTTTGTCTGTATTTTTAACTATATTGTATGAAAAAGTATATTTTGCTTCAAGACTGGTAGTTTGACCAATCTAATTGAATCCAGAATGCTAAGCCTGGCACTTGCCTTTAAAATAAGAAAAATTTAGGGTTTGGGCTATCTCCGTAACGTGGTTTGAAGGGGTTTGGTCTGGTCTATAATACAGTTACGTCATTCTCTCTGGTGCATGTGCTGTTCCCACCACTTTGTGTCATCACTGCCTTGTTTGCTGTGAGTTGTCCTCTTCTAATCACTGTCAAACACATCCAAGATTGCACATTCCACACTGATGTTATCAGTTTGAAATTCTCTGAGGATGTAGAATGCTAATCCCACACAAGAAATATCTGTCATGCATTTACAAGGGGAACAGTGGCAGCAACTGCAACATGATAACTCAGAGCTGGGGTCAGCAATTCAGCCCCTCAAGCCTGCGCCACTATTTAAGACAATCATGGCTGCTTTCATCTTGGCCTCAATTCCACTTTCCTGCCTGCTGCCATAACCCTTGAACCTGTTATTGATTAAAAATCTGTATCTGTCTTCTAAAAAATGTAGTCAATTGCCCAATATCTACCACAGTGTGGGGTAGTGAATTTCAGTTTAACCATCCTTTGAGAGGAATAATTCCTCCTCATATTTTTGAATTTGCCACTCCTTATCCTAAAACTATAACGTCTCATTCTAGATTTCCCCACAACAGGAAATATTCATTCCACATCTACTTTGTCAATCTCATTTTGCATCTTATATACCTCAATTAAATCTCTTCCCATTCTTCTAAATTCTAGAAAGTATGTCTTTTTAAGACAAATCTTTTATCTTTGCAATTTAATCCCATGAACCTTCCCTGCACTGCATCTAAATAGTTACATCCTTTCTCCTTTTCAGAATCCCAGGAATTTGGGAATATTATAACTCATGCATCTGCTATATTGGCTGCCATTTCCTTAAAGGTCCTAGAATGTAGGCCATCAGTCTCTGAGGACGTGTCTAACTTTAATCCCAATTCTTTGCTCAGTATTTTCTCCCAAGTAATGGTGATTGTTTTAAGTTCTTTGCATTTTTAACCTCTGCATTACCTGTTCCTATTAGAATGGTTTCAGTGTGCTCCATCATAAAAACTGAAGCAAAATATCAATTTAGTGTTTCTGATATTTCTGTGCTCCCCATTATTAACTTCCCAGTCTCATCTCTAAGGGACCATCATTCACTTTAGCTAATTTTTAAAAAATATACAGTTAAAGCTTTTGCTAATCAGTTTTATTTTGTGCTAGTTTACTTTCATAATTTACCTTTGCTTGTTTCATCACTTCTTTAGTAATCCTGATTGATCTTTAAAGGTTTCCTGAACCTCTAGCCTGTCATTGACCTTTGTAAAATGGTATGCTTTTGTTGTTGTTGCCTTGGACTTCTTTGCTTAATCTTAGATGCTTCTACCCCCACACCCACCCCTTCTCACAATCTTTCTCCCTTTCTGGAATATATTTTAGTTTGAAAGAATTAAATATCTCCCAACTGTCTAAACTGTTGGTCTTCCTGCCCAATCTACTAAATGTAGATCTGTCCTCATGCCTATGCACTATGCAGAACACTAGTGTGGGACTACAGTTTGTTGTCCTCAAACAGAATTTGAAATTCCAGCATACTATGATCTCTCTTCCCTGGAGGAACCTTTAGAATGGGATCATTAATCCCATCTCATTACACCATATTAAATCCAAAATAGCCTGCTCCCTGATTGAACCTTGCAGCAATATGTTGGGGAACAAATTCCTAATACATTCTATACATTCATCCACTGGGCTACTCTTGACAGTTTGATTGGTTTGTCTATATGCCAATTGAAATCACTTCTGATTATCATTCCTTTTTTTACAAGCCTCCAATATTTCCTAATTTTTACTGAGTTCGACTATGAAACTATTGATAGGGGTCCTTTGCATTACTTCCCCAAGGGACTTGTTTCCCTTGCTGTTTCTTATTTCTACCTAGACTGATTCTACGTCTCCAATGCCAAAATCAATCATTCCTCATTACAGCACTATTCTTTTCCTTTATGAAGAGCTCCACCACCTTCCCTTTTCCTTTCTCTCTATTCTTCCAAAGCAGTGAATGTCCTTGGATATGCAACTTCTGGACATGGCCTCTCTGTTGTTTCAGTAAGCACCACTGAATCATATCTATTTACCTCTTAACTCATTAATTTTATTTCATTTGCTATGTGCATTCTGATGCAGAACCTCTAGATTTATTCAATCTTCCCCACTCCTGTTTGACTCCTTAATGCATAAATGATGTTCACATGCTGTGATCCTTCCTTTAATTTTCTGGTAACAATCAGTCTCATCACCAACTTGCACACCTATCTTTTCCTATACTTGGATTTTTTTTTGGTTTTCCATGCAACTGAACCCTCCCCCTACTATTTAGTTTAAAGACCTATCTATAGTCCTAGTTATGTGATTTTCCTGGTCTCTAATCCCAGTATGATTCAAGTGGAGCCCACCCCAACAGAACAGTTCTCTCTTTGACAGAATCAATGTCCTATGAATCCAAACTCATTTATTTCACACCAATCTTTCAGATATGCCTCTTCCATCTTATTGACCCAGTGCCAATTAACTTGTAGCCCAGGTAGTAATCCAGAGATTATTACTTTGGTAGTCTTGCTTTTTAATTGTGCACCTACTTGTATCTTGCCCCTCCCAAATCCAAGTCTCATTGCAACCCAGATGAGGGATCCTTAAACTTGGCACCAGGTAGTTTTCACAGCCTTTACGTTTCTCAATCCTGGCCATGGAGAACAATACCTTTGCCCCTAGCCATACTATCCACAATTACAACTACATTTCTCCTTTTTACCCAACTTAAATGGCTCCTTATACCCTGGTGCTAAGGTCAGATTTCTCATCCTCCCTACAGTTTCCACTCTCAGCCACACAAAGACCAAGAGTCTCAAACCTAATGAGCAAGATCAAGGGTCATTGACCGAATTTGAGGTAGCTAATTTAAAGAGAATGACTGCCTCTTGAGGATCAGGGGGGTTCTGTCCTTGTTAAGGTTGGAGGGGTGGGGTTAGAGGGCAGAGGTACTGGAAGTGGATGAGATGTGCCTCCTCCATCGCTAAACTGTAATCACCCAACATCTAGAGGAAGAACACCTCATCTTCAGCCTTAGGACCCTCCACCTACACAGGATAAATGTGGATTTCACCAGTTTCCTCATTTCCCCTCCCCCTAACTTATCCCAGATCCAACCTTCCCACTCGGCACCGCCCTCATGACCTGTCCTACCTGTCCATCTTCATTCCCACCTATCCGATCAACACTCCTCTCTGACCTATCACTATTACACTCACTTATCTTCCCCCAGCCCGACCCCCACTCACATTTATCTCTCCATCTCATTGGCTCACAAGCCTGATGAAGGGCTTTTGCCTGAAACATCGACTCTCCTGCTCCTCAGATGCTGCCTGACCTACTGCCAGCACCACACTCTTGACTCTGATCTCCAGCATCTGCAGTGCTCACTGTTTCCAACTGAGCTAAACTTTGTCAGACAACCAACATTTGATACACATATGGTCATTATGAATGACAATAGGGTCCACCACCTCCATCGAGTAATAGCATCATACAGCATGGAAACAGATCCTTTGATCCAACCCATCCATACCAGCTGTACATTCCAACTTGACAAAGGAGCAGCGCTCTTAATGCTTGTGATTTCAAATAAACCTGTTGGACTATAACCTGGTGTCGTGTAACTTCTGACCTTGTCCACCCCAGTGCAACACTGGCATCTCTACACGTTAAACCTATGCTCTCTAGTTTTGGACTCCTCTAGCCTAGGAAGAAGACCTTGGCCATTCACGCTATTCATGCCCCTCCTGATTTTATAAACTTCTGTAAGGTCACCCCTCAACCTTCGACACTCCAGGGAAATAGCCCCAGCCTCTTCAGCCTCTCTGTATAACTCAAACCCTCCAGTCACGACAACGTTGCTGTAAATCTTCTCTGCATCCTCTCACATTTAACAACATCCTTCCTATAGGGGAGGTGATCACCTCATGGTATTATCACTTGTCGGCTAACTTAGAGAATCAGATAATGTTCTGGAGATGTGGGTTTGAATCCCGCCGTGGCAGATAGCAGAAGTTGAATTGAGTAAATATCTGGAATTAAGAGTCTAATGATGACCATGAATCCATTGCTGATTGCTCAGAAAAAACCCTTTTGTTTCACTAATGTCCTTTAGAGAAGGAAACTGCCGTCCTGATCCGGTTTGGCCTACGTGTGACTCCAGGCCTCCAGCAAAGTGGTTGACTCTTAACCGCCCTCTGGGCAATTAGGGATGAGTAATAAATGCTGCCTGGCCAGTGATGCCCTCATGCTGTGAATGAATAGTAAAACAAAAGAAGGGTGACCAGAATCGTACGCAGTATTCTAAAAATAGCTAATCACATTCATTGTTAACGTACTGAAACATCTTGTGAAAGTTGTAGTGCTTGGTGCTGACTGGCTATTCACAGTACTCATTTACAAAGAGCAAGAGCACATCACACTCTGGTTGCAGCTGCAACACATTACCTGGCCTTGTATCTTTATTTAATTAGATTTTTAATTTATTATTTCTTTTACAACTAATCTTTAGTTTTAAATCTGGATATATTTCTCCTATTTGGCCTTTGATCTGAAAACTAGTCAGAATAGGTAGCAGAAAGAAATACTCACCCACCAACCACCTACATGTGATGTCCCTTGGCATGTTCACCTTATGTTGCAGAACTGCTGTGGTTTATCTCCCATCTCTCAGATCTTGATGTACTCTAGCCCCCACTGATCTGTGAAAGAGTTTTGGAAACCAGAACATAATACCCCCATCACCAAGTTGCTGAACTCTCATTTTTATGAAACTCTCAAGTTTTACATCTTCGTAGTTTCATTCCAAGATCATTGCACTCAAAGCATTGTTTTTATAGTCTGCCTCTAATGTTTCAGGATCAATTTTAACCAGCTTTCAATTGGTAGTCCAATGAACTACCCAAGCTTCAGCAGCACCAACCCCCACTGGGAGATTTTTTTAAAAATTCCCTGTCGGCTGATAAGATACTTAAATGTCTACCTTTCAAATTAATCCAAATTAAACAGTTGATCTTAACAAGGAAACACCAGCAATTAATTTTAAGACGACAAGAGATTAACTTTTGAGCTCCTATTTTTAACCAAACTGCCAAGGGCCATAATTGTCAAATACGTCAAAGGTTACATATCCCAAGGAGTGAGATTTTATTCAGATGCTACAATGACCAGTTTAAATCTCCACCTGACTGCCTTTTTTATTTCAAAAATATACTTTATTCATAAAATAATTTGATGGTCTGTACAGTTGGTCATGCCATACATATGTAAACATGTACATACAGAGATCAGAATCCCCACCTGATCTGCTGCTCAAAGTCACCTCCACTTCCCCGGTCAGTTTCCCAAGTTTCAGGAAACTCATGTTGCTCCAGAAATATTTGGATTGACTGTGAGAGACGTCAATCAGAGAGCCCACCCACTCTGCCCATTCTCCCTCTTCCTCTTCCAGAGCTGGTTCACTTCCTATAGGGACTGAAAACCAAGTGAGGAGATGGTGAGTGAAGGGGCAGCTTTTATACAAACTGTATCCCATAATATCCACACCAACCTTCAGGCAGTCTGACTATCCTGTGGGCAGTCAGGGGTGGAAATGTCCCTTATGCTGTGTGAGAAGATCCAGCTGAGAGAGCTGTTTACTCGGTGCTTTGTGCTGAACTGTGTGACTGGAGCTGTGTGTTGGATATTGAGTGTGTTTATTGGAAGCATTTCCCTCTGATTTCCAGACTGAGATTTGTTGATGGCTCATTCCTGAATATGAGAAGGTGAGGTGTATTTATGTGGGAGGTGCAGAATTACTTCAGGTTTTCGCAGCAGCTGCCTCAGCAGTTAACGCTCGAAAAGCATCGTGACTGGTTGAAGAGTTGGGTCAGTGTTCAGAACTGAGGTTGTCCTTTGACTTGAATGTGTAGGGAGGAAGAGAATGGAATCTGATGGAGAGAAATGTCTGACGTGCTGTTTGTCTTGTTTCCTGGTGATTCATTTGTCTTGTGGAACTGTAAAGTGTGTTAATTTGTAGATGGAGTCTTGTTAAAAAGGGTGTATATGTAGTTTGCCTGTTGGAGAAAGGCTAAAATCTTGAAATGTTTTGGAAAGCTTTCTTTTAATATGTGCCCTGAAAGCCTTGGCCTTCAAATAAACCTTCAATTAGCTACACTGTAAATGATGTTTTCCTTGCTTCCTGCCCAGTTTGTTTACCTGAAATAAATTTCAAAATGTCCATTCAATTAACATTTTTCCTGAGTGATTTATTTACACACAGTCTTAAAGGGGAAAACTGGAATTCGCCAGTATGAGTTGAGCAGCTAGTGAATTGTTGGCCTGTTTTACACTGTGCCCAACTGTCTTTCGCGTTGCCCTCTCAGTGCCTGGGGAGATGGGGTCAAGGTGGAGGAAAGAAAGTAGCATTATTGTTTGACCCTGGTCACTATCCAGAGTCCCTGCTGGAAACAGAGACTGTGACAGTCAAGTATGTGACAGTCAGCTCCTTCAGCAAAGGAGGAGAGGTAGTTGGAGGAAATTATGTTTACTTTATTTGTTTTACAGAATGATTGTACCTTGCTACCCCAGAGAATATGGAGAAAATAGACGTTACTGATAGATCCAGACTGTTCCCCAAGGAACAACTGCACAACTGTAGGAAGACATCCAATCCCTTAACAGCATTGTTCAAAACAGGGTAGGTTGGGCAGTGAAGTCATCGTCTGGAAATCAGTCAGTAGCGTGGTGCCTTTCATCAGAACCGGCCTTTCTGAAGGTTTGGCCATGGGTGATTATTCAGGGTGAGACTGGGAAGAAGTGTGTTTTGCTTCAAGTGTGGTAAGAGCTTGCTTCATTCATCAAGCCTCATGAACCACTGATTCATTCCTGCAGGTTGGTGGCTGCTCATGTGTGAGGAGGACTCCATAGGCACATGACAACTGCTGATACACAGGGCTTATCTTTTGAAGAGCCACATGGAAGTGAAACCCTTTACAGTTGAGGTGTGGGACCAGGATTTCACACTGTCATCGACAGTCCTGAGCCAAAAAGACACCCAAACTGGAGAGAAACCTATCTCATGTGAAGTGTGTGATAAATCATTCTCACAGTTATCAAGCCTCAGAACTCACCAGCGTATTCACACAGGGGAAAAACCATTCACGTGTGAAGTGTGTGGTAAATCATTTTCACAGTCATCAAGCCTCCGTGCTCACCAGCGCATTCACACAGGGGAGAAACCGTTCATCTGTGAGGTTTGTGACAAATCATTTTCAAAGTTAACGAACCTCTGCAGGCACCAACGTATCCACACTGGGGAGAAACCCTTCAAGTGTGAAGTGTGTGACCGAGCTTTTACACAGTCTTCGCACCTCTTGCAACATCAGACAACTCACACAGGGGAGAAACCCTTCAAGTGTGAGGTGTGTGATCGAGCCTTCACACATTCCTCTAGTCTTCTGCAGCATCAGGCACTTCACACAGGGGAGAAACCCTTCAAGTGTGAGGTGTGCAGTCGAGCCTTCACGCATTCATCAAGCCTTCTGCGACACCAGACAATTCACACAGGGGAGAAACCCTTCAAATGTGAAGTGTGCAACCGAGCATTCAACCAATCGTCAACACTCCTGAGACACAAAGGCACCCACACTGGGGAGAAACTTATCTGCTGTGATGTGTGTGACAAATCATTCTCAAAATCATCAAGTCTACATGCTCACCAGCGCATTCACACAGGGGAGAAACCATTCACATGCAAAGTGTGTGAGAAATCATTTTCAAAGTTAACAGACCTCCGCAGACATCAACGAATCCACACAGGGGAGAAACCTTTTAAGTGTGAGGTGTGCAATCGAGCCTTCATACAATCATCACACCTCCTGCGACATCAGGCACTTCACACAGGAGAGAAATCCTTCAAGTGTGAGCTGTGTGACCGAGCCTTCACACATTCATCGAACCTGATGCAACATCAGATAATCCACACTGGGGAGAAACCCTTCAAGTGTGAAATGTGTGACCGAGCTTTCACTTATTCATCAAGCCTCCTGCGACATCAGACAGTCCACACAGGGGAGAAACCCTTCAATTGTGAGGTATGTGACCGAGCATTCACACAGTCATCTAGCCTCCTGAGGCATCAGACAATCCACACAGGAGAAACCCTTCAAATGTGAAGTGTTTACTGAGGGACGTGGACATTTGTTGAACCCATGAAAACCTATTCATGTGTGACTTGTGTGGTACATCAGCCTTGGAGTCATCAACTTTCTGTGTACAACAATACATTAGCATAGAAGCAACTATTCACCTATGAGATGCTTCACAAATCCTTCAGGTAGTCATGAACCTTTGTGCGCATTCACACAGGTGGGGAGATAGTGGCACACTACTAAATTTACTGGACTAGCAATCCAGAGCCACAGGTTGATATTCTGCGTTCATATCCCACCAATGCAGATGGTGAATTTTGAATTCAATTGAAAAAAAAACTGAATTAAAAACTAGCTGCTGTTGATTTTTGTGAAAATATTTTCTGGTTCACTAACGGTTCACCTTTAGGGAAGGAAACATCATGCTGAGTACTTCCCCTTCCTTACCCTTAGGGAAGGAAATTTGTTGTCCTCTCCATGTCTGGCCTGCATATGATTCCAGACCTACAGCAATGTAGCTAACCTCTGAAACACACCATACAAATCACACAGTGGGCAATTAGGAACTGGCAAAAAATGATGGCGCAGCTAGTGATGCATTCATTCCATGAATGAATATAATTTAAAAAATCCAAGTGTGAGCATCTGGTTCATCAGAGCATTCACACAGGAGAGAAACACTCTGATTTCTGTAATATTACACATTATTCACATTATTGTTGCATATCCTGGAACATCAGTGAACCCACATAGGAAACAAATCCATCCAGTGTGATGTCTGACAGAATTATTTCATCTCCTCCTCCCTCACCAAACACTGACATCTCCACAAGGACTCAGCTGCTGCTTTTGCATTGAGAGCTATCTCTTTTTTCACTCTCCAGTGTTCACAAAGGAGAGCAGTCATTCCAAAGCACTTGCTGTCTCAAACATCTCACACATTCAGTCCCATCATTTCAAGAAGGCCAATTTAATCTTTAATCCTGATCACAAAACACCATTAAAGGAAAACATCTATATGTACAGAACCCCTTGTATAAACTCAGCATCCTTGCAGTGCAGCATCTGATAAAAGTCACTCATTGGCTCTCACTCTGACCAAGCAGACAATCACATACTTAGTGGTTGGAAAAGCTTCAGCTTCTGATCTATTAGCACAGGTTCCTGGGGTAGTAATGGGGGTACTTCAATTAGCCTCAGTGTCTAGTTAATGGAGGGGGAGAATCAGCCAGGAATCCTGTTCCTCATCAGTGAGCCTGGCTGGGAAGTCAGGGGGAGGGGATGATTTATAATTACTTTTAATGTCATCTATTGTGAATTTGGATTGATGCTTTTTGAATTAGTAATGTGGATTTTCTGTTAATAATTAATTTGGAAGTATTTCTGTTGCCATGGTAATTTCTGTTAAAACAGTTTTTGTGGTCTAGCTTTGGAGTTAATGGATGTATATGCACCACTAAGGGACTTTCATTGATTTTAGATTGTTTTGCCACCCTGTAAGGTAAATAATAGGACCTTCATGTTTGTTATAAATTTCTGGAACTTATTTGTTTCTTGCACTTAAAGGAAACACCCCCTAGCTTGGAAAGAGAATTTTTTACTTTGAGTTTTGAGCAGTTATGTAATGCTCTTGGATGAACATGGCTATATAGCCCAGTGTTCCTGAGAAGAAATGGGTATACCTGTCGTGATTACCTGAGAGTGAAGAGTTCATGTTTGTCCCAGATCTGTAGCGTTAGGATAAACCCTGAACGTGTTATTTAAAGTGAGTACATTCAAACGCAGGTCTGTATAAAGCTCCAGAAGGGCTCTTGTGTTGGTGTCTCCACCTCTGAGCCGGGTTAAATTCCCACTTGCTCCAAAGGTGTAATGGATCTCTGAACAAGCTAATATGGAAAACATCCATAATGGATCCAGGAAGAAGCTATCTGCCATTATGGTTTATATACCAAAGTCGAAAGTGACTTAAAATCATTGAGGTGTTAGAAACAAGAACTCTAGTGTGAGTCCTGTACAAGTGAGGCATTTGGGTACTGTACTGGGGTGTCTTTTGAGTGCGATACAAAAGCTGTTCCTTTATTTTCTTTTCAGTTTATAAAGGAATATTTTGTGATTTGTGGGATTGTACTTTTGCTGTCTGTTTAAAAGTCTTTGCACATATGTTATAATTGGGTAATTTGGTTTATTCTATTTTAATTTCATTTCGTTTGTTAATTAACATCTGCTTTATTGTTAAAGCCAAATCTGCAACGTATGCTTATGCTTTAGCAAGAGACCATTTTGTTAAAACCAAAAAGAAATGAAAATATGATCTCTAAAGCCAGGTTTCAGACTTGGATCTGACACATCCAATATGAACATCAGCTGGGATCATAACATTTGGCAGAATGTGTCTCAGCTGTGACAGTTTTAATTGACTCACCACATTCACTGTCTGACTGTCCACGTGCTGAATGGCCACTCGACCAGAGCACTAGAGTCCAGGTCAGTATCTTGAAGAAATATGAGAGGACAAAGTACAATGAGAAAGGCAAAGAAAGCGATCAAGTAATTAATTTCATCTACACTTTCCTTTCAGTTGATATATTCATTTAAATGCACCTTATTCCAATTCCCATTTGATGGTGTGTCACTTTTTCCCAATCACTCTTCTTTTGATGTTCTAAGTGATTCAAGAGGACTGGAGAAACCTAACTGTCCCGTTTAAAAGAAAAGTTATTTTTGTAGTATCTTTAAAATGAAAATCAAACATTACTGTATAATTTCAAGCATTACCAAATTCTACTTGTTTGTTCGTTCTTACAAAAATACCTACAATTTTCTCAAAAGTAGTTTGCCAGTTTATGCTTCATGTTTCTTTTTATATTAAAAATCACAAGTTCAAGTATGGCCACAACAGACATGATGGTTTCTTTTGTGTTCACCCGTATTCATGTTGTTGGGCTGATAAGTTTTGTTGGTGGTCAGTTAATTTCTTCCCAAACAAAATTTTCCATTTTTTAAAATACAAATTAAAATCACCTCAGCTGTTTCTACTGGCTCTTGTTTTAAATTAAAATGTTGAAATGTAAATGTATTTGTCCCCTTAAACATCAATTAAATTGTCCATCGTGATCTTGAAAGAGCAACTTGTATCAATATATTTTATCAATTCCAAATTCAGATTTCATAATTTCACTAATTATGTGCTGGATTGGTAATTTTAAAGAGTGTTTTTATACTGTATTGGAGACACGAGTGATCTCAGTCAGATTAGGGTTCTCCTGTTCTCTAACACTCTTTCTCAGCCAGTTTGTTGGGGGTCTCACGATATTCTTGAAACCTTTTAAAAATGCAAAAACAAATATTTACTATGGCACTGGAAGAAGATGTTGTACTTTTACATGTTTAGTTTGAAGAAACTATTGAAATCCTCTGAATTTCAAACTGACATTTTAAGTTTTATTGTCTTAAAGAAAATCTTATAAATTGTTTTTAAGATTACATTCAATAAATAATGACAAATATATGAACAAAATATTTCTCCTTCTGGGTTTAAATCAGATGCCTTCCACAGTGCAGCTTATCTACATATTTTGACAACAAGCTTTTTATAGCACAGAACTGAAAAATAGAGTTCACACGATTTTCAAACTTCTGAGTAAACTTTTGACTTCTTTCTAGGTCTGACTTTAGTCATGGGTAAGCTATTGGAAGTGATTCAGAAGGAAGGGACTTAAATGCATTTGGAGAAGCAAGGAATGATCAGGGATAGTCAGCATGTTTTTGGGCGAGTAAAGTTGTGCCTGACAAATCTGATTGAGTTTTTTGAGGAAGTAACCAAGAGAATTGGTGAGGGAAGAGCAATAGACATTGTTGAATTGGACTTTAATAAAGCCTTTGACAAGGTTCTGTATGGAGAGACTAATTAGTAAAGATAGACCACCTAAGATTTAGGGTGAGCTTGCCAATTGGATACAAAATTAGCCTAATGACAAGAGACAGAAAGTGATTATAGAGGGTTGTTCTTCAGGCTGGATGCCTGTGACCAGATGTGTTCCACAGAATCTGTACTGTGTCTACTTTTGTTTGACATAGAGTCATAGAGATGTACAGCATGGAAACAGACCCTTCAGTCCAACCTGTCCATGCCAACCAGATATCTCAACCCAATCTAGTCCCACCTGCCAGCACCCGGCCCATATCCCTCCAAACCCTTCCTATTCATATACCCATCCAAATGCCTCTTAAATGTTGCAATTGTACCAGCCTCCACCATTTCCTCTGGCAGCTCATTCCATACATGTACCACCCTTTGGGTGAACAAATGGCCCCTTAGGTCCCTCATATCTTTCCCATCTCACCCTAAACCTTTCCCCTCTAATTCTGGACTCCCCGACCCCAGGACAAAGACTTTGTCTATTTATCCTATCCATGCCCCTCATAATTTTGAATACCTCTATAAGGTCACCCCTCAGCCTCCAACGCTCCAGGGAAAACAGCCCCAGCCTGTTCAGCCTCTCCCTATAGCTCAAATCCTCCAACTCTGGCAACATCCTTGTAAATCTTTTCTGAACCCTTTCAATTTTCACAACATCTTTGCGATAGGAAGGTGACCTGGATTGCACGCAATATTCCAACAGTGGCCTAACCAATGTCCTGTACAGCCGCAACATGACCTCCCACCTCCTGTACTCAATACCCTTACCAATAATGGAAAGCATACCAAACGCCTTCTTCACTATCCTATCTACCTGCGATTCCACTTTCAAGGAGCTATGAACCTGCATTCCAAGGTCTCTTTGTTCAGCAACACTCCTAGGACCTGACCATTAAGTGTATAAGTCCTGCTAAGATTTGCTTTCCCAAAATGCAGCACCTCGCATTTATCTGAATTAAACTCCATCTGCCACTTCTCAGCCCATTGGCCCATCTGGTCCAGATCCTGTTGTAATCTGAGGTAACCCTCTTCGCTGTCCACTAGATCTCCAATTTTGGTGTCATCTGCAAACTTACTAACCATACGTCTTATGCTCGCATCCAAATCATTTATGTAAAAGACAAAAAGTAGAGGGCCCAGCACCGATCCTTCTGGCACTCCATTGGTCACAGGCCTCCAGTGTGAAAAACAACCCTCTACCACTACCCTCTGTCTTCTACCTTTGAGCCAGTTCTGTATCCAAATGGCTAGTTCTCCCTGTATTCCATGAGATCTAACCTTGCTAATCAGTCTCCTATGGGGAACGTTGTCGAACGTCTTACTGAAGTCCATATAGATCACATCTACTGCTCTGCCCTCATCAATCCTCTTTGTTATTTCTTCGAAAAACTCAATCAAGTTTGTGAGACATGATTTTCCATGCACAAAGCCATGTTGACTATCCCTAATCAGTCCTTGCCTTTCCAAATACATGTACATCCTGTCCCTCAGGATTCCTCCAACAACTTGCCCACTACTGAGGTCAGGCTCACTGGTCTATAGTTCCCTGGCTTGTCTTTACCGCCCTTCTTAAACAGTGGCACCACGTTAGCCAACCTCCAGTCTTCTGGCACCTCATCTGTGACTATCGATGATACAAATGTCTCAGCAAGAGGCCCAGCAATTACTTCTCACAGAGCTCTTGGATACACCTGATCAGGTCCTGGGGATTTATCCATTTTTAACCGTTTCAAGACATCCAGCACTTCCTCCTCTGTAATCTGAACATTTTGCAAGATGTCACCATCTATTTCCCTACAGTCTATATCTTCCATATCCTTTTCCACAGTAAATACTGATGCAAAATATTCATTTAGTATCTCCCCCATTTTCTGTGGCTCCACACAAAGGCCGCCTTGCTAATCTTTGAGGGGCCCTATTCTCTCCCTAGTTACCCTTTTGTCCTTAATATATTTGTAAAATCCCTTTGGATTCTCCTTACTTCTATTTGCCAAAGTTTTCTCATGTCCCCTTTTTGCCCTCCTGATTTCCCTCTTAAGAATACTCCTACTTCCTTTATACTCTTCGAAAGATTCACTCAATCTATCCTGTCTATACCTGACATATGCTTCCTTCTTTTTCTTAACCAAATCCTCAATTTCTTTCGTCATCCAGCATTCCCTATACCTACCAGCCTTTCCTTTCACCCTGACAGGAATATACTTTCTCTGGATTCTTTTATCTCATTTTTGAAGGCTTCCCATTTTCCAGCCATCCCTTTATCTGCAAAAATCTGCCTCCAATCAGCTTTCAACAGTTCTTGCCAAATACCGTCAAAATTGGCCTTTCTCCAATTTAGAACTTCAACTTTTAGATCTGCTCTATCCTTTTCATCACTACTTTAAAATTTAAAGAATTATGGTTGCTGGCCCCAAAGTGCTCCCCCACTGACACCTCAGTCACCTGCCCTGCCTTATTTCCCAAGAGTAGGTCAAGTTTTGCACCTTCTCTAGTAGGTACATCCACATACTGAATCAGAAAATTGTCTTGTACGCACTAAAGAAATTCCTCTCCATCTAAGCCTTTAACACTATGGCAGTCCCAGTCGATGTTTGAAAAGTTCAAATCCCCGACCATAACTACCCCTATTATTCTTACAGATAACTGAGCATTTGTATAAATGATTTAGATGAGAATAGAGAAGGCATGGTGAGTAAGTTTGCAAATGACACCAAAATTAGTGGTATAATGGTCAATAAAGAAGATTATTTAAGATTACAAAGAGATCTTGATCAACTGGGTCAATGGGCTGAAGGTTGGAAGTTGTAGTTTAATTTGGATAAACGTAAGGTATTGCATTTTGGTAAAGTAAACAAGGGCAGGACTTATACAATTCAAAGTAAGGTCTTGGGTAGTGTTGCAGAACAGAGAGACCTCAGGGTTCAGGAATATAATTATTTGAAGTTTGTGTCATATACTGTATAGATAGTCTGGTTAAAAAAAGATGTTTAGCACACTTGCCTTCATTGCTTTGTCCTTTGAGTTTAGGAGTTGGGATGTTGATGAGGCCTGTCTTAAAGTACTGTGTCCATAATGGTTGTCCAGGAAGGATATTATTAAAAAGCTGGAGAGGGTTCAGAAGAAATATACCAGGATGTTACCAGCACTGGAGAGTTTGAGTTAAAGCGAGAGGCTGAATAGAATCATGCAGCATGGAACCAGACCTTTCGGTCCAACCAGTCCATGCCGCCCATAATCCCAAACTAAACTAGACTCGCCTGCCTGCGTTTGCTTGTATCTTTCCAAACATTTCTTATTCATGTACTTATCCAAATGCCTTTCAGATATGTAACTATACCCACATCCACTGCTTCCTCTGAAAGTTCATTCCACACATGAACCACTCTGCGTAAAATAAATTGCCCCTCATGTCTTTTTAAAATCTTTCTCCTCTCACCTTAAAAATATGCCTCCTAGTCTTGAAAGCCCCCGTCCTAAGGAAAAGACACCTTCCATTCACTTTATCTATACCTCTCATTACTTTATAAACCTCTACAAGGTCACCTCTCAACCTCCTAGGCTCCAGTGAAAAATGTCCCAGCCTTGCCAGCCTCCCGCCAATGGCAATAGTGCTGCTCGAGCTGGATGCAGAGCTGAGGATAAGCTAGTATTTTATCAGATTTTTGGTATAATTGTCCTGCTTTTGTAGTCTGTCCCCTTACTGATAGAGTCCAGGATACCTTAATTTTAATATCCTCAACTTGCAACATGCCTTGTTACCTTTGCTGATTTTGCAGAGATACATCAAGATCCCTCTTTCTCTGCACCCTTTTAGAATTGTACCTTTATTTTATATTGTCTGTCCGAGGTTTTCCAACAACATAATCACTTCACACTTCTCTGCATTAGATTTCATCTGCTACGTGTTCATCCATTTCACAAATCTTATCTCCTTTTGAAATGCCATATCATTCTCCTCACAGTTCACAACACCTCCGAATATAGTGTAAATGTTTTAATGTGCCATAACACCAAGGTCATTAATTATCTCTCAGGAAGAGCTGTGTTGTAACACTAACCCCTGGAGAAATTCACTATAAACCTTCCTCCAGCTTGAGAAACATCCATTATCCATTCCTCGCTGTTCTTTGTCACTCAGTCAATTTTGTATCTATGAAACTATTTTCCCTTTGATTCCATGAGTTCTAACTATTCAGCAAATCTATTGTATGGCACATTGTCAAAAGCCTTTTGGACGTCCAAGTGTGTCACATCAACAAAATTCATCAAACCTCTCTGTTACCTCAAAATACTTAAGAAAATGAGTTAAACGTGCACTGCTCTTTCCAAATCAATGTTGCCTGTCCTTAATTAACACACATCTGACCAAGTGACTTAATTTTATCCTGAACTATTGTTTCTAGAAACTGCCACTTCAATATTAAACTGACTGACCTGTAGTTGCTAGGCTTGTCTTGTTTTGAGCAAGGCTGTGTTTGCAATAGGAACAAATAAAACTGGAGAAACCCAGTAGATCTGGCAATATGTATGAGGAGAAATGTTTACAATTCTCCAGTCCTCTGGCATCATCCTGAATTCAAGGACGATTGAAAATTATGGCTAATGCCTCTGCAGTTTCCACACTCAGAACTCTTACTGTACCTGAACAATCTCTTTAAAAGCATCAGATTGTACAGTGACTGTGTTGCCTGATAACCTTGGATTTTAAAATTTTTCTGGGACGATCCATTGGTGAGTTTCAATAAATTAAATATTCTTACTCCAAATTGTTCATTTTCAATAAAATGAAAGAGGGGGTATGGTCTAAAGGTATATCACAAGATTATGAGTCCAGAGATCCAGCTAATGTTCTGGGAATCCTAGTTTGAATGTCGTCATGGCAGACAGTAAACATTGAATTCATGGAAACCTGGAATTAGGAATCTAGTGATCACCATTATCAATTATCAGGAAAAAAAACTGTTTCATGAATCCCTGGAATGGAAAGAAACTGCAGTCCTATCCTAGTCTGGCCTATATTGGTTGACTCTTAACAGCCCTCTGAAATGGCAGAGCAAACCACTCAGTTGTAATAATGTAGAAAGTCTAAATGAGGAATCAAACTGGATGGATCATCTGGCATCAACTCAGGCATCAGAAATGAAAATGACATAAATAGTCCTGTCGGCTCTGCAAAGTTTCCTTACTAATATCAGGGGTTAGTGCTAAAATTGGGAAAGCTGTATCACAAACTAGTCAAGCACTAGCCTGACATAGTCACACTTAACAGATTCATACCTTACAGGCAATGGGCCATATACCGCCATCACTATCCCTGATCCAATAGAGGTGACAGCAAAGAAAACTTCCTGCTGGTCACCACAGACTATACTCAGTCAGCAACATTTGGAAGAAGCACTGAGGTAGGAAGGTCACAGAATGTACCTTGAGCAAGATATTTGAATGTACACCACCAAGAGTGGCTCAGCACAAGCACTAGATTAGATTTTTTTTAGATTAGATTCCCTTCAGTGTGGAAACAGGCCCTTCGGCCCACCAAGTCCACACCGACCCTCCGAAGAGCAACCCACCCAGACCCATTCCCCTACATTTACCCCTGCACCTAGCACTACATGGCCAATTCACCTAACCTGCGTATCTTTGGACTGTGGGAGGAAACCGGAGCACCCGGAGGAAACCCACGCAGACACGGGGAGAATGTGCAAACTCCACACAGACAGTTGCCCGAGGCGGGAATTGAACCCGGGTCCCTGGTGCTGTGAGGCAGCAGTGCTAACCACTGAACCACTGTGCCGCTCCACTACTTATTGAGTTATTCAAGAACTAAACAACTGCTGTTAGACTGGGTCTGCAGCAGGTAGTGAGGGAACCAACAAGAGACAGAAACATATTTGAGCTCATCCTCACCAATCTACCTGCCGATACATCTGTTCATGACAGTGTTGGTAAGAGTGAGTACCACACAGTTCTTGTGGAGCTTAAGACCCACCTTCAAAAAGAGAATACTCTCTGTCGTTGTGCTACAGTAGGACAGACTTCAAACAAATCTGACAATTCAAGACTGGACATCCATGAGGTACTGTGGGCCATTAGCAGCAGCAAAATCGTACTTCAACACAATCTGCAACCTCATGGCCTGGCCTAGGGCAAAATCCTCTGTTGATTGGAGTCATCACAGGGGAAGATGGTCAAGATTGTTGAAGATCAGTCACCCAAGCTGCACGGTATTTCTGCAGGGGTTCCTCAGGGTAGTGTCCTAGGCTCTGCTGCTTCATCAGTGACCTCTACATCATAAGGTCAGAAATGGGATGTTTACTGATGGTTGCGCAATGTTCAGCAAAATCTGGACAATATCCAGCCTTGGGTCAAAATTTAGTAATTAACATTCACTTCATATAAAATGCCAGGCAATGACTGTCTCCAGTAAAATACAATCTAACCACTGCCCCTTGAGATTCAATGGTGTTACCATCACTGAATCCCTCACTATCAAAATTCTGGGTTTACCATTGACCAGAACCTGAACAAACCACTTCAGTACAATGACTACAACAGCAGGCCAGAGGCTAGGTATGCTGCAAAGAGTAACTCATCTCCTGACTCCATAAAGCCTGTCTACCACAGACAAGGATAAGTCAGGAGTGTAACAGAATATTCATCACTTCCCTGGATAAGCTCAAGAAGCTTGACACCATCCAGGACAAAGCATCCTGCTTGATTGGCACCATGTCTATAAACATTCACTCCCTCCACCACCAACAGTCAGTAGCAACACTGCATACTGTTGACAAGACTCACTGCAGAAACTCACTAAAGATCCTTGAATATCCTTTCCAAACACACGACCACTTTCATCTGGAAGGACAAGGGTAGTAGATACATGGGAACATCACCATCTGCAAAATCCCCTCCAAGCCATTCACCATATGTCGCCATTCCTTCCCTGGCCCTGGGTCAAAATCCTGGAATTTCCTCCCTCGCAACTTTGTGGTCTACCGACAGCACATGCATTGCAGCAGTTCAAGAAGACAGCTTCCCACCACCTTCTCAAAGGCGATTAGGGATTGGTAATTAATGCTTACTCAGCCAGAGATGCTCATATTCCATGAATGCATTTTAACAAATGACCATAATAATAAAATGATCACTGTCTAAAAATGTTCTGCCACTGACACGTGCAGCTGTTCAGCGACATACTTGACAATGGTATCAGAGAAGTGACATATCATCCTGGATTCCACAGTAAGAAAGTCCTACATATAGTATATTGGTCAATGTCATTGTGGGTTGAGTTTGCATTTTCCAAATCACAAGAATCAGAGCATTTCCCAAAGAAAGAAAGAATGATTCACATTTTTACATCATGTATTAAATCCCAAGCCATAAAAAGTCCTCCATAGCAAATAAAGTTCCATTTGTGAATGTCTGAATGTAATAAATTGTTTATTCTCACAGAGAGTGACATGTCAGCCTCAGTACTCAGTTCTCTGGAGCGACTCAGAGATAAGAATGATAACTAAGCCATGACTTGATAATAAAGGACAATATTTCTGTCTATTAATCCAGTTTCTAAGGGGCTAGGTCCCAAGGCTGTGTACAGAGTACTTTTCCCACTATAAACTGGCAGCCTGAAAGTTTGATTTAATTTGAAGTGGTAACTGGTTCGAGCTGTAGATGTCAGTGTTGTCTTTGTGTTTGGGTTCTTGAGGCTGTGAAAGGTGGTAAATTTCTTGCTATAAGGAGAAGTAAAACTGATGGAGAAAGGTCGGTTGACCCCAGGAGTGATAGAGGATCTGTACAGCAAAAAGACCCAAACGTCCAAAAACCCGCGATATCTGGTCAACACGGATACCACCTTTACAGGTGGGGAGGCCACCCATCATGTATGCGGCAGGTACTCATGACTCGGCCATCGTTGTCTACCTGATACACTGCAGGCACGGATGCCCTGAGGAATGGTACATTGATGAGACTGAGCAGAGGCTACAGCAATGGATGAATGGACACTACACAACAATCAACAGACAGGAGTGTTCCCTCCAGTCAGAGAACACTTCAGCATCCCGGGATAGTCGACCTCAGACCTTCGGGTGACCATCCTTCAAGGCGGACTTCAGGACAGGCAACAATGCAAAGTGGTCGAACAGAGGCTGATAGCGAGGTTCGGTACCTATGGGGATGGTCTCAACCGGGATCTTGGGTTCAGGTAACTCCACTGCACTACACACACAGACACTAAATCACACAATCTCACACGCATACACGCTCTTACAGATCCATACACAAGCTGTCTCTCATACACACAAATACACTCCCACACTCTCATCCACACATGCACCCGCTCACAGACTTGTACCTCTTTACACTCACACACATGCACATAGTCTCTCACAGACAGTCATATCCAACCCCCCCACACCCACCCACCCACATGCACACACATACATATAAGTTTGTGGGGTTAATTTGTACTTGCAGGGTTACATTTTATTTTGCTCAAAAACTGCGTGAATCAATGTAAGATTCTGTAAATCCCTTTTTTAGAAATAAAATCAGTCTAAACATTGGGGCACAGACAGCCTTACACAGTGCACCTCACACCTTCAATGCATTATCTGGACCGACATGACACCTATTGGTAAAGTTCACTTGAGAATGTAACTTTATAACTTTAAGAAAGTTCTGGGATTTACATATGAAAGAACTGAAACCAACATGGTCATTCTAAAAGATGAGAGACTTAACAAACAATCCAGGTCTTTTTCAATATATAATTTAAGTTGCATTACACTGTAAACTTTTGCTATAAATTCTGTGTCTTACAATCTTATACTCCAGAACCACCTGATGAAGGAGCAGCGCTCTGAAAGCTAGTGCTCGACAAGATAGATTGAATGAATCATTGGAAGGGTATGTAGGTGGTAGGAGTATACTTAAGAGGGAAATCAGGAGGGCAAAAGGGGGACATGAGATAGCTTTGGCGAATTGAATTGGGGAGAATCCAAAGGGTTTTTACAGGTCATATAGTCATAGAGATGTACAGCATGGACACAGACTCTTCGGTCCATGCCGACCAGATATCCCAACCCGATCTAGTCCCACCTGTCAGCACCCGGCCCATATCCCTCCAAACCCTTCCTATTCATATACCCATCCAAATGCCTTTTAAATGTTGCAATTGTACCAGCCTCCACCACTTCCTCTGGCTGCTCAGACAGCGCGGAGGGGGGGCGTGGTGGGGTTAGCTAGGGAGAGAATAGGGCCCTCAAAGATCAGCAAGGCCGCCTTTGTGTGGAGCCACACGCGATGGGGGAAGAGACGACGTGGATATTTTGCATCAGTGTTGACTGTGGAAAAGGACATGGAAGATATAGAATGTAGGAAAATAGATGGTGACATCTTGAAAAATGTCCATACTACAGAGGAGGTGGTGCTGGATGTCTTGAAACACATAAGAGTGGATGGGCCCCCGGGACATGATCAGATGTATCCTGAAACTCAGTGGGAAGCTAGGGAAGTGATTGCTGGGACCCTTGCTGAAATATTTGTATTGTCAATAGTCACAGGTGAGGTGCTGGAAGACTGGAGGTTGGCTAACATGTTGCCACTGTTTAGGAAGGGTGGTAGGGACGGGCCAAGGAACTATAGACCAGTGAGTCTGGCATTGGTGATGGGCAAGTTGTTGGAGGGAATCCTGAGGGACAGGATGTACATGTATTTGGAAAGGCAAGGACTGATTGAGGATAGTCAGCATGGCTTTGTGTGTGGGAAATCATGTCTCACAAACTTGATTGAGTTTGTTGAGGAAGTAATAAGGAGGATTGATGAGGGCAGAATGGTTGACGTGATCTATATGGACTTCAGTAAGGCATTCGACATAGGAGACTGGTTAGCAAGGTTAGATCTCATGGAATACAGGGAGAACTAGCCATTTGGACGCAGAACTGGCTTAAAGGTAGAAGACAGAGTGGTGGTGGAAAGTTGTTTTTCAGACTGGAGGCCTGTGACCAGGGGAGTGCCAGAAGAATTGGTGCTGGGTCCTCTACTTTTCATAATTTAAATAAATGATTTTGATGTAAGCATAAGACGTTGTGGTGTAAAATTATGTCCCAATACATGTGTGAATCATAATGTAACACATGTATTGGGCCAAGCAGTGGAATGTGGTGTAAAATTATGTCCCAATACATGTGTGAATCATAATGTAACACATGTATTGGGCCAAGCAGTGGAATGTGGTGAAACGGTTAAAAATTATGTCCCAATACATGTGTGAATCTAACCGGAATGGAGGTGTTGCTTAGTCCCGTGTGAATCTTATTACACACCTCCCCGTGTGAAT
This sequence comes from Chiloscyllium plagiosum, assembly GCF_037043375.1. Lineage (NCBI taxonomy): Eukaryota > Metazoa > Chordata > Chondrichthyes > Orectolobiformes > Hemiscylliidae > Chiloscyllium > Chiloscyllium plagiosum. The sequence goes on from NW_028270173.1 coordinate 60,641,169, forward strand.
CTTCTTATATCAGCTGGAAAAGTCTCCAGTTCGGTGAGTCTGCTCCGGGGTTACGTTTAACCGCCGAGCGTGGGTTGTTGGCAACCGCTCTACGAGAACTGACGGCTCCCAGTTCCGGTAACATGTAGAGTGAGTATAAGCCAGACCCGGGAGTCTGCTCTGGGGTTGCGTTTAACCGCCGAGCGTGGGTTGTTGGCAACCACTCTACGAGAACTGACGGCTCCCAGTTCCGGTAACACGTAGAGTGAGTATAAACCAGACCCGTTGTAAGTACGAGACCTGGTTGTGGCGACGCTGCGGGGAATAAAACACTTATATTCTAGCAGACTCGCCTCTTGGCTGTTTGTTCTGTGTCAGACTACTTTCCTGCGAGCCTGGTCCTTGACCTTGAGAATTTTTTAAAACAGACGTATAATTAGTAAGTTTGCTGATGACACCAAAATTGGAGGTGTAGTGGAGAGTGAAGAAGGTTACCTCAGATTACAAAAGGGTCTTGATCAGATGGGCCAATGGGCTGAGAAGTAGCAGATGGAGTTTAATTTAGATAAATGCGAGGTGCTGCTTTTTGGGAAAGTAAATCTTAGCAAGACTTATAGACTTCATGATAAGGTCCTGGGGAGTGTTGCTGAACAAAGAGACCTTGGAGTGCAGGTTCGCAGCTCCCTGAAAGTGGAATCGCAGGTAGATAGGATAGTGAAGAAGGCGTTTGGTATGCTTTCCTTCATTGGTCAGAGTATTGAGTATAGGAGTTGGGAGGTCATGTTAGGGCTGTACAGGACATTGGTTAGGCCATTTTTGAAATATTGCATGCAATTCTGGTGTTCTTCCTATCGGAAAGATGTTGTGAAACTTGAAAGGGTTCAGAAAAGATTTACAAGGATGTTGCCAGGGTTGGAGGATTTGAGCTATAGGGAGGGGCTGAACAGGCTGGGGCTGCTTTCCCTGGAGTGTCAGAGGCTGAGGGGCGACCTTATAGGGCTTTGTAAAATCATGAGGGGCATGGATAGGATAAATAGACAAAGTCTTTCCCTGGGATAGGAGAGTCCAGAACAAGAGGGTATAGGTTTAGGTTGAGAGGAAAAAGGTATTAAAGATACCTGAGGGGAAACGTTTTCACTCAGAAGGTGGTACATGTATGGAATGAGTTACCAGAGAAAGTGGTGGAGGCTGGTACAATTACAACATTTGAAAGGCATCTAGTTGGTTATATGAATAGGAAGGGTGTGAAGGGAAATGGGCCGGGTGCTGGGAGGTGGGACTAGATTGGATTAGGATATCTGTTCGGCATGGACGAAGGGTCTGTTTCTGTGCTGTACATTTCTATGACTGTAAATAAACCTGTTGGACTATAACGTAGTGATTTGTGATTTTTAACGTTGTACTCTTCAATCCAACACCTGCACCTGCAAATCATGCCTACTGGTTCAAGCACAGTCACTTGACAAAAGACTCCTCCTATCTGAAAATCCCTGGTATTCGTCAATGAGTCTAAGCTGCAGTGTACCCTGCCCGCAGAACTCCCTAATTACCCCGGTCCTGCTCCCAAACCCACCACTCTATGTACCTGTTTCTGAGTGTTTGATTGGATAGTGCCAATATGGAGAAGTTATTTCTATCTTCATTTTAAATGTGGATAAATTACTCTTTCAAGTTTACATCAGATTGTTTTAATGTGATGAAGGTTTCTGCCTCTCTCACCTTTTCAGACAGTGAATTCCAGAACTTCCCCATATGCTGTTGAAAACGTTACTCCTTAACTCCCTTCTGATTCTTCCATCAGTGCCTTTCAACCTCTGTTCCCAGGTTATTCTTCTCTGCTCAGGGAAATAAGGTTGAAACAATTCTATCAGCTGCCCCTGCCACTTCTTTCCTTCTCACTGGCCCACCTAAAAAAAACTTGATTCCTGGAAACTGTGGCTCAGAGGCAAGCACTGCTGCTTCACAGTGCCACAGATCCGGGTTCGATTCCTGCATCGGGTGTCGTGTGGCATTTATGCGTTCTCTCCATGTCTGTGTGGGTTTCCGCCGGGTGCTCTGGTTTCCTCACACCGTCCAAAAATGTGCAGGTAAGGTAGATGGGCCATGCTAAATTGTCCAGAATGTGCAAGCTAGGTGGGTTAGCCATGAATGGGGTTATAGCACTAGAGTAGAGGGCTCAGTGAGATGTTCAGAGGATCAGTGTGGATTGCACAGACCAATGTCCTCTTTCCGGGTTGCAGAGATTCTATGTGAGAATTCTAACTCCAACCTCCCTTTCCTCAACAATGTTAAAAATCACACAACATTGGGTTATAGTCTAACAGGTTTATTTGGAAACACTAACTTTCGGAGCACTGCTCCTTCATCAGGTGGAGTCGTGCTTCCAACTAAACCTGGTGTTGTGTGATTTTTAACTTTGTACACCGGGCATCTCTAAATCATTCCTGAGCAATGACCTTGAATGTGTTGTCACCTCCCAAATCCTGAAATTGCAATTGGAATGGGGGAGATGCGCGCGCGGAGAGTGAGGGGTTAAGCAGAGTGTGTGGCATCCATCAAAGGATGAGAGTCAACAGAGAGGTCTGGTGAGAATGAGGGTTAATTCCCCAAGTCCCAGATTCAACCTCTGGTGTAGTCATTTCCAATTACAGGCGTGCCCCAAGCACAGAGGTACTCCTTGAACCTGTTCCCTCCTGTGTTTAAACGTATGGTATCACTGTCTCCTAAGAGTGCTGTAGGTCTTCCTCTTCTGACTTACTATCAAACACTTCCGAGACTACACATTCCACACTGATGTTGTCAGTTTGAACGCTTTCAAGGATGAAGAATGCTCTTCCCATACTCGAAATCTCTGTCAAACATTTACCAGAGGAGCTGAGACAGCAGCTGCAATAAGTGAGGTTTTATTCAGATGGGACAGTGACAAGTTTAAATCCCCACCTGATCTGCTGCTCAAAGTCACCTCCATTTCCCGGTCAGTTTCCCAAGTTTCAGGAAATTCATGTTGCTCCAGAAATATTTGGATTGACTGTGAGAGACGTCAATCAGAGAGCCCACCCACTCTGGACATTGTCTCCTCTTCCTCTTCCAGAGCTGGTTCACTTCCTATAGGGACTGAAAACCAAGTGAGGAGATGGTGAGTGAAGGAGCAGCTTTTATACAAATTGTATCCCATAATATCCACACCAATCTTCAGGCAGTCTGACTGTTTTGTGGACAATAAGGGGTGGAAATGTCCCTTATGCTGTGTGAGAAGATCCAGCTGAGAGAGCTGTTTACTCGGTGCTTTGTGCTGAACTGTGTGACTGGAGCTGTGTGTTGGATATTGAGTGTGTTATTGGAAGCATTTCCCTCTGATTTCCAGGCTGAGTTTTGTTGATGGTTCATTCCTGAATATGAGAAGGTGAGGTGTCATTATCCGGGAGATGTAGAGTGTCTAAGGATTCTTATTGATTTTCTGTTGTTGAATTGTATGTGTTTGGGAGCTGATTGTTATCCGGTGGACTGGAAATGGTCAGTTCTCTATTTGAGTTGGAATCTGGATGTTTCCTGGTCTTTTCAAATTTCTCCAAGTTCTACTACCATCTGTAGTGTAAGTAGTGTGGACAACACAATTGAACACTCTATACCACACACATAACTTAGGTTTCATTTTCTCCAGAAGCATGTGGTTTTGAGGAACTTGTCCAATGCCAATCTCAGCTATAAGGAGGTTTGCTTCACACTGTTTTACTGAATTTGAGTGACCATCAAAAGGCACTCCTGTCACTTTCCAGAGAAGTTCTGAAGTGACTGCCGACACTGTCTGCTCTCCAGCCTCGTCAGGACAAATCATCTGGAGTCTTTAGATTGTGTCTCTTCAACGTGTTCCCTCTGACATTCTGCCTAGCAGACCACAAAAAGGACACCCTTTCCTCTCTGCTGACCACACTGGCTACAGTACGTGCTGTCTCTCTCTTTCTCTCTCTCTCAGACCTGTCTCTCGCTCATGTTCTGTCTTTCTTTGTCCATAATCTCAGAGACAGAAAATCTGTCCACTCAGCTCCAGCTGTTCTTGCTTTTGTTTTCAGTTGTGATAACTTGTCATCTTGCTCAGCAAGTTCCAACCTGACCCCGTGGTAACCAACCCACTTAGCCTGTTGCTGGGAAGAGCTATACAATCTCATGTGTTTAGATTAGAGTGGTGCTGGAAAAGCACAGCAGGTCAGGTAGCATCCAAAGAGCAGGAAAATCGACATTTCGGGCAAAAGCCCTTCAGGAATAGATTCCTGATGAAGGGCTTTTGCCCGAAACGTCGATTTTCCTGCTCCTCGGTTGCTGCCTGACCTGCTGTGTTTTTCCAGCACCACTCTAATGTAAACTCTCATTTCCAGCATCTGCAGTCCTCACTTTTGCCTATACAATCTCATAGCAACCCTCATGATCTTGTTTTTCTTAACTGCAATTTAAAATATAACAATTTTACAAATCTCTAACCAGTAAGTTGCACCTGACCTCAGCCTGCTTGATAGTGAGGAGAATTTGTGTATTTGAAATGGGTTCACCCAGCACCAAAGGAGGACATTTAGTTTGATCATGTATTCACGACTGTTCATTGAAGTCAGCATTGTATCCTGCACTGGTTCTGACGGGATTGGGAATGGATGTAATGAGGGAGCCAACCCTTAGCTGATTATTCACAATTCTCAACAAAATGTGGAAGGACAACAGAGATTTTCTCTCATCTGTTGGTTGACTGGCTGGTTTGCCGTTTATCACTTCTTAGACTTTGTGGTTAGTTTGCATATAGCCCTCGGTAGTATACTGACTTGTTTAAAACCTGAACTCTAAAGTTCCCAGTTCTGTTCCTTCCCTGCCTATCTACTGGTTTGATGACAATCCTGGAATGAGGTCTGTGGTAGGCTGTGAGATTGTGATGGAATACAATCCTGCTGCTGCTGATGGCTCATGGACACCCATTTTTCGTATCTGTCCTTAGTCTACTTCCCTCGTGATGATTAACATGGTGAAGGACTCATTCATCAGTTGGAAGGGAAGTGGTAGGTTTCCTTGAAGTCGTTTTACCTGACGCCATGAGACTCCACGCAGTCGATGTTGAGGACATCCCCCATCTTTCAGTCAGATGATGGTGGTGGTGATGGAGGGGTCTGGGATGATTCCAGATTGATATGAATCAGTGATACCAGCTTATTGTAAATTGATAGCCTGTTCATACTCTGCATGATTGTCTTTTCCATTGCCTCATGGTGCTTGGGAAGATGGGGGTCTGCATCGAGAACAAAACTAGCCATATTGTCTGTTCTTGGTTACTATCCTGTGACCCTGCTGTGTGTGACAAGTGAGGAAAAGCAAAGAGATAGCAGACTGACACTCACTGTGGAATTTTTTTGAACTAAGGAATCAACCCCTTTTGTAAAGGAGGAGAGAAGGTGAAGAAAATCATGTTTCCTTTTCCTGTTTTACAGAAGGACTACACCAAAGGTTGCAGAGTGGATAGACACTGCAGATAGATCCTGACTATCACCCAAGGAAGAACTCAGCTGTGGGAAGACATCCAATTCCTTCACAGCATTGCTCAACACAGAGAAGGTTTGGCAGTGAAACCATCATCTGCAAATCAGTTGGGTCAGGGAGCTCAAAACATGTCATCAGAGCTGAAACTGGTCAGAGATGCGGAGCCTTCCACCAGAATCAATCTTTCTCAAGGTCTGGCTGTGGGTGATCCGTCAAGGTAGGGCTGAGAAGAAGTGTGAGTGGCTGCAAGTCTGGTAAGAGTTTCAGTCATTTCATTGAGCCTCATGAATCACCATTCCTATTGGGGAGAGTCTATTGAAGTGTGAGAAGGACGTCACAGGCTTGTAAATTTTCTGAACATACAAAGTGCATCTGTTGTCCAGCTGTTTACACAAGAGCATCTTCATGGAAGAGAAGCAGTACAAGTGTGAAGTGTGCAACCAAGTTTTCAAACACAAATCAATGCTCGTGAGTCACCGATACATACATAGTCGGGAGAAGCCTTACAAGTGTGAGGTGTCCAACCAGGGCTGTGCACAGTTATTGGGATTGGGAAATCACCAATGTATCCAAACAGTTAAGAAACCATTCCTGTGTGAGGTGTGCAACAAATCATTCTCACAGTCATCAACCCTTCTCGAGCACCAACGCGTTCACACAGGGGAGAAACCATTCACGTGCAAAGTATGCAACAAATCATTCTCACAGTCGTCAACACTCCGCACGCACCAACGCATACACACAGGAGAGAAGCCATTCATATGTAAGGTTTGCAACAAATCATTTGCGCAGTCATCAAACCTCCACAAACACCAACACATTCACACAGGGGAGAAACTGTTCATGTGTGATGTTTGTGAGAAGTCATTCTCATCATCATCACATCTTCATGTTCACCAACGTATTCATACAGCAGAGAGACCATTCATGTGTGATCTTTGTGGCAAATCATTCTCAAGGTCTTCAGACCTCCTGTTCCATCAGAGGATTCACACAGGGGAGAAACCATTCACCTGCGATGTGTGTGAGAAATGGTTCTCAAGGCTATCAAACCTTCGAAGACACAAACGCATTCATACAGGAGAAAAACCATTCACATGTGAGGTATGCGACAAATCCTTCTCAATGTTATCAAACCTCCTGGTCCATCAGAGGATTCACACAGGGGAGAAACCATTCATGTGTGAGGTGTGTGATAAATCATTCTCAAGGTTATCAAACCTCCTAGCCCACCAGAGAATTCACAGAGAAGAAACTATTCACCTGTGAAGTGTGTGATAAATCATTATCCTCGTCATCCACACTCCTTGTGCACTAACTCATTCACATCCCAGAAACCTTTCACATGTGGCATGTGTGAGAAGTCATTCTTCTCACCAATCTCCACAAATACCAATGCATTCACACAGGGGAGAAACTATTCACATTAGTGACAAGGTTTTTATACAGTCAGCATGTCAGCTGATTAATCATTGTGCTCACAAAGGAGCGGAACAAACTCACTTGGGGACTACCTTGTCAGGTTCTTCCCAATGTGTCCTGGTGTGTGAACCTGTACACAGTCTCACTGTGCAGGATGTTCAGTGGGACTGGGACACAGATCAAGAAGCAGCTTTCACTCCCATCAAACAACTAGTGATGACATCACCGGTGCTGAGGGATTATGATGTAACAATGGAGTGACCCTGCAGTGTGATGTCAGTGAAACAGGACTTGGAATAACCCCCAGGCAGTGAGGACAACCCACTGTGTTTGTATCCAGAGTGTTTACACAAACTGAACAACACTGTACACACATTGAGAAAGATGGTCTGCGTAACGTCTTTGATTGTGAACTTTACTACCAGTACCTGTTTGGGAGAGAGAAAGCAATAATAGAGTCTGACTACAAGACAATTCAGTGCATCTTTTTCAAGTCATTTTTTATCTGCTGTAAAGTTTTTGCACAGGAAACAAACAACATGATGTCAAAAGCTGCACTTTCCTTGAACAGGTTTCTTGCTGATACAGTGTGTGAAATTCAATAAGAAGCAGCAGCTCGACATGCTCTGGAAATCATTAACTCAGTGGAGAAATTTAATCTGACAGGTTTCTCACATCAAACAAATTTTATAACGGTGTGCAACTCTTCAGGTGTTACAGGAAGTTTTGATGAAAGGATGGACTGAAACCATCAAGGACACCCCTGTGACTGTAAAAGAGCATTGGACAGAAATGAGATAATAGCCCAAGATGTCATCTTGTACAAAGGGAGCAGGCTAATTATCTCTGAAAAGATGAGAAATGAAATGCTGAAACACATTCCACATAAACCATCAAAGAATCCAGTCCAGTCTGAGAAAGGTAGGAGAAGTGATCTACTTGCCAATAATGAACAATGAAATGAAGGATGACATAGCCAGGGCAGTGCTTGTAATGAACATCAACCTAAACAAGACAAAAAGTTGCTCATGGCCCATGACATCCCAGAAACCCATGGATGAATGTGGGAGTAGAGTCTTCACACTCAGTGGAACGATTATCTCATCATAGTCGACTACTAATCAGACAGTGGGAAAATACAGCAGCTGATGTCACTGACTCCCAGTGGGATCATACAATGTCTGAAAACACAGTTCAGTAATCATGATATTCCTAACATTGGGATCAGTGACAATGACCTGAATTCATGAGTGAAGAATTTTGCCACTTCCTGCATGATTGGAAAATTCAGCACCACACATCATTTCTACACTGTCCCCATTCAAATGGAAGGGGTGGAAATTGCCGAAGACATCATCAAAAAAAGCCTACAAATCCGTAAGAGATTTGTACAAGGCAATTTTGGAGTGAGAAACACACTGACTAAAGGCTGGGCAAGTTGTCCAGTCCAGTAACTAAAGGTCATACAGACCCATACCACCCCTTCAAAAACTAAAATATTGTTGAGGCCAGAAATAATAACATGAATGTGTAACAAAATCAAATGAAACAACAAAAATCCGTATTTAACTTTGATAAATCTACAAAATATTTTCCAGGGCTCAGAATTTGGAAACTAGTCAAAATGGGGACATTCAACTTACTCATTGAAAATTAGTCCACTTGGAGACATGGGCCTGTGTCAAGAAGTTGTCACCTCAGTCATGTGGTGTAAGTGAATGTCGCAACTGAAGAATCTGCTCCTTTGCAGCCAACAGCTGATGAAGTCTACTTGATTTCACTAACCAAGTCAGGAGCTGAATGACCATCGGCCTCAGAAGTCAATTGTTCCTCAAGAAGTATATTAGATCAATATTATTATGTCAACAATATTTCCCAGAACAACAATATTACCTCAGGAACCAGCAGACATCAGCTGAATGTATAACAACTCAAATATGTAACATAAGAAGATCTGAACGCTTGGTGGCTGACAAAGTTGGAAAGACGTGAAAGAAACAAGATTTGTTTTCATATGTGATTTTAATTCAAGAAAATGTACAGAGAGTAACTATGGTGCATGCAATTTTTAAAATGAAGAGGGAATGTTAAAATAGGTAATATTTTCAGCTTTCCATATTCATGTCACTTTGATTTCATCAAAAGTAAATAAAGAATTTTGGGCATAAAACATTTTAAGTATCTTGTGGAACATTGTTTAAAATTAAAATTGCTTTAGATATATCTGTAGCAATATGAGTTTCCTGAAACTTGGGAAACTGACTGGAGTTGACTTTGAGCAGCAGATCAGGTGGGGATTTACACTTGTCATTGCCCCAACTGAATAAAACCTCACTTATCGCAGCTGTTGTCTCAGTTCCCCTGGTAAATATTTCATAGAATCCCTACAGCGTAGGAACAGGCCATTTGGCCTAACAAGCCCACATCAACTCTACAAAGAGCATCCCACCCAGACTCAACCCCACTACCCTACATTTCCCATGGCTAATTCACCTAACCTACACATCCCTGGGCATTGTAGCAGTGCCAATCCACCTAACATTCACTCTTTGGACTATGGGAGGAAATCAGAGTACCTGGAGGAAACCCATGTAGAGAACGTGCAAACTTCACACACTCACCCAAGGCTAGAATTGAACCCAGGTCCTCAACACTGTGAGGCAGCTGTGCTAACCACTGAGCCATCATTCCACCCACTGTTTGTCAGAAATTTCTTGTGTAGGAATAGCATTCTTCATTTTCAGAGGCTTTCAAGCTGACAGCATCAGTGTGGGATGTGTATCCTCAGATGTGTTTGACAGCAGATCAGAATCCAAGGCAGAGATGATGTGCAGTGGTAGAATCAGACACAGGAGAGTGGAGCAGGAGACAGAAAAGGGCAGGGAGAACAGAGTAGGAGAGGAGATTGAGCTGGTGTTTGGGTGTGATGCTGGGTCTGAGAAAGTGGTTCTATGTTGTGTGAGAGGCACCTGGACTTTGGGAGATGCCGTCTTCTCCAGAATTGATTGTGTGCTTGGAGAGTACCACTGACTTAGAGTCATAGAGATGTACAGCATGGAAACAGACCCTTCGGTCCAACCTGTCCATGCCAACTAGATATCCCAACCCAATTTGGTCCCACCTGCCAGCACTCGGCCCATATCCCTCCAAACCCTTTCTATTCATATACCCATCCAAATGCCTCTTAAATGTTGCAATTGTTTGGGAGTCACTGTGCTTGGGGAATGACTGTCACTTATTGACATTGACTTCAGGGTGACCAGCACTGAGGAATGAAACAGAGAAACAGTTCAACTATGAATGTCAAGCGGTCTGAGTACATGCTTGTGAGAATAGGGAGTATTAACTCACAAAAGCTTTTGTCAAACCAACTCCAGCCTAGTTTCTGAAGAAGAGTCATCTCACTTTGAAATGTTAGCACTGTTTCTCTTCACAGATATCGCCTGACCTGCTGAGAATTTCGATTTTAAAGGACAGAAACTGACAATTCAGCCCAACTACCCTCTCCTAGTATTTATGCTGCACATGAGCTATTCCCCTCAGTTCATCTCACCCTTTCAGCAAATCCTTCTGTATCTTTCTCCCTCATGGACATATGCTGAAAATCTCTTAAGAAAATGCTAGAAGTATTTTGGAAAGATCTGCGGACTGAGAAATAAAAACTTTTCTGGAGCCCACAACATACTTGACCAACTATCCTCCTCCAATTCTTCATACTTGTTTGTCATTTTGCTTGTTCAGTTAATCTTACCTCCTCATAGCTCTGGAGTCTAACCAAGGTTTTATTCTGGGTACCACTTATTCCCTATCCACATGCTGCCCCTGTGCAGAACCATCTGATGACACGACATCACAGAGGTTGTCTTATAAAGGGGGTGTGCTCGATAGGGGAAGTGACGGCGATCCCGGTTCCCGCTGTCATTGAGAGAAGCGCACCTCCAATTCAGGACCGCCAACGTGACAGCTACTCGGGCTTGCGCGCGCTCAGTTTGAACTCACGAGCGCTGGGCACCAACGGTCAGTGTGCGGGTCGGAACTACAACTCCCGTCAGGTACCGCGAGCTGGCGTCCCGATTACGTACTGCATTCCATCCCTGCGAGTGGCCCATATGCAGCATGGGTAATGTAGTTCGGAGCGGGATTGTGAGCGGTTTGGATGAATTGAGCTGAGTCCCTGTGGGGGTTTTAAACAACCTCAGTGAAGGGGGAGCTTTTTGGGCTTGGGGCTGTAATTCAGTCATGTTTGAGGAGATGGTCACTCATTCCCTCCAAAAAAACACAGGTAGGTACTTCCAGAGAAAACCTCTCAAACATTTTCTCATCCAATGTCAGTTTTTCTTGCAATGTCCCAGATATTTTTCACATTCTCCCAGGCCCTGTGTGGGTTTCCCGCAGAGTCCAAAGATGGGCAGGTTAGGTGGTTTGGCCATGGGAAATGCAGGGTGACACGGATGGGGTGCATCTGGGTGGGATGCTCGTTGGAAGGTCGGCGTGGACTCGATGGGTCGAATGGCCTTTTGTAGGGACTCTATGATTCCGTGGGCTCTGGAGATGGTTTCTCACAAGATTTTGGGAAATACCTGATAAATGTTGATATCTGTTCTTCTTTAGAGATATTACTGCCTCAATATAGAACATTTTAAGACTAATTACAAGAACATTTTTGTGAGGAAGAGGTTGATAGTTTGGATTATTTTGTGTGAAACCTGCTCTAACGGTCACTGCGATGTGGAAGTTGTGGGCACAGCTTTTATAGAGACATAGTCAGTGTCCAACATCTATTGTTGTCCCACCAGATAAATGACATCCCCATGTTAGCGGCACATTAAGGGATGAGGTTTGTTGATGACGTTTTATAGCCAATGTGTCCATTTGACTTTCTCGGTAATTTCAGCAGCAAAGGTTGGAACTGCGGGCTCTGATCTGAACGTCTGGTTGGTTTGGTCTCCAGGTTCAGAGCTTTGCAGGAAGGAGTGCACCACAATCCTGGATTGTACGTCTTGGACTTCGTTATGGTCATAGAGTTCTATGACCATAACGAAACAGACCCTTGTGGAGAGTATGCACACTCTTACTCAGCTCGTGGAGACCTGTTGTGTATTATTCAGATTATGTTATTTTAAATGTAGGTAATTATTTTTGTCCTTTGTTTTAGGCTAATCTCAAGTTCTAGGAATATTGTTACTTCTTTTGTTTCTCAAAAGGTGAGTCTGTTGTTTATTAATTCTAAACTGCTTATTAATTCTAAACTGTTTATTACTACAAGGATAACATTTAGTCATCTTTACTGAAGTGATACTTTAATTTATGGGCTTATCCATTGGAGACTTTAGCGGATATCTGTTTCACTCAAATAAGATCACCACCAGTAAATCACAGACCCATACAGTGTCAAAATTTAACCACGTGATCTTCAACAATTCCCACGATCTCCTCCTCTTTTGTAGTGGAGGATAGACTAGGAGAAAGTGAGGACTGCAGATGCTGGAGATCAGAGTTGAAAAGTGTGGTGCTGGAAAAGCACAGCCGGTCAGGCAGCATTCAAGGAGCAGGAGAGTCGACGTTTCAAACATAAGCTCTTCATCAGGAATGTGGAGAAGGCCCAAGGGGGCTGAGAGATAAATGGGAGGGGGATGGGGCTGGTTGGAAGGTAGCTGGGAATGTGACAGGTAGATGGAGATGGGGAATGATGGTGATAGGTCTGAAAGGAGGGTGGAGTGGATAGGTGGGAAGGAAGATGAATGGGTAGAACAGTTCAAGATGGCAGTGCTGAATTGGAAGGTTGGGTCTGGGAGAAGGTGGGGAAGGGAAATGAAGAAACTGATGAAATCTACATTGATCCCATATGGTTGGAGAGTCCCAAGGTGGAAGATGAGGCATTCTTCCTCCCGGCATTGGGTGGCTAGAGTTTGGTGGTGGAGGAGGCCCAGAACTTGCATGTCCTTGGTAGAGTGGGAGGTGGAGTTAATGTTCTGCCATAGGGGGTGGAGTTTTGTTTGGAGGATAGACCACGAGTAAGAGGAAGCTCTTGTCTTTGGTACAAAAATGTACTTTAATACATATCAAGAACTAAAACAGGTTACATTAACTTTGTGGTAAATTAACTCATACTAACATTAAGTAGCAAAGACACATGAACATCCATCAGGAGAACTGTGCCCTACTATTACTACAACTTGATTGTCCACCCAGAGACTGCGCTTTAAATCATCTGTGCTTTAAATCCAGATCACTAGTGCAAGCATATTGCAATAGCCTTCACAATATTTCACTTTCTTAGGGTGGCGTGCGAGAAATCAAACATTGCTACTCCCAACAAAAGTTAAGAATTTTTAAAAATGCACAGAATTCCCTGTCTTCCCGAAGGCATTGACCAGATTTCTATATTTAACTGTTGGAAATAAATAATTTCTAATTACTGAGAAACAATAATAAGCCATCAACACATAACTCTACTTGTCAAAACTCTAACCCCCTTTAAAACTTGCCCAGTCACAGACAGACTGACAGACACACCCACAAAACAAAAGAGTGTAATGGGTGGAGGGAAAGACTGGTAAGGCAGTTCAATATTCTCTGTTCACAGGGTTGGCTAAGATGGTTCTTTTGGATTGTCAGGTTGTGCTGCTGTTTGATTCTGTATCTGCAGATTATTTTGAGTCATAGAGCCGTACAGGAGAGATCATTTGACCCAGCACATTTGCAACAAAAAAAACCCACCACCTAGCTACACTAATCTCACTTTCCAGCACTTAGCCCATAGCTTTGAATGTTATATGGAGACATTGATACAGGAACACCAGGGATGGGAAGTAGAAATCCAGGTATATTCAGTGTTTAGGAAGCACAGACAAAAAGGAAAAGGCAGTGGAGTTGCATTACTGGTTCACACTTAAAATAAAAATCAAGATTTTTGACTTAACAATTAAAATTCACTGTTTATAACAACTGGAAAGGGGAAATGAACTGATTATTTTCAGGCTTGAGATGCTTTTCACAGTTGAGCAAAAACGGCTTCTTCTCCAGAAGTCCGATTAGTTTCTGCCAAGTCATTCATCTCCCAAAGCTTTTGAGTTATCTGGAAGCCAATCAAACAGTTGTCAGCAGCTTGAAGGCCTTTGTCATCAATAAATTGTTGTCAACCAAAACTACATTTAAAAACAACATTTTCATGGCAGTTGCTTTGGTGATAGCCCAGATTTCACACTTGCACACTTCACAGGTCATCTGGCCATTTAAATCTTCAGCTGTCTTCATTTAAATCACATTTTGGTATTGCTGCCATCTGGAACAATGCAGATGTGTGGAGCAGAACTGGTCAGAGCAAGTCTGTTCTCCATGCATTTCGTTGTGAAAGTTCCTTTGGAGTAATTTGGATCTGGGCAATGAACGCCATTGGGAGAGGTTGGATGACTTTTAAAATTATTAAAAGTGAAGAAGGTTGTGCATCAACTCATCAGGATGGTCAAAGCTGGTCAAGGACAGTCAAAGCTACTCAATGGACTGTCAAAGCTGGTCAATGACATCAAAGGACTGTTAAATTACCAAAGAATTCTCAAAGTTTCAAGTGGACCAATCAAATCCTTCGAATAAACCCTTCAGGACTATAGAGAACTACAGATCCTTTGGTACTTGAAAACAGGTCTTGAAAATTGCAAAACAAATAGCAATTACTGTTTGCAATTTTGAAGACTTGTAGCTCAGGTTGTAGATCAGGTTGCAAGTTCGCTTACAGATCAGCGAGCAAACTTATAACCTGAGCAATTATTGTTTTCTATTATATTATATGGAGACAAGTCGAGAGTTTTCCATACCAGATTAGTGTTGCATTTCTAATCAGAGAAGATGCCTTCACTTCCATACTTTTGGACTCAATATGGGACTGTGAATTCCAAGGTTTGTTGTACTTGAATTAAATATTTGTTGATTATGAGGCTTTATCTTGTGGAAGGATATAAACATAGTAAATGTGCTTTTATGATTAAGTGTTTTTATCAATGTACTGAGTCTGAAATACTTTATTTCTTCACATATATGCATGGTGCCTGAAGTCTGCTCATGGTGGATTCTAAGTGAGTTCAAATGAAAGGATAAAGGCTGCTGGGTGAGTCCAGCGTTTATCAAGAGTTGGGACTAAGTATTCACAGGGACCATAAAGGGTCGTTGGTGGAGAGTGCAGGGACGTTAGTTAACATAGAAGGTGTGGGGTGAAGATAGATTATTAGATGGTACGGATGTGGCATGGGGAGTCTGTGGGGAAGTGTGAGGGAGTTATGTTGTGAGGGCTAGGAGCATGCTTTGTGTTAATTCTAAATTTTAAACTTTTGAAGCAGTGAAAGCCTAAGGTAGGCTTTCTGCCCATCCTGCCCCCACACTGGGCATCTGTCCTCAGGTCCTCCTGTGTCACCCATCCCAACCAGCACTCTCGTCCACTATATTGAAAATGGGAAGACCAGCCACCCATTTCTAAAAGTTAGGTTTGCAGAGGTGGGAATTCCTCTGACTCTGAGCACCCAAACCAGGAAGGAAATTGGTGTCTATGTCATCAAATGGATTTGCAGTGGACACCAGCATTTGGATGAGAAATAGATGAAGGCTTGGAATAAACCCTTGATTGGACTCCAAAGACATTGAAGGAGTTTCTCTGGCTCCAATTGAAGAGGCCAAAATGGTCAATCGATAGCAGCTGCACTCACTGGACAACTGAGAAGAGGAGTTCAGTGTGGTTAGGCATGTCACAGCTGCTGAGAGGTGGCTTCTCTCTTCACAGATGTTGCCTATATATTTCCAGCACTATCACAATACATACGAAATCTCCAACATTAACAATAATTTCCAATTGTTTTAGAAAACCACATGAATGCACTTTAGAGAAAGTATAAGCTCTGGGTAATTTAATAGAGTTTTGAAAATGACAATAAAGGAAAAAAAGATTGCCTTTCATTAGAAACTAGATTGGATAGTAGAGTATGTCTTCCTTTTTGTCAGAGAACACACACTCTCACAGTAGCCCTTCTCTACTGTGCATATGCTGATGTCACCACTGCATATCATCATCTTGTCTTGGATGCTGTAGCTCTTCCTCTTCTGATCTGCTGTCAAACACATTTGCGTCCGTACACTGATGTTGTCAGTTTGAGAACCTCCAAGGATGAAGCATGCTATTGCCCACACTAAAAGTATCTGTCAAGCAATTACCAGGGGAACAGTTATAGCTGCTGTAATAAGTGAGGTTTTATTCTGATGGGACAATGGTGAGTTTAAATCTCCACCTGATCTGCTACTCAAAATCACCTCCATTTCCCCGGTCAGTTTCCCAAGCTTCAGAAAACTCGTGTTGCTCCAGAAATATTTAGAGCAATTTGAATTTTATACTATTCCATGCACTGTGTAAAATTGTACTGCTCTTATACCTTTACACATAGTATGATGTCAAAAGTCACATTAGTGGGATGCCACAGTTTTAAAATGTATTTTTTCAAACATCTTCCTTTTCATTAAAAAAGAAAACAATGCGTACATTATTTACAAGTGCTTAAAAATAACATGAATAACTCTTTATTCTCTTACTCTGTTACACTTTCCTTTGTTCTTATTCAGCATTGCAATATATGTTCTTTAAAGTGCTCAGGTCTTCTTATAGTACGTGTGAAATATTGTTGTCTGTTCATGTGGTGTCTGCTTGTTCCTGTCTTTCTGGGGAATATTGTTGCCAATATTGGTGGTGTTCTGATTTACTGCGGTAGTACTCTGGAAATCAAACCCCAGTATTCTTGGAGTCACCATAAATATTCAAAGTTAATGGAATTATCAAAGTTGCCAATTTACCTTTGTTGAACTGCTCTCCAGATTAAAAGCAAACCACACCAGCTTACATCAGTAACAATAAAAAAAACTGACTTCTTATAACATATTATTAACTTTAACAAGAACAGAATTTCTAATTTACATACAATAAACTTTACCCCTTTTCAAATTCCCCTTCCCCTACATACAAGCACAGAGACATATATACATAAAAATACTGTTACACTTCACAGGGGTAGTGCACTGGAAATGAAGTCCCATTATTCTCAGAGTTATCACAATCAATAAACATTTTATAGAAGGACCTAATTTACCTGTCTTTCAAATCTAGGTTGGCAAAAATACAGTAAAGGTTTCTACACTTATTACAAATGAATGACCTCTAGCTACAGGTCAACAATTATGAATTGTATCCATATATCTGCACAAATTAAAACTCTAATATCCTTATAAATTGACACACACACACATTGAAAAACAGGTATAATGGGTGAAGGGAAAACTGGGAAAGTACTTGGATGATCTCCGTTCAGAGTATCTGCTGAGATGGTTCTTGTGCTGATCAGAATGTTGATTGTCAGTGTTCTTTCTCTAGGCTCTTTCATTGGTTTACAGGAGGCACAAGCTGGCTTGTTCACACATAAAAAGATTTCTGATTTTTTCATTAAAAGTCACAACATACAGCATACATAAGACACAAGATCAGAAATTAGGCCATTCAGCCCATCAAGTCTGCTCTGCCTTTCAATCATGGCTGCTAAGTTTCTCAACCACATTCTCCCACCTTATCCGGTAACCTTTGACCTCCTTTGCAATCAAGAACCTCCGTCTTAAGTATACTCAATGATCTTGCATAGATTCCATAGATTCACCACTCTCTGGCTGAAGACATTTCTCCTTGTCTCCATTCTAAAAGGTCTTCCCTTTACTCTAAGGTTGTGCCCTCGGGTGCTGGTCTATCCTACCAATGGAAACATCTTTCCAACATCTACTCTGTCCAGGCCATTCAGTATTCTGTAAGTTTCAATTAGGTCCCCCCTCATTCTTCAAAACTCCAGAGTATAGATCTACAGCCCTCAAATGTTCCTCATATATTAAGCTTTTCATGCCTGGGACTATTCTCGTGAATCTCCTCTGAACCTCCTCCTCCCTGTTGTGGGTGGTGCAACATTGAGGGCTGAAGGGCCTGTACTGGGCTGTAATATTCTATGTTCTATGAACACACTCCAGCACCAGTACATTCTTCCTGAGATATGGGGCACAATACAGTACTCCAAATGTGGTCTGATCAGATCTTATAAAGCCTTGGAATTACATCCCTACTTTTATATTCAAGTCCTCTTAAAATAAATGCCAACAGTACATTTGCCTTCCTAACTACTGATTCAACCTGCAGGTTTACCTTGAGAGAATCCTGGACTAGAACTCCCAAGTCTCTTTGCATTTCGGACTTCTGAATATTTTTCCCCATTTAGAAAATAGTCCATGCTTTATTCTTCCTACCAAAGTGCATAACCTCACACTTTCCTATGTTATATACCATCTGCCACTTTTTTCCCCACTCTCCTAACCTGTCCAAATCCTTCTACAGCCTCCCCACCTCCGCAGTGCTACATCCCATACCTGTCTTTGTATCATCTGCAAACTTAGCCAGAATGCCCTCAGTTCTTTCATTTCGATCATTAATGTATAAAGTGAAAAGTTGTGGTTCCAACACTGAGCCTTGCCAAACACCACTTGTCACCGGCTGCCATCCTGAGAAAGATCCTTTTATCCCCACTCTCTGCATTCTGCCAGACAGCCAATCTTCTAGCCATGCTAACATCTGCTGAAGAAAAAAAAACTGATTTCCTTCAGGCTTAAAATGGCTTTTAGAGCAGAGAACAGAGAGAGGTCCTGAGCTGGTGGAGATCTGACAGCTTCTCCCCAGTCTTGTTCACAGCCCCAAGCTGTTCAGGTATCTGAGAACTAATCATATAGTTGGTGGCAGGCAGAAGCTCATTCTCATTGATAACTTGTTACTAGTCCACAAACCAGCTGCTTGTTGCTGGTTGAATCTCCACTGGTGCACACCCTTGGTTCATTTGCACCTTCTCCTACTGCTTGAATCAACAGCTTCAGTAAACTGTGCTTACAATGAGTTGCCAGGTGACTTGCTTTCAGCAGTCCTTGGTTTTTCAAAAACAGTTCTTTCCTCATTTCACTCCACAATGGTAAACACAGAAAAATAAAAAAAAGTCTTTACAGTACACACAGATATCCAAGAGATAAGAGAGACAAAACACAAATATCATCCGCAGAGAAAAAGTGTTGTCAGAACACACAATAAAACCATACCCTTTCTAAAAGATACTACCCATTTGTCCAATACTCTCCGACAACAATAGATGTGCCCTTGATGGTTTCAGACCACTCTTGTCTTTTTGCTTGTTGAATCTGAAATATTTCACACTCTGTACCAGCATCAATTTCCTTCAAAGAGAGTGCAGCTCTTGACGACATGTCATTGATGTATATTTGCTTCCCTTGCTTGCACTTTATTTCCAACTGATATCCCTGCAAATGAATCATCCTTTAAAACATGTCACAAATGATGTGGAGCAGCTAGAAGAGGGTTCAAGAAAGATCCTTTGAATTGGCTTGTGCCAGGCCCTACAATTACTTTCTCTCTCTTGAACAGCTCACAATGAAAGGCAATAAATGGGCTCCTTAATATGTAGATAGTTGTTGAATCTGATTTTAATTAGCAGGGATCTGTGAGAGCAAAAGAAATCAACAATACTTGAAAAAAATCAGTCTGAACTGACAGTAATCAGCCTTTATTGATAATACTACAGCAGTTTTGGCTAAAACTCGAAAGAATGAGAGATACAAGTTGTTCTCAATTTCTCTTCCAAGTTTTGCGCCTTTACAAAGGAAAGAGTAACATTTATATATTTAAAATATGCTGAGAAGTGACAAATTATCATGAAATACCTATCATCTATAACACTGAACTTCGGCCTTATGGTTTTCCAAAACATCACACACATAATTCCATAACTTTGTTTCTGTGTACAGACGTTTTGATTAGGCTAAAATCTGCAGTTCAAGATATACAAGGAGCCATTACTGAAGTTTTACCAAGGTTGCAGAATTTGTTTACATTCAGCCTATGTCATGAATGCGGTTTCTGACGTTTTGCCACAGTCTCTTTAACTTATTGATCTGTAACCCAGGAGTATGGCCAATTTTTCCCATCATGCAATGTTAAATGTTCCCCACAATACCACACAGTGTTTTTCAGTGTTTATTAACACTCTGGATACAACGACAACGGGTTGTCCTCACTGCATGGGGGCTACTCCAAGTCCTGTTTCACTGACATCACACTGCAGGGTCACTCCATTGTTACATCATAATCCCTCAGCACTGGTGATGTCATCACTAGTTGTTTGATGGGAGTGAAAGCTGCTTCTTGTTCTGTGTCCCAGTCCCACTGAACACCCTGCACAGTGAGACTGGGTACAGGTAAACACTCTGACTACAAATTGGAAAAGAACTCAGGTAGTCCTTGAGTAGGATTGCTAATGTTTTAGGAAATTTTTATAAAGTGTTTGGGCTTTACTACAGAATTTAGACTAACAGGATTTCTCCCCTGTCTAAGTGCTTTATTGTCCAGGATATCCACTGTGTGAAAGCCTAGTCACATACTTTAGCATTGCTTCTCATCAATGTGGATCTAGTATTACTTCAATCTTTTTGGTTGATGGGTGAAACCCTCATCTCTGTATCTGAAATTTTTCTCCCTTTTGAGTCCTTGTTGCCCAGTAGGGTTGAGAACATCATAAAAGCTTTACCACAAACTTCGGAGCTGAAGGTCACTCCTATGTGTGAATCCTTTGATGGAGCAGGAGGTATGATGACCTTGATTGAATGATTAGTCATGTATCTCACACATGAATGGTTCCTGTCCTGTATGAATGTGTTGATGTATGCAGAGGCATGATGATAATGAGAATAATTTGTTACACACTTCACACATGAATGGTTTCTCCTCCGTGTGAATACATTGAAGATGGAGGCCCAATATCTGAAGAATTGATTTGTCATATACCTTACACGTGAATGGTTTCCACCCAGAAGGAATCCACTGGTGGAGTAGGAGTTGTGATGACTGTGAGAACGAGTTGTTACATAAATCGTGTGGACAGAGGAACCTCGATTATCTGAATTTCGGATTATCCGAAGAAGATCTCAAGGTCCCGATTAAAAACTTTTACATCAGAGAGATGATCTCGGCTTACTGAAATGCTGCCGAGAACAGTCTTGGACATTGATGGGTGCCCAGGCACCATCGCCAAATGACTGACCACCTGCCCTCTCTCTCTCTCTCTCTCTCCCCCTCCCCACAGTTTTCCTGGAGTTCTAAACAGGGGTGTCTCCTAAATCCCACCTTCCTGAAATAATCTCTCCAAATTGTCCTATATAGGGCAAAGGTGGAAACTGTCAAAAGGTGCAGTAAAAAGTTATGTGTGTGTGTGCTATTTTGAGACTCGCCCTCCCAAAGACTGCAGCAGTCTTACTGTTGGTGTCCAGTGCGGCTGCCCCGGAGAGGTGGTGGGGGGAGGTGCGAGGCTGAGTCGGATGAAGGGGTTGGGGGCGCTAACAGATGGGTGGACAGTGGGTGGGGGCATGCGGGGGAGCACAGAGTGGATGGTAAAGGGGGGTGGACGGTGGGTGGCCGGTGTTGGATGGGGTTGGGGGCAGATGGGGGGGGGGGGGGGGGGGGGGGAGAGCAGGTTGGATGTGGTTTGGGCTGGACAGGGGCAGTATTGGATGGGTTTGGGGAGTGAGGTGGGGCGGACAGAGGGCAGTGTTGGATGGGGTTGGTGGGGCGGATGAGGGAGGGGGTGCGGGCGGACGGAGGCTAGTGTTAAATGGGGTTGAGAGAGGGTGGGGGGGGTGGGGGCAAGGGCTTGTGCGCAGTGTGCTGCTGCCTAGTCTCCTGAATGGGGAGTGTACTTAGTAAGTGCTCGCTGTGTCAATCCCATTGAACTGAAGGGGGTTGGTGGGGGTGGGGGAACAGGAGGCTTCAGCAATGTTGCAGGTCCCTTACACACAAGTGTGTCTCTGCTCAGAAACAAACCCTGAGACAGAGAGAAGGAGAAAGTGAGGTCTGCAGATGCTGGAGATCAGAGCTGGAAATGTGTTGCTGGAAAAGCGCAGCAGGTCAGGCAGCATCCAGGGAACAGGAGAATCGACGTTTCGGGCATAAGCCCTTCTTCAGGAATGGGGAAAGTTTGTCCAGCAGGCTAAGATAAAAGGTAGGGAGGAGGGACTTGGGGGAGGGGCGTCAGAAATGTGATAGGTGGAAAGAGGTCAAGGTGAGGGTGATAGGTCAGACTGGGGTGGGGGCGGAGAGGTCGGGAAGAAGATCTCAGGTTAGGAAGGCGGTGCTGAATTTGATGGATTTGACTGAGACAGGGTGGGGGGAGGGGAAATGAGGAAACTGGTGAAATCCGAGTTCATCCCTTGTGGTTGGAGGGTTCCTAGCCGGAAGATGAGGCGTTCTTCCTCCAACCGTCGTTTTGTTGTGGTCTGACGATGGAGGAGTCCAAAGACCTGCATATTCTTGGTGGAGTGGGAGGGGGAATTGAAATGTTGAGCTACAGGGTGGTTGGGTTGGTTGGTCCGGATGTCCCAGAGGTGTTCTCTGAAACGCTCCGCAAGTAGCCGGCCTGTCTCCCCAATATAGAGGAGGCCACATCGGGTGCAGAGGATGCAACAGATGATATGTGTGGAGGTGCAGGTGAATCTGTGGCGGATATGGAAATTTCCTTTGGGGCCTTGGAGGGAGGTGAGGGGGGAGGTGTGGGCGCAAGTCTTGCACTTCCTGCGGTTGCAGGGGAAGGTGCCGGGAGTGGAGGTTGGGTTGGTGGGGGGTGTGGATCTGACGAGGGAGTCACGGAGGGAGTGGTCTTTACGGAATGCTGATAGGGGAGGGGAGGGAAATATATCCTTGGTGGTGGGGTCCGTTTGGAGGTAGCGGAAATGACGGCCGATGATGCGCTGTACATGGAGATTGGTGGGGTGGTAGGTGAGGACCAGTGGGGTTCTGTCCTGGTGGTGGTTGGAGGGGCGGGGTTCCAGGGCGGAGGAGCGGGAAGTGGAAGAGATGCGGTGGAGGGCATCGTCGACCACGTCGGGGGGGAAATTGCGGTCCTTGAAGAAGGAGGCCATCTGGGTTGTGCGTTTTTGGAACTGGTCCTCCTGGGAGCAGATGCGGCGGAGTCGAAGGAATTGGGAGAATGGGATGGCGTTTTTACAGGGGGCAGGATGGGAGGAGGTGTAGTCCAGGTAGCTGTGGGAGTCGGTTGGTTTGTAGTAGATGTCCGTGTTGATTCGGTCGCCTGAGATAGAAATAGAAAGGTCGAGGAAGGGGAGGGAGGAATCTGAGACTGTCCAGGTGAATTTGAGGTCGGGGTGGAAGGTGTTGGTGAAGTGGATGAACTGTTCAACTTCCTCGGGGGAGCACGAGGCGGCGCCGATACAGTCATCGATGTAGCGGAGGAAAAGGTGGGGGGTGGGGCCTGTGTAGTTGCGGAAGATGGATTGTTCCACATATCCTACGAAGAGGCTGGCATAGCTGGGGCCCATGCGGGTGCCCATGGCTACTCCTTTCGTTTGGAGGAAGTGGGAGGATTGGAAAGAGAAGTTGTTCAGGGTGAGGACCAGTTCAGTCAGTCGAAGGAGGGTGTCAGTGGAAGGGTACTGGTCGGTACGGCGGGAAAGAAAGAAACGGAGGGCTTTGGGTCCTTCGTGATGGGGGATGGAGGTGTACAGGGACTGGATGTCCATGGTGAAAATAAGGCGTTGGGGACCGGGGAAGCGAAAATCATGGAGCAGGTGGAGGGCATGGGTGGTGTCCCGAACGTAGGTGGGGAGTTCTTGGACTAAGGGGGACAGGACGGTGTCAAGGTACGCAGAGATGAGTTCGGTGGGGCAGGAGCAGGCGGAGACAAGGGGTCGGCCGGGGCAGTCAGGTTTGTGGATTTTGGGCAGGAGGTAGAAGCGGGAGGTGCGGGGTTGTGGGACTATGAGGTTGGAGGCGGTGGATGGGAGATCCCCCGAGGTGATGAGGTTATGGACGGTCTGGGAGATGATGGTTTGGTGGTGGGGGGTGGGGTCAGTAGGTGGCAGTAGGAGGAGGTATCTGCGAGCTGGCGTTTGGCCTCAGTGGTGTAAAGTTCGGTGCGCCAAACTACTACCGCGCCTCCCTTGTCTGCTGGTTTGATAGTGAGGTTGGGGTTGCAACGGAGTGAGTGGAGGGCTGCGCGTTCCGAGGGTGAGAGGTTGGAGTGGGTGAGTGGGGTGGGGGAGTTCAGGTGGCGGTTAATATCGCGGCGGCAGTTTGCTATGAAGAGGTCGAGGGCAGGTCGGAGGCCAGAACGGGGTGTCCAGGTGGATGGGGTGTGTTGGAGGCGGGAGAAGGGGTCGTCAGAGGGTGGGCGGGAGTCTTGGTTAAAGAAGTGGGCACGGAGGCGAAGGCGGCGGAAGAATTGTTCGATGTCACGCCGCGTGTTGAATTCATTAATCCGGGAGCGTAGGAGAATGAAGGTGAGGCCTCTGCTGAGGACTGATCTTTCATCCTCAGAGAGGGGTAGGCCTGGAGGGATAGTGAGAACACGGCAGGGCTGGGAGCTAGGACCTGGTGTGGGGCTGGTGGTGGGTGTGGGGTTAGGTCTGGGGGCGGGGACGGGGATCAGCGTGGGAGCGGGGTTGGGCGTGGTGATGGCGATAGGCGAAGGGGCGGGGTTAGACGTGGTGACGGAAATAGGCGTGGGGGCGGGGTTAGGCATGCAGTCGGAGATCGGCGAAGGGGCGGGGTTAGGCGTGGGGGCGGAGACACGTGCGGCGTTGTGGGCGTGTAGGTTAGTGACGTCAGTGGGGGCGGAAGTGGCTGCGGCGACCGCAGAGACAGAGTTGCAGTCGGAGATCGGCGAAGGGGCGGTGCAGTCGGGAAGAGAGAAGGAGCAAGGCAGGCAGAGTGAGGATAAAGGAAACTTCAGAAAACTCTGAGCCCCAGAGGAGAGGCAATGAATCAGTTCACCAAATAATCAATTATCCAAATGAAATAGTGCCCGCCCATCTCGTTCAGATAATCGAGGTTCCTTTGTAAGTGGTTTCTCTCCTGTGTGAATGCGCTGGTGTTTACAGAGATTCTGCGATTCTGCAAATGAGTTCTCATAAACTACACATATGAAAGGCTTCTCCCCTGTATGAATGCACTTGTGTTTGATGATCAGTGATGAAGAGAATGATTTCTTGCACACCTCACAGATGCATAGTTTCTCCCCTGTGTGTATGGGGAGGATTGATAGTGACGCAAATGATTTATCACAAGCTTTGCTGGTAAAGGGCTTCTCCCCGGTAAATGTATTGGATTTTTTAATTTCAAAAATATACTTTATTCATAAAATAATTTGATGGTCTGTACAGTTGGACATGCCATACATATGTAAACATTCCATTTGTTTGCATACCGAAAACAGAGTAATCATTCCTATTTATAGGTCTGTACGGTTACATTTTTTAGCTGAGGCGTCAGCAGAGCCCAAATGACTGCGTGGGCCCCCTGTTCTTCGTTAGGCAGGCAGATGTTACACGGTGGTCTTTCCCCACCACGCCTTGGCGGCAGCTGCCCCAAGCTTCAGCGTGTCCCTCAACACGTAGTCCTGGACCTTGGAATGTGCCAGTCTACAACACTCAGTCGGGGTCAACTCCTTCAGCTGGAAGATCAGCAGGTTTCCGACCGCCCAGAGGGCGTCCTTCACCGAGTTGATGATCCTCCAGGCACAGTTGATGTTCGTCTCAGTGTGCGTCCTGGGGAACAGACCGTAGAGTACGGAGTCCCGCGTCACGGCACTGCTCGGACGAACCTCTCTCCATTCCCGCAATGGAGAGCGACCGTAGCTTCCACCTGCCAAGTTTCTGCCTCACTTTGCTGATACGCTCCTCCCAAGACTTAGCGCACACGCCAGCCCCTCCGAACCAAATACTCAGCACCTTCAGGTGGTCGGTCCTGATGGTGAAGGGGATCGAGGATTGGTCGGCCCAGTTCCCGAAGAGCATGGCCTCGCTCTTGCCTCGGTTTACTTTGGCCCCTGAAGCCCGTTCGAATTGGTCACATATGCACATGAGTCTGCGCACGGACAGCGGATCCGAGCAGAAAACGGCGACGTCATCCATGTACAGGGAGGCCTTAGCCTGCAGGCCCCCGCTGCCAGGAATAGTCACCCCTCTCAGGCTCGCATCCTTCCTTATGGACTCGGCAAATGGCTCTATGCAGCCACAGACAAAGCAGGAGAGAGGGGGCAGACCGGCCTGACTCCAGGTCTGACTGGGAAGCTATCTGATTCCCACCCATTGATTGAGACTGCACTGACAATGTTGGTGTAGAGCAGACTGATCCAATTGCAGATTCCCTCCCCAAAGCCCATTTTGGAGAGAACATCTCTCATATACCTGTGTGATATCCTGTCAAAGGCTTTCTCCTGGTCCAGGCTGATCAGGCAGGTGTCCACCCGCTGTCCTGCACGTAGGCGATCGTATCCCTGAGGAGTACGAGACTCTCAGCGATCTTCCTGCCCGGCACAGCACAGGTTTGGTCAGGGTGAATCACCGACCCTAGAGCAGACCTGACCCGGTTGGCGATTACCTTTGACAGAATTTTGTAATCCGCATTGAACAGTGAGATTGGTCTCCAATTTTTGAGTTCCTCCCTCTCCCCCTTCCGCTTGTAGATGAGGGTGATGATGCCTTTCCTCATGGATTCACTCATGGTACCTGCCCGAAGCATACTGACATACACCTCCAGCAGGTCCTGGCCATTCAAGTCCCACAGAGCAGAATAGAGCTTGACTGGTAAGCCGTCGCTTCCGGGAGTTTTATTCTTTTCGAAGGACTCGAGGGCCTTGGCCGGCTCATCCAGAGATAGCGGCTGGTCCAGCCTCTCGTGTGTTCTGTCGTCTAAGACCTCCGTGATAGAGGACAGGAACAACTGGGAGGCCGCGCTGTTGGTCGGCTTCGCGTCATACAGACTGGCATAGAAGGATTTGCTGATCCTCATGACGTCAGCCTGAGATGACGTTATCGAGCCATCTTCTTCCTTCAGGCTGTTGAGCATGGAGCTCTCTTTGTGCACCTTCTGGAAGAAGAAACGTGAGCACGTCTCGTCCTGCTCCACCGAGCGGACCCTGGACCGGAAGATTATCTTGGAGGCCTCCAAGGCAAAGAGCGAGGCTTGCTGGCCCTTCACCTCCTTGAGGTCCTCCGTGGCATCGACCCCCATCGTCTGCAGCAGGAACAGGTTCTGCATACTTTCCTGGAGCTGGGACAGTTTTCCCCACCTCTCTCTCGCCTCCTGAACACCTTTGAGGATGAAGAACCACTTGATGTTCCCTTTTACTGTTTCCCACCAGTCTGCTGGGAACTCAAAGAGGGGCTTCACGGTTCTCCAACCTGCATAGTCCCTCTTGAGCTCATCAATGTTTCCCGGGGTCAACAGCTTTGTGTTCAGCTTCCATGTTCCCTTACCAGCCCGCTGCTCGTCCTGTAGGTGACAGTCGGCCAGCAGGAGGCAGTGGTCAGAGAAGAACACCGGCTTGATGTCGGTGGATCTGATCGAGAGCGTTCGGGACACAAACAGGTAATCTATCCTTGAGTGGATAGACCCGTCTGCCCGTGACCAGGTGTATCTACACTGCGCTCCATCTGCAGGGGTGCTGAAGACGTCGTGCAGCTTGGCATCTTTTACTGTGTCCAGGGGTCTGGACATGGCGTCCAGTTTACTGTCCCCTCCCCGCCGGATCGTCCATCTGCATCAATGATACAGATGAAGTCGCCGGCCAGAATGACCGGCCTGGACGTAGCCAGCAACAGTGGAAGTTGCTGCAGGACGGCCAACCGTTCACTCTTACCCACTGGGGCCTACACATTAATCAGTCTCAGGGGAGCAGTCCTGTACATGACTTCGGTGACGAGGAGGCGCCTGCCCACCACCTCCTTAACCTCGGAGATGGTGAAGTTGTCTCCTCGCAACAGGATACCCAGGCCGGAGGCGCGGCTATCGTTGCCCCCCCGACCAAACTGACAGCCCATGGGCCCACAAGCTCGACCATCTCCTGTAGCTGCTGAGGTGGGCCATCGTAGAAACACATCGCGTAGCCGATTTGATGCTACGCACATTGATGCTAGCAATTTTTAACCCCATTTTAACAGTTTACGAGGTTAACAGTGTCCATTTGCTGCTGGTCTTGCCCCTCTGGGGTAGCTGTGTGCATCCCCGTGGTGACGGCAAACTGCTGGACCTTCCAAGGGCTGAGGTAGCTGTCCGGCTTCACGCTGGAGCCATTTCCCCGCTGTGGTGTCTTCGGGTCGGGCCCAGGGTCCGCA
The DNA here is from genome assembly GCF_037043375.1 of Chiloscyllium plagiosum. Classification (NCBI taxonomy): domain Eukaryota; kingdom Metazoa; phylum Chordata; class Chondrichthyes; order Orectolobiformes; family Hemiscylliidae; genus Chiloscyllium; species Chiloscyllium plagiosum. Next base: position 60,669,327 of record NW_028270173.1, read on the forward strand.
TAGTCCAGTTCTCCATCTGACAGCGGGGCTGTCACAGGACCGCTGCTCCCAGTTACCTGGAGCTGTGGGCCGGTGGGTACCTCTTGGTTCTCACCGGGTGGGGGGAGGCCTTTACCCATCTCCTCAGAGGGATCGTCTTTTCCTGCTTGGGCGGTGCTGCCCTCCTTTTTCCCCGCGGCGCTCTGTCTCTTCCTGTGGTGACGACCCTCCTTGCGCCCGTCCTCACCGTCGGAAGAGCTGCCTGTATCTTCGTCGTGTAGGTGTCGCTTCCCCCCTCGCTGGGTGGCTTTGGGAGGTTTCCTCTTCCTGCTTTTGACAGTAATCCAATCCTCTGCCTCCTTTGATCCCTTCTCTTCCATTTCCTCCGTCTGTCTTGAAGGAGCTTGGATCGGCTGCTGCACCTCCCCGCTGTCTGCCGTCTGCTCCGCTACAGCCTGCCCTTCCTTCTGGTTGCCTCCAGACACCGTTCCCGTGCTGCTTTGTGGTACCTTGCTGGTCTTTGGCGGTCCACGGCTCGTGTTGCCACCTCCGGCCATCTGTGCGTAGGTGGCGGCCCCTCGTCTTGGGCAGGCTTTGTACATGTGGCCGGCCTCTCCGCACAGATTACAGTTCTTGGCCTCCTTACATTCCTTGGTCGGGTGGCCTTCCTGCTTGCAGTTTCGGCAGACGGTCACCTTACAATCTGCCACCATGTGGCCTGACCTCCCGCAGGTTCGGCACACTTTCAGCTGCCCTGCGTATGTCTGGTAACCTCTGCTTCCTCCGATGGCAAAATTGGAGGGTGGGTGGAGGATGTTCCCACTGGCATCGACCCTCGGGGTTACCCTGACCTGTCGTTTGCTGGTCCAGATCCCGAAAGGATCGACCACGTCGGTACTCTCTGCCTCGACCTGGATGTATCTTCTCAAGAAGGTCAGGACATCTGCTGGGACGTGAGGGTTGTACATGTGGATTGTTACAACCCAACTCCTCTGCGCAGGAAGCACACACAACGGGACCGCCGACAAGATGGAGAACAGAGGTTCCCCTTCCTTCTCCTTGAAGACCTTCAGGAGCTGCTCGCAATTCTTCATGCTCCTGAAGGTCACATCAAAATAGCCTGCCGCAGGGAAATCCTGCAGGCAGTACAAATCCGCTACTTCGAACCCGCAGCACTCCAGCAAAATCTTCTTCACGAACATCGATCGACCGGTGTGTGCTCCTCCACCTTCTTCACCGTCACCCTGACTGTGTTGCGAATGCCCAGGCCAGAGCTGCGAGCGGCTGCTGAGGCCATAGCTCTGAGGTTGGCTGGTACTTGAATTGGCATTAGGCCAAAGCCAGAATAAAGGTCCACCAAGAGCAGGTCAGCACAACCAAACGATCCTCCAACGTCAATCACGATCCAGCGATGGTCTCCAGCAGCTCCGACAATTCGCAACACGATCCCCGTGGTTTCTCCCCCGCCAGCACACGTCCGCTGCGTCGAACCTGCAGTACTCGAGCAGAATCTCTTCCTCTGGTCCTCAGGAACTACACATTCCGAACCAAAAGGCGAAAGATTTATACAATTGCTTCAAACCCGCAGCATTTCAGCAAAATATTAAACTGATAAGAACAGAAACTGCACATAAAGTAAATGTATTGGTGCATTTACAGAGTTGACAACTGGGAGACGATTGCCTGCATGCATCGTGTGCGAATGGCTTCTCCCCTGTGTGAGTAAGGCCAGTGCCTTGCATGAGACTTGTTAAATGTGCAAAGCTCATGTTACACACCTCACATTCAAACACCATTGTGAATATGCTGGTGGCTATTTCATGTTGAAAGCTCAGTGACATGCTTCACACTTGAATGGCTTCATGTCTTTTTAGCCACTCTTATGTGAACAATTATTCAATGGATGCAGATTATATGTTAGGAGTTGTTATAAATCTGTGGAGTACCCCTCACAAACCTTACAATTGAACAGTCTCTCCTTCATAGGAATGAGTCAGTGATTCATGAGGCTCAATGAATAATTGAAGCTCTCACCACACTTGGAGCCCACTCTAACTTCTTCCCAGCCCTGACCGATCACCCACAGCCAAACCTTCAGAAAGATTGGTTATGGTTGGAAGGTTGGTTGGAAGGCTCCACACCACTGAGCTTATTAAAGTCTTGGAGGATGTGACAAAACACTTGGATGAAATTAGAACAGTGCATGTAGTGTACATGGAGTTTAGCAAGGCATTTGATAAGGTTCCCCATGGTAGGGTCATTCAGAAAGGAAGGAGGAATGGGATACAGGAAAATCTGGTTGTCTGTATACAGAGTTGGCTGGCCCATAGAATGTGGAGAGAGTTGGTAGATGGAAAGTATTCAGCCTGGAGCTTGATGACCAGTGGTGTTCAACGGATCGTTTCTGTGACCGATTTTTATAAATGACTTGGATGAGGAAGTGGAAGGGTGGCTTAGTAAGTTTGCTGATGTCACAAAGGAGTAGTGGAGAGTATGGAGGGCTGTTGTAGGTTACAATGGAACATTGACAGGATACAGAACTGTGCTGTTAAGTGGCAGATTGAGTTCAACATGGAAAAGTATGAAGTGATTCATTTTGAAAGGTCGAATTTGAATGGAGAATACAGGGTTAAAGGAAGGATTCTTGGCAGTGTGAACAAAGGGATCTTGGAATCCATGTCCATATACCCCTCAAATTTTCCATCAAGTTGATAGGGTTATTAAGAAGGCATACAGTGTGTTGGCTTTCATTAGCAGGGGGGTTGAGTTTAAGAGCTGCGAGGTTATGCAGCAGTTTGTAGAGCCCTGGTTAGACTATACTTTGAATATTGTGTTCAGTTCTGGTCACCTCTTTACAGGAAAGATGTGGAAGCTTTAGAGAGGGTGCAGAGTGATTTACCATGATGCTGCCTGGACTGGAGGGCATGTCTTAAGAAGAAAGGTTGAGGCGAACAATGGCTTTTCTCATTGGAGCGAAGAAGGATGAGAGGTGATTTGATAGAGGTGTACAGGATGTTTAGAGGCATAGATAGAGTGGATAGCCAGAGACTTTTTTCCTTGAAGGAAATGGCTATCACAAGGGGATATAATTTTAAGGTAATTGGAGGAAGGTTTAGGGGATATGTCAGAGGTAGGTTCTTTTCATAGAGAGTGTTGGGTGCGTGGAATGCCCTGCCAGCAATAGCAGTAGTGTCAGATACATGAGAGGCAGTTAAGTGACTCTTGGATAAGCACATGGTAGATAGTACAATGAAAGGTATGGCTGTTAGTCTGATTCTAGAGTAGGATAAAAGGCCAGCACAACATCGAGGTCCAAAGGGCCTTTGCTGTGCTATACTGATCTATGTTCTGACTGTTATAAAAACAGAACATAGAGCAGTACAGCATAGGAATAGGCCCTTCAGCCCATGATGTTTGTGCCAAACAAAACGCCAAATGAAACTAATCCCTTCTGCCTGTCATTGGTCCATGTCCCACTATATCATGCATATTCATGTGCTTATCTAAAAGTTCCTTAAACGCCTCTAACATATGTGCCTCCACTACCACCCCCAGCAACGCATTCCAGACTCTTACTACTCTCTGTGTTTAAAAAAAACTTGCCCCTCACATCTCCTTTGAACTTAACCCCTCTCACCTTAAAAATATGCCCCCTGTATTTGACATTTCAACTCTAGGAAAAAGGTTCTGACCGTCAATGTTATCTATGCATCACATAAATTTATAGATTTCCATCAAGTCTCCCCTCAGCCTCTGCCACTCCAGAGAAAACAACCCGAGTTTTTCTAGCCTCTCCTTACTCTGTAATCCAGGCAGCATCCTGATAAAACTCATCTGCACCCACTCCAAAGCCTCCACATCCTTCCTGAAATGTGGCGGCCAGAATTGAAAGCAATACCCTAAGTCTTATAGGTCTTATAAAGCTGCAACATGACATCCGGACACTTGTACTCCCCTGACCAATAAAGGCAAGCATACTTTACACCTTCTTTACCACACTATCCACTTGCGTGGCAACTTTCCAGGAGGTATGGACTTGAACCCCAAGATCCCACTATATATCATGGCTGTTCAGATTCCTGCCATTAACTGCATACTTTTCCTCAACATTTGATCTCCTGAGGTGCAGCACCTCACACTTACACAGATTAATCTTCATCTGTCATTTCTCTGCCTATTACCTTCAACTGATCTATATCCCGCTGCATCCTTTAACAACCCTTTACACTATTCACAACTCCACCAATCTTTGTACCACCTACAAACTTAAACTTACTCATCTACATTTTCATCCAAATCATTCATATATGTCACAAACAGCAGAAGTCCCAGTATGGATCACTGTGGAACACCACCAGTTACGCACTTCCAGTCAGAGAAACACTGTTCCACCACAATTCTGAATTCACATGGCGAAGTCACTGTAGATTCCATGCATCTTAAGCTTCTGGATGAGCCTACCATGAGGTACCTTGTCGAAAGTCATCTATAATCCATGAACAACATCCACTGCTCTATTATCATTAATGACCTTTGTCACCTTCTTGAAAAATTCAATCAAGTTGTAAGACTTGACCTGCAGCACATGAAACCATGCTGACTGTCCCTAATTAGGCCATGCTTTTCCAAATGCATGTAAATCCTATCTCGGCGAATTCTCTCTAATAGCTTCCCAACCACTGATGAGAGACTCACTGGTCTATAGTTTTCTGAGTTGTGCCTGTTTCCCTTCTTGAGCAGAGGAACAACATTTTCTACTTACCAGTCCTCCAGAACCTCTCCAGTGGCTGGCAAGGAAACAAAGGTTTTGTTCAAGGCCCCAGCAATCTCTTCTCCTGCCTCTCTCAACAATCTAGGGTAGATACCATCAAGCCCTGGGGATTTATTCACTTAAATGGTGTTGGGTCTCTTGAAGAGCATTAATTTCTTGATCTCAAAATGCCCTTGTATATTGGCATGCTCCACACTGTTCTCACTATCCTTCATATTCTTCTCCTGGGTGAATACCGACACAAAGTAGTCACTTCGGAGCTTGTCCACATCTTCTGCCTTCAATTACAATCCTTGAGTGGTCCTATCTTCTCCCTAATTATTTTCTTGTTTTAAAGTATGTATAGAATGCCTTGGGATTCTCTTTAACCGTATTTGCTAAAGTAATTTCATGACCCCTTTTTGCTCTCCTAATTCCCTTGCTTGAGTTCTTTCCTGCTTTCTGTATATTTCTCACACTCCCTATGCGATTTTAGCATACTAAACCTTACATATGCTTCTTGTTTTCTTTTGACTAAATTCATATCCAAAAGTCTGTTACCTTGCCATCCCTGTCCTTCCTCCTTACTGGAAAATGCCAGGCCTGAACTTTGATCAGTCTTTAACCGATGGACTTGAACCCCAAGATCCCAGTATACACCATGGCTGTTCAGGGTCCTGCTATTAATTATATACTTTTCCTCAACATTTGATCTCCCAAAGTGCAATATCTCACACTTACTCAGATTAATCTTCATTTGCCATTTCTCAGCCCATATCTGCAACAGATCTATTTCCCACTCTATCCTTTAACAACCTTCTATACTATTCACAACTCCACTGATCTTTGTAATACTTAAGCAACTGCCACATGACAAATGTGGACTTGCCTGATAACAGCTCATTCCTGATGAAGGGCTTTTGCCCGAAATATCAATTTTCCTGGTCCTCAGCCTGATCCTCCGTGTGTTTCCAGCACCACTCTAATTTTGACTCTGATCTCCAGCATCTGCAGTACCCACCTTCTCCTGATAACAGCTCCTCTCAATTAACACTCACTAGCTCCTGCCTAATACTGATGCAATTTGGCCTCCCCAATTTAGTACCTTCTCGCAAGGTCCTGACTTATCCTTCTTCATAGCTACCTTAAAACTTAAGGAATTGTGATCACTGTTTCCAGAATGCTGTCTCTGTATAACCTGTACAGCGTATTCAAAATGAATGGGTACCCAATGAACACAAGCAGACAAAACGCACCCAGAAACCCTAGCCATTCTCCCCTACATCTTGGAAAAGACTGCCAGAATACTCAGACCTCTTGGCATCATGGTAGTCCACAAATCCACCAACACACTAAAACAGCAGCTAATGAATTTAAAAGACCCTATACAGACAACAAGCAAAAAGAATGTCACTTACAAAATATCTTGCAAGAACTACAACGGGATCTTGATCAGATGAGCCAATGGGCTGAGGAATGGCAGATGGGGTTTAATTTAGATAAATGTGAGGTACTGCTTTTTGGGAAAGCAAATCTTAACAGGACTTATACACTTAATGGTAAGGTCCTGGGGAGTGTTGCTGAACAAAGAGACGTTGGAGTGCAGGTTCATAGCTCCTTGGATGTAGAGTAGCAGGTAGATATGATAGTGAAGAAGGCATTTGGTATGCTTTCCTTTATTGGTTAGAGTATTGAGTACAGGAGTTGGGAGGTCATGTTGCAGCTGTATAGGACATTGGTTAGGCCACTTTTGGAATATTGCGTGCAATTCTGGTCTCCTTCCTATCGGAAGGATGTTGTGAAACTTGAAAGGGTTCAGAAAAGATTTACAAGGATGTTGCCAGGGTTGGAGGATTTGACCTATAGGGAGAAGTTGAATAGGCTGGGGCTGTTTTCCCTAGAGCATCAAGACTGAGGGGTGATTTTAAGTTGGAATATCTGGTCGGCATGGACGAGTTGTCTGTTTCCATGCTGTACATCTCTATAACTCTAACAAACACTACATTGGACAAACAGGCGGAAAGCTCGCCACAAAAAGACATGACCCCCTATGACTAGTATTCTTCTATACAGATGAGGAAGGACACCACTTTGCTGGGTACAACACATTCATCCTCGGATGAGCCAAACAGAGACACGCACGAGAATTCCTAGAAGCATGGTATTCCAACCGGAACTCTATCAATAAACACATTGATTTGGACTCCATCTATCACCCTCTGAGAAAAAGAACAGGAAATGACACCACCAACCCAAGGAAACCTAAACACATAAATAGAAAGTGGGATGTAACACCAGCACTTTGCTGAAGGCTCACTGCGGCTGTTAACTCGTATGGTGATGAAACGTCTGAAAATAAACTTTCCAGCTCAGTGCGCAAACTCACATCCAGAACCTCAACCTGAGCTACAAATCTTCTCAAAACTCGCTATTCCCTTAACTACTCTAACCAGTCTATTTTTCTTGGACAGACTGTACTTGCTTCAGATTCCTATCAGGCCTTGGTCTAATGGCCCAAGAGCATTTTAATTAATTTTGTTTTGCACCTTGCTCAGCCCAGCTTCAGCTAACGTAATGGTTTCATGTTTTCTCTCCATCATTGCAAATCATCTTAGTATAAACTAATGTCTACAGTAGTCCCAAATTCTTCAATCTATCCTCATAACTGATATTTCTCATTCCTGGAACCATCCTTGTACTCTCTCCAATGCCTTCACATCTCTCCTATAACATGGTGCCACAACTATACCCAAAACTTCAGAAGAGGTCGACAACATCACTTCCTTGCTCTTGTTCCCCAAGAACACTGTTTTACTAACTGTTCTCCATTCATTCCGCCACCATTGTTTTCAGTTTATTTTAATTTTTAAAGTACAGAAACAGACCATTTTTGCAGAATTTAATGCTCACCATTGTCACCCAGTGTCTACTGTTATTTTATTTTCACTCACTGACTTTGCTGCCTGATCAGTATTTACTGTCCATCCCTCATTATTTTCATACCTTGAGGTGTTGGTTGCCACCAATTCTTTATTTTTTAATTTATAGTGCTGTTTGCTAGCATGTGGTGGAGGATAGAGCACAAGTATTAACAGAAGACGTTCTTGTCCTTTGTGTGTACTTTATTATACTTCAGTAACTATAACAGGTTATTATCATACTTGGCTCAAAACATGAGGTAGAGAAGATACGTTTCTCCATAAAATGATGTTGCCTAACTCTCACTGTTGCTTGATTCTTCACCCAGAAACTATGTATACATCTTATCAAATGATAGCATTATCAAATGTTGCCTTCAAAGCTGAATCTGCTGTTGAATTTGTTCAGATGTTTTATATTCATTCCCGTGTATCTCAAATGCAGTCACCGATTTTTTTTCTCTCTCCATTTTTCTTGATTGAACAAAGCAATGGTAATTCAATCAGACATTTTTTTGTCTTATAGATCAGACCTTATTACATTTCAGAAGTTTTGTGGATCCACTTATTCAGGCATCTCACCGTGACTTGGCTGGAATACTATATGGACTTTAAAATCATCACTGCAGTCCCAGATTGATATGTTACATAGCTGTTCATTTAACAGTCCTAATTCCAGTTCTCTTGTTCTGCAAGAATCTCAGTATTCCACAATTGACCATTTGAGGGTTTCCGTCACTGCTACTTCACGGATGCTGCAACAGTTAATTACAGAAATACTGGGAGGAATTTAAGTGGGCTGCGTTCATTACACATTACAGCTCCTCATGCAGGAATGAAACAGTTTGGAAGGATATTGATAAATAGTCATTTACCTCTGCAAAACTAAATAACCCTCCTCATATGACAAGCTCTTCATGTCTGAGATCATTCTGTAAAACTCGTCTGGACCCTTTCCATTACCAGCATATCCTTGCTTAGATACAGGACCCATAACTGCTCACAATAGAACATCTATGTATACATCTGCAACAAGAGATATGGTCTTACACTTGCACTATATATGTTTGAGGTGACATCCTCTCTATACACAGTAAGCAATTGTGCTGACATTCGTTAAAAATATTTAATTTTGTTTGTTTAAAAATATTTACCCTGGCTCTCCAACCCTCAGCTCTGGTAATGCTGCAAAAGCATTGCCTAACTGAAATTTAACTTTGAGCCATTTGCTTTTGTTACTGTCTCATTATTATTGTAACAGACTTCAGTTTTCTTTTTTAGGGACTATAAATTGAAATGGAAATTGGGCAATTGCATAACTAAAATACAGGGGTTTGCAACTTGAAAATCAAATTAATTATTTTGGCATTTATTTGGAGCCACGCAAAACCCTTTTTTTGTAGCAATGGTGGAGACAGTTCACGACCGAATGCAACAGAGTGTACTTTGAGTGAAGGAGTGGTATCTGATGACAGTTTTTTGATTGTTTGAGATGCAGAGTGTTAAAGAGCTGTAAGTATCAGGGCAGCAGAGCGAAACATCCACAGCCTGCAAAAGAAAGCATCCATCTCTCCTATGCTCACTCTCCATGTGGGGAGAAACAGAAAAATAATAAGGCTTAAAAGGAATAATTCTAACGAGGAAAGACCAAAATCAACTTTGAAATCAAATAATAGCCATCACCTCACAGACAACATCATGTCATTAGGGCTAAAAATTAATAAAAGATAATTGAACACACCTTTTAAATCTGGACTTTTGATTTTGAGAATTGTACTTATCCTGTGTATATTTTTCCACGTTTGTCTTTTGTCTGTCTTAATTGTGTGTGTGCATGCATTTAATTGGGGATGTTGAAGAACTATAGCTAAGATGCATATTAGTAAATTAAGAATACTTTTCTTTCTCCTGCTCTTTGTTAAAGTTGAGTGTGTCACAAGAATTTCCTGTTCAAGGTAGAACTGATGTGATAGTTTTGTCCTGAGCAGCAGTCAATCAGAGAAATTGATTTTCTTGGTGATCTTTTTGGGATTTTGAGAGTTTAGGGATGACATGTGTAACAGTGAAGAACTTGTCTGCTCCACCCACTCTTTTTTCAATTCCTCCTAGTGTTTTTTTCTCTTCTTCTTCTCCTCCTTTTCTTCTCTTCGACTTCTGGCCTTCGAAAATTAACCCGGCCTCCAGCGAGGAGCAATGATCAGTGGCTTTCAGTGAGCGATGACCTCAGCCTCCAGCGGCGATCCCCAACCTCTGGCGAATGATGATTCCCGGCCTCTGGTGTCGACTCCGGGCCTGCAGCAGCGGTTTCCCTGCATGGGTTGGCACCCTCTTGCAGCGGCCATCTGGCATGACATGGCGTTCTCCCACAGCAGCCTCCCAGCGTAGCGTGATGACCTGCTGGCCTAATGCAGTGGCCTCTTCCTATAGGGACTTCCTGGTGTTGGCACAGTGACCTCTTGACCTGGTGCAGCGGCATCCTGGCTTGGCAACCTCCTGGCATGTAACTGGCGCAGCGTGGAGCCAATATGGTGCGGACTGGAAAGTAAGTGCCAGCATGGTCTGCTGTATGGAACTCTTCTGTAATGCTTAGACATTTTATTTCTGTATCAAATCTTGTAACAAAAGAAGTTGTGCCGAGGTACTTTTGTATCTAAGTTAGCGCTGTAACTGGTGACATACAAACCTTCACTGTACTTGTTGAGTATATGTGACAGTATAGGTTATTCAGTTCAGTTGTAGCACTGTTTCTGGTTTCAATATTATTTTAGCTATCGGAAATGTAGTCTGGAGTAGTATTACAATAGTCACCAGCCTGGACAGCTTCCATGCCTTCAGTAGCTGTGTTTCTCTGCTCTAAGATCACATTGTACATATCTGCCCTAGATGTGGTAGATTTTAATGATGTCTTTGTCAATGTTCACCAATGCCTCGCTCTTTCCATTTGACTGGGGATAATGAGAGATGGTGGGTGGTGTTGGATTTCCCAATCATCCATGCAGTATCTGAATTCTTCACTTGGGAATTGAGGTCATTGTCAGGGATATCACAAAGTGTTCTTTCAGACAGTGCAATCTCACTGGGAATCCATGACATCAGCGCTCGAACTCCCTGCTATCTGAATATTAGTTAATGGTGATGAGTTAATCAGTTCCAGTGAAACTAAAGAGGTCTACTCCAAGCTTTGTCCATGGGCTGTCTGGGATGTCATGAATAGCTCTTAATCTTGTTTAGTTTGATATTCATCATAAGCACTACACGAGCTGATGTTTGGCCAATAGATCACCTCTCTTGCCTTATTCAGACTAAATTCAATTATTAATGATTTGTGTGGTATGTGCTTTAGCATCTCTTTCCTCATCTCTTCAAGTATACTGACCCTGTTCCCTTTGTACAGATGCCACCTTGTACCTCATCTCGCTTTGTCCAATGCTGTCTTACTGTGACAGGGGTGTCCTTGATGGATTCATGTCATCCTTGTGTTGTTGGTTCTTGCCGAATCTGAAAGATTTCAAACTGTTTACGTCCTTCAAAGAGAATGCAGCTCTTGACAGCTGGTCAGCAATGTACAAACGCTTCCTTCCTTGTACTTCACTGCCAAGTGATATCTCTACAAATCAAGTAATATCCTTTTTGAACAGACTGAAATGGTTTGAGAAAGATGCTTTGAAATGGCTTGTGGTCAGATTTACCATCATTTTCTCTCTCCTAATACTATAGTAAAGCTCACAATCAAAGACATTATGCAGACCATCTTTCTCAATCTGTGTATAGTGTTGCTCAGTTTGTGTTAATGCTCTGGATAGAAATACAACGGGTTGTTCTCACTGCCTGGGGATTACCCCAAGTCCTGTTTCACTGACATCACACTACAGGGTGACTCCATTGTTACATCATAATCCCTCAGCACTGGTGATGTCATCACTAGTTGTTTGATGGGAGTGAAAGCTACCTCTTGTTCTCTGTCCCAGTCCCACTAAATATCCTGTGCATTGAGCTTTTGCAGATGTTTACACTAATGACATATGTGGCTGGGCTGGCCCATATGTGTTTGTTAATGTTTCAGGAGGTCCAACAATTGTGTGAAGGCTTTACTACAGAGCTCACACTGACAGCACATCTCCCCTCTGTTCATTTTTGATGGACGGGGATGGCTAAGCAAAAGCCCTGGTACAAAGATCACACGAGAAGAGTTTCTTCCTAGTGTAAATCTTATGGTTTCATTTGAAGATAGATGTCGCAAAATCTTTATGGTAAACCTCACACTGGAAGGGTTATTCCGGGGTGGGTCCTCTGATGGAGCAGGAGGCTTGATGACCTTGAGAATGACTTGTTGCATACATTGCACATGAATGGTTTCTCACCTGTATGTGTGCGTTGGTGTGTCCGGAGCGCTGATGACTGTGAGAATGATTTGTGACACACATTACACTTGAATGGTTTCTCCCCAGTGTGAATGCGATGGTGGATGCGGAGGATCGATGACTGCGAGAAAGATTTGTCACACACCTCACACCTGAATGGTTTCTCCCCGATGTGAATCCTTTGATGCAGCAGAAGTTTTGATGATCCTGAGAATGATTTGTCACATACCTTGCATGTGAAGGGTTTCTCCCCTGTGTGAATCTTCTGGTGGAGCAGGAGGTTTGATGAGCTTGAGAACGATTTGTTGCATACCTCACACGTGAATGGCTTCTCCCCTGTGTGAATGCGTTGATGAACACGGAGACTCGACGTCTGTGAGAATGATTTGTCACACACCTCACACGTGAACGGCTTCTCCCCTGTGTGAACGCGTTGGTGTACATGAAGGCTTGATAATTGTGAGAATGACTTGTCACAGACACCACATGCAAATGGCTTCTCCCCTGTGTGAATGCGTTGGTGAACGCGGAGGCTTGATGACTGTGAGAAAGATTTGTCACACACCTCACATGCAAATGGTCTCTCCCCTGTGTGAATGCGTTGGTGTATGCAGAGATGCACTGGATTCAAGAATGACTTCATACACACGTTGCATGTGAATGGTTTCTCCCCTGTGTGAATACGTTGGTGTAAACGGAGGTTAGCTGACATTGAGAATGATTTGTCACACACTTCGCATGTAAATGGTTTCACCCCTGTGTGAATACGTTGATGTACACGGAGGTTTGATGGCTGTGAGAATGCTCTGTCACACACCTCGCACACATACGGCTTCTCCCCAGTGTGAATACGTCGGTGATTTACGAGTGTTGATGACTGTGCGAAAGCTCGGTTGCACACCTCACATTTGAATGGCTTCTCCCCCGTATGAATGCGTTGGTGATTCATAAGTCTTGATGACTTTGCAAAAGCTCGGTTGCAGACCTCACACTTGAACAGTTTCTCTTCCATTAAGTTGTCCTTGCATTTACAACAATTGCAAAATATGTTCAGAACCTCTGGAAGTCTCCTCAGATGCCTCACACTGCAAAACACTTGGGAGCCACTTGCAGTTTTTCTCAGTCTCAACTACAGCTGAACCTTACGAAAGGCTGGCTCTGATGGAAGGCTCCACACCACTGACCAGTTTCAGATCTGATGATATGTCAAACCTCCCCGGCCTGACTGATTTCACTGCCGAATCTTCTCGGGGTTGAGCAATGCTGTAAAGGGACTGGATGTCTTTGTGCAGTTGTTCCTTGGGTGATGGTCAGGATCTATCTGCAGTGTCCATTTTCTCTGAATTCTCTGATATGTACAGTGCAATTCTTCTGTAAAACACGAAAACGAAACATAATTGCCTCCAAATTCTTCTTTGTTTTGTTAAACTCCAACTCCTTGCTCCTTATTGTTTATACTTTCAGAGGATGTGGCCGGCAAGGACAGCAATTATTGCCTTTTCATAATTGCCCATGAGGACTTTTTTTGAACCACTACAGTTCATCTGCTGTAGACTGATCCCCAGTGACAGAACAGCAATATAGTGCTAAGTCAGGATGATGCATGATCTGGAAGGGAACATGCAGTGGGTGTTGTTCCCAAGTATCTATTGTACTTATCCTTCCAATGGTACAGGTTGTGGGTTTGGAAAATGCAGTTCGAGGAGAATTGGTGAGTTGTAGTTATGCCGTGGTGGGAAGTCTGAAAAAGGGTCTTGGAGATTTTCAGGGAGACTGTGACTTGAGAAGGAGGGAATTGGAATTTGGTCCATTAGGTGGGCGGTTGGGTTAGGTTGAGGGGGGAGTGTACGAAGAGAGTGAGAGCCAGGCCATGTGGGAAAGGGAGAAAAATCAGGCAATGAACAATTAGGGATAGCAGGGAATGGTTGGGCTAGGTAGTGAGAGATTAGTTTAGATTCCCTACTATGTGGAAACAGGACCTTTGGCCCAACATGTCCACACTGACCCTCTGAAGAGTAACCCATCCAAACCCATTTCCCTCTGACTAATGCACCTAACACTATGGTCAATTTGGAATGGCCAATTCACCTGACCTGCACATCTTTGGACTGTGGGAGGAAACCTGAGCACCCGGAGGAAACCCACACAGACACGTGGAGAATGTGCAAACTCCACACAGACAGTTGCCCAAGGCTGGAATCAAACCTGGGTCCCTGGCGCTGTGAGGCAGCAGTGCTAACCATTGAATCATAGTGCCACCCCCGAAACTCAGGCTGGGGCCAAGGGGATGGGAGTTGGACCAGAATTGAGAAGATAATCAGGCCAGGAAATTACATTCAGGTCAGGGTTGAGGGGAATGGGTAAGGACGATAATTGTGCTTAGGGTAGGGGTGTATCAGGCCAAAGATGATGTTGAGTGAAACGGAGTTAAAGTGGTCTCCTGATGAGGGGTGAGAGGGGGCTAGAGAGGAACAGTTGAAAGCAACAAAGCAAGAGGGACTGAGAGTTAGGCCTGGAGCTGAGAATCAGGTCCAGGGTGAGAGGGACGATGGATTGTATAGGTGAAAGAGGGTGTGTGAGTGAGATGGTGATGAGCACGTATCAGTGATGTGGTGGCGAAGACGTGATCGTGTGGGTCGTGTTTGGGGGAATGGATCAGCACAGGCATGAGAGCGATTCAAGCTGAGGGTGTTGTGAACTCTTCTTTCTTTGTACCTTGGTCCTTGAACAGCTCTTTCTGAATTTGATCACTTGGCATCACAGAGCTCCTGATTGGTCAATTGCTTGGAAGCACCAATTGGTTAATCAGGGAATCCTGGATTACTGTCCAGGTTTCTGGAGAAAGTAACTGGGAACCCAGTGTGACTGGTTGGGCAGGAAGGCTATGGAAGTGATTGGATAGCTGGGGTGAGTCATTAACAACTGGGACATCCGGGGAACTGACTAGGGCATGGGGAGGAGGTGACTGAATGGCCTACTTCTGTTCCTTTGTCTTAAGGTTTTATGATCACCAGAGCCTGGGAAAAGGTGGCGTCTTTTCCTCAATTAATTCACCAATTAACTGTCGACAGGATAATAACCAATTCCCAGCACACACATACACAACACAACAAAAGGAAATCAGTAAGAATCCTCAGACACTCTGCACTTCCCAGATAATTACAACTCACCTTCCCATATTCAGGATTGATCCATCAATAAAGCAGCCTGGAAATCTGAGGGAAATGCTTCCAATAAACACACTCAATATCCAACACACAGCTCCAGTCAAACAGTTCAGCACAAAGCACCGAGTAAACAGCTCTCTCAGCTGGATCTTCTCACACAGCACAAGGGACATTTCCACCCCTGACTGCCCACAGGATAGTCAGACTGCCTGAAGATTGGTGTGGATATTATGGGATACAATTTGTCTAAAAGCTGCTCCTTCACTCACCATCTCCTCACCTGGTTTTCAGTCCCTATAGGAAGTGAACCAGCTCTGGAAGAGGAAGCGGAGACAATGTGCAGAGTGGGTGGGCTCTCTGATTGACGTCTCTCACAGTCAATCCAAGTATTTCCTCAGTTTCTCCTTCGATAAGGGTAAAATTTGAGAAGGAAAGCCCTTTATAGTAACCTCAGCCAGTGCAGGAATTGAAATCATGCTGACAGCATTACTCTACATTGCAACTGTCCGAGGTTACCACAAAGGACTGGTCTCGATTTCTCCCCTGGCATGAGGTGTGGTGCCCTTCAGGTTAAACTACGACCAATCATCTCCTTTTGATGAGAAAGTAACCCGACGGTTTGGTAGGACTATGGGGGCTGTACCTTTTATATGTACGACTGTTTGGAAAGCTTGGTTAACAAATTTTTATTGCAAAATTTAGGGGAACCTCTAAGCTCCTCCATAAGTGTCTTCAAAAGGACTGGATATCATGGAATCATCACAGCATCATTAACGGCAAACTGTAGCAAGGGAATTCCTTTATCTCAATGAATTTGTGCATTCTTAACAGTAAATTCAAATTATGGCCCCTCAAGTTCAATGGTATTCATCTAATGCTCCTTGAGATTAGGGATGATAATCTTCAGATTTAAATTGTTTCCCTGCAACTATGCAGGATTTATTTAAATCAATCCCGTGACACAACATTTGAATCTTAATATGATTAGATTTCTTTGTGTTATCCATATTTTCTAAAAAAAATAACCTTTCCACTCTCATGTTTTATTATTATTTTCCCCAAGGCACTGTTCCAGGAGATCTTGTCGAAACATATATAATTGTTTAAAAAGGTGCAATTCCCAATACTGAACTCAGGTTGGGTTTTATGCATTCTATTGAGGTGCTGGTAAATGGTCCTTCACGAGCTGGCACTGGAATTAAAATCGCAAGTTTAATTAATGGTTGGGATTTCCCTGCTACCTGGCATAAATGACATGTCTGGTGAAGTCCTCAGGTAGTCTTGTGGTTCAACGGAAATATTTTAGTACTTTAGCCGGAATTTTCCTAATAGCTAAGTGAATTGGCATTGAAATTTTTTGAGCCATTCATAACATTTTGTTATCATACTCATTTGGGACCACCACCTAATTGACCAATTTGAGTCCTTATTGGCTGATATTTGAGTGTTCTCTGTTTTCTCATTAACATTTTATCTTATAAATAATAATACTCAGTTGTTGGTTTTGATTCAGATTCTGAGTAGGCTGCCTGATATTCTTTGATCAAGATCTGTCTTGTGCATTTCTTTAAAAAAGATGAGTTAAACCTATAAGCCTCATTCTTTTTACTTCATCCTTTGTATCTAAGTTTTCGAAACTTTGTTGGATAACTGAGTTCCCAGTCACTTCCTTTTCTGGACACCTCTTCAAGTCTAATTCTAATTCAAGATTTAGTCATATCACAGTCAGGAAACTATCCCAACATCTGCAGTGAGGCCAATAGTTTGGAATCAGCCAGGTTCTCCAAGATAAAATCAATTCCTTCTACAGGATTTGTTGCACAACTCCAACTACAATGTCTTTATCGCTATTTGCTCTTTAGTATAAGTCTATATAATTGGATCAGTTTGTAACCTCCACATGTATCTTCAGTTAGTACTTGCTTCTTCATTAACCCCTCTGGATGACAAATTGTATCATCAGCCAGCATTAGTAACTGTCTTGCTCCAGTAACTGTCAACATCTTTATTGCTTTAGCTCCTTCAATATAAGAATGAGGAAATACCCCTTCCTGTGAAATAAAATATTCTGTGATTTTCTTTATCACTGTCAATGAAGAATTTTTTGACTACCCAGAGGCACCACTCCCCAGTGTATCCCAAGGGAACACATTTCACCAGTATCAGCACTGCTGTTTTAATACCCATTTCTTTCCTGATACATTTCTTTACAGTGTTCCTACAACTGTACTAGGTTTACCATTTAACTTCCAGCAAGAAGGTTAAGTACATCAAATTTAAAAGGGATCTGAAGGGCAACGTTGAGACACATAGGGTGGCACATATTTGGAATGCACTGCCAGAGAAAGTGATAGATGCAGGTTCAATTACAACATTTAAAAGACATTTACACTGGTACATTATTAGGAAATGTTTAGAGGGGTATGGGCCAAATGCAGGCAAATGGACTGTTTAGTTTGGGAAACTTAGTTACATGGACAAGTTGGACACAGTCTGTTTCTGTGCAGTATGACTTTATGAATCTAAGTCATCCTTTTCATTGCCAACATGTTCATGCTTTCTCCTTTATTATTTTAGTGTCCTTCTATTTGTTCCCTAAAATTGATATCTATCCCGTCCCCAGAATTTCTACTTAGAGTTATAGCGTAGCGACATGAATAGTGCTCACCACTCTCAGGCTGTGGCCATCAAGCCAAAAGTATGTCCTCCCTACCGTAATAAATGAGCAATGGTGGATATGAATTTCAGTGCTAGTGTGATGCTGGGTAATTAGGTAATCTTCCAATAGCTTGGTGGCTCATATGAAACAAACATAAGTTTTTGGTTGTTCACAATAAATAAAACATTGACTACCATTCTCAACTCATCAAAAAAGATGGTTTTCTGGTTAATTTCTCAGGACAATATCTTGACTAATCAATGACAAGTTAAAATTCCTACATTTAAAATTAACAATTTTCCGTCACTGATCATTAACGTGATCATTATCCATAGCACTGTCTGTACCATTCAGAGTTAACCTGCCAACCAGCACTCTCCACTCAAACAGTATGAATGTTGCCTCTCCTTGAATTTGGTATTTCTTGCAAAGTGTCCTGATGAATTCAAGACCTCATCCCATAGACAGATCCGCTTCAGGTGACAGGTATTTGACTAATACCATGGGTGATATTTGTACTCCTGCCTGGGAGGACAGCTATCCTGAGTATGGGGAGAGAGTGGGGGTTTGAGTCTCTGCAGACCTGGGTTCCCTCGACCTATCATATTTCAATGTAATAATGGTGTGATATGTTCACCTTACAGTCTTCAGAGATTCATTTCATGTAATAGGAAAGATCTTGAATCATTTTCAAATGCTTTGTCATTTTGGTTGATTCAGAGTTTAGTATTGTGGTGTTGTCTGTCTGCTGTTTTATCTATCCTCTCTATTGATTTATAACTCACAATAAATTTATCCTTCTTAATCCAAATGCTCTAATTTGTCAGCATAGTGTGACCCAATTCATTGAAATACTCAGGATCCTACAATAAGAGTCCTGTCTCTACTTTATTGATCAGTCTCACTGTGGGTATTGTCACTATCTCCATCAATGGGTTTATAATTTTTAGGAAGCAGAATGTTTCCTTAAGGAAAAAAAAGACCTGTATCTATATAGCAACTTCGACAAATTCACAGTGTCTAAATGTGTTGTTTGTTACAAGTGTTATTTAGGAAATGCAGCATCCCCTTTGTATACAATGAGCTCCTACCAACAGAGACTGAGATTGAGAGTGCTAACTAAGTCATGTATGACAAAGGCATGGAGTTGCTCTCAGAGTCCTCAACATTGACTCTGGACCCCATGAATTTCCTTACGTATGTTAAACGTGCATAAGGAAACCTTCTGCTGATTACCAGGTACCTGATGAATCAGTACCCCTCCACATTGTGTGTCTTGGAGGAAGCATTGAGGATAGCAAGGACATAAAATGTGTTCGAGGTGGAAGATTTCAATGTCCATCACCAAGAGTGGTTTGGCAGCAGACGACTGATTGACCTGGTTGGATCCTGAAGACATTGCTGCTGGACTGGGTCTGCAGTAGGCGGTGGGAGAACTAATAAGGGAAAAACATACTTGACCTCATCTTTACCAATCTGCCAGCTTCAGATCCATCTGTCCATGAGAATATCCTTCATCATGTTGTGTGGCACCATCACCTGTTTGAAATGGGCCAGACTTTGAACAGATCTAGCAACTCAAGACCTGGCATCCATGAGGCACTGTGGGTCATCAACAGAAGCAGAATTAACTCCAGCACAAGCTGCAACCTCATGGGCCACATATACCCCAAGCAGCCATTATGATATAGCCAGAGGATCTACCCTGGTTCAATATAGAGTGCAGGAGGGCAGGCCAGAAAAAGCACCAGGAGTACCTAAAAATAAGGACTTCTGAGGAAGGGTCACTTGACCCGAAACATTAATTCTGGCTTCTCTCCACAGATGCTGCCAGACCTACTGAACTATTCCAGCAATTTCTTTGTTGATACCTCAAAAATAAGGTGGAAACCTGGTGAAACTACCAAACAAGAACACTTGCATGCCAAAAATTAAAAACAGCAAGTTATACACAGAGCCAAGCTCTGCAGTCCCACCACACCCTGTCATGAATGGTGGTGGACAATTGAACAACTGATTGAAGGGGGAGTGTTAGAAACGAAAATCGCCTCTCAATAATCGCTCTAAGACAAATTCAGGAAAACAAAGTTTTATTACAAGTCTGCAGAGTTGGGCACTCCTTCAAGAGAAAGAGAGCCCAGAGGCTTACAAAGTTCTCGTTTAAATACAGTATAAGCTCCTCCCCTCTATAGCTCCAAAGAGCCACGAGGTTCACATTTTAAAAGAAATCATTATTTTAAAGTCTGTAACAAATGTCTTCAGAGTCTCTAGAGTTGTTGTTTTTCTCACCCCGTAGTCTCATTAGTCAAAGACCTATTCTTCTTTGTCTGTCTAGGGTCTTATCAGCAGATGTTTTCTGCATTAATTTGTAACTGATGTCTTCTCGAGTCGTTTCGCTATCCTCAGTCTTATCAGCCAAGGTCTCATTCTTCCCTGTCTGTGTTCATCAATCAATTGCAGCTTGAATTGTTAGACACTATTCTACTTTTAAATATATAAAATGTTAAAATGTTCTAAAGGAAACACAAGCTTTGTCTTTTCTGTGGTTTCTAAAGGAAACACAAGCTTTGTCTTTTCTGTGGTTCAGGCACATCTTAAAGTTCAAACCAAAATCACTTCTCACAATTCCACCCTTTTCTTTCTTTAAGATGTGCCTGACCAAGATAAACCCCCCTTTTCAAGGGCCCGGGAAATCCTATGTCTTTCGCAGTAACATCACTTTAAGTTCCCGCGTCCCATGTTGTGGAACCACCACTGCCTGGAGTCGGGAAATATTTTTCTGAATTAAAAACTGAATACAGGGAGTTAGGCAGGGTAATACGAGAAGAAGAATCATGCCTCCCCCAACCACCAGCAACGCCGTGCGCCACCAGCTACCACCTAGGAGACCATCCCACCATCCGATGCCACTAAGAGGACGCCAAGATTGTACTGGCACATGGGCCAATCTCCTGATTTCATCGGAAATTTTCAGAACCGCTTTACCATTATCGTCAATTTCTAGACAGCAGTTTGTCAGGTTAAATTTCCCGCACACACCCCCCACATACAGGAGTAAACTGATCAATATCCCCACCAATACAGTCCAAGTAGAGTTCATTATTACTGTCTTTTCAGTTTTACCGACAACGGCTTGTCCCCTTGCTCGCATGTCCAGGTGCTTTCTTCTTCAGGCGGAACAGGCCCCTTTATCCTTGATGCGTGGACCCACCCTTTTTCTTTCGTCCGAACAGCTGCTTCAGTTGTTAACAGAACCAGGAACGGTCCTTCCCACCGCGGCTGGAGCTTTTCGGCCTTCCAGGTCTTAACAAGTATCCAATCTCCGGGCTCCACCTTATGCAGGAGGAAGTCGAGCGGCGGAGTCTGAGCCAGGAGACCTTTCCTTCGGAGTTCTGCAAAAGAACGGGATAAGGCCAGTAAATAGGTTCGGATAAATACATCCCCCCCTTGTAGAGTGGGACATCCATCAACCTTACTCCAATACGGTAATCCGAAGAGCATTTCATAGGGGGAAACCCCGACATCTCGGCGAGGTGCCGTACGTATCCTCATTAGGGCAATGGGCAGACACTTTGGCCAGGGTAACTTAGTTTCTAGCATCAGCTTAGTCAATTGGGTCTTGAGCGTGCCATTCATTCTCTCAACTCGACCCGAACTCTGAGGATGCCAGGGTGTGTGGAATTTCCATTGGATGCCCAGGGCATTACAGATCAAATGGTGTAGCTTAGAAATAAAATGTGTCCCGCAATCGGAGTCAATAGATTCCATTATGCCATATCTCGGGATTATGTTCTCTAACAACAGTCGGGCCACGGTTGGTGCATCGTCTTTGGCAGTTGGGAAAGCCTCTACCCAGTGAGTGAAATGGTCTACTATTACTAGCAGATATTTCCATCTCTGTACTGGGGGTAATTCCGTAAAGTCAACTTGGATCCTCTGAAATGGCCTAATCGCTAGGGGCTGACCACCAGCTGGCATAGAACGCATGGTTTTCTGATTAATACGCCGGCCTGATATTCGTTCTGGCGTGATACGGCGGTGCCCCTTACTGACTTGATGGCCCAGATATCTTACTTCTCGCTCCACAAACTGGAGTTTTGTCCTGGAGACGCGTAGACCCTGTTTCCCCAGGAAGTTCAACAGGGCAACGGTGTCTGCTCGTACCTCCTCTTCTCTTGGTCCTGAGAGTAAGAGATCATCGACATATTGGAGCAATTGATTCTCCGCGTTACACTGAAATCCTTCTAAGATCTGCTCCAGTATTTGTCCAAACAAATTGGGTGACTCCGTGAATCCCTGTGGCAAGACCGTCCATCTTAACTGTCGCTTTCGTCCTGTGAAGGGATTCTCCCATTCAAAGGCAAAAAGGTTCCGACTTTCTTCGTCAAGGGGGCAACTCCAAAAAGCATCCTTCAGATCTATTACGCTGAACCATTCATGTTCGGGGGGAATTTTACTCATTAACGTGTAGGGATTAGGTACCACCGGGTATCTAGCCTGGACTACTTCATTCAACCCCCGCAGGTCTTGCATCAGCCTATACGTCCCATCCGGCTTTCTCACAGGGAGTATTGGAGTATTGAAAGGGGACATACATTCCTCCAGTAGTCCATCTGTGATTAATCTTTCTATCACAGGTTGTAACCCCTCCCGTCCTTCCATAGCAATCGGGTATTGTTTCCTTCTTACCGGGCCTCTTCCTGGTAACATGGTGATTTGGAGAGGTTTGATGTTTAGACCCCCTCTGTTCCCCTCTCGGTACCATACTTCCGGGTCTATTTGTTGATCATCATCTTCGGTGAGGGCGAACAACCTTACCACCATTTCCCCGTTACTTGGTACCGTTCCGATCCCTAGTTTGACCTGCAAGTCTCTTCCTAACAAATTAAATCCCGCCGATGGCAGTAGAAGGAGGTCTCGTTTAGTAGTTCTGTTTTCATATCCAATTTCCACGTCCTCTACCACTGGGACTTGTAATTTCTGTCCTCCAATTCCAGATACCCCCATAACTTTTCCTCCTGCTCGGGTGCCGGGGGGTATTTGGATTATACTTGATCTTTCGGCTCCCTAGTCCACCATAAATGTGATCTCCGATCCTTGGGGCCCTACTTTCAAGTTTACCAGGGGTTCCTGTCGATAGTCCTTTTGCCCCAAGGGTAGGAACCCCCGACCTCCCTAATCTTCCTCCATCAGGGCGTACGACCTCACCTCCCGTTTGTAGCGGGGGCACTCTCGTTTAAAATGTCCCTCTTCATTACAATAGTAACATCTGAGTGTCCTCCTCGTTTCCCTGTCGCGGCCTCGAGTTCCTCCACCCTTCCTTTGTTCCGGCCATGGTTCTCTTTTCCTCTGCTCTTGCCACGACTCTCCCCTTTCCTGTTTCTGCCACGGCTCTCCCATTTCCTTTCTTCCAGCTGTCATTTGTTGCACCGTTTGCATCATTATCTTTGTCGCCTTCCTTTGCTTCTCATCGTCCCTTCTCACAAACACCTTTTGCGCCTCTCGTAGTAATTCACTTAAAGATTTACTATCCCAATCATCCATTTTCTCTAACTTCTTCCGTATGTCAGGCCAGGCCTTTGATACAAACTCTACCCGTATGAGTTGTTGCCCCACGTCCGTCTCAGGGTCCACCCCAGCAAACTGCTGCACATTCTTCCTAATCCTGTCTAGGAAGTCCGTAGGGGTTTCCTCCGGATTTTGATGATTACCAAAGGCCTTGGTAAAATTGTGCCCCTTCGGGGCTGCGTGTCTTATTCCTTTTATCCAATATTCCCGCATGTCTCTCATGTTGCGCCGTCCTCCCTCCGTGTTCTTATCCCACTCGGGGTCGGTGAGGGGAAACTTCTGCTCCCCTCCTTCTCCCCCCTCTCTCTCCCAGACCAAGAGCGCAGCTTGTCGTATCATCTGACGCTCCTGGCTAGAGAACAATGTTTTCATGATGGAACACATCTCTTCCCACGTGTAAGTATTCGGACCCAGGAACTGATCCAATTGTTCAGCAAGTCCCATGGGGTCCTCTAGTAGACCCTTCATCTCCCTCCTGAAATTCCGTACTTCAGTACTCGTCAAGGGGACGTTCACATATCCCATCCTTCCTTCCTCGCCCCCCATGGGCACTTCCCGGAGTGGATTCATTCTTGCAATCGAGACAGGGTTTTGTCTGTGACCCTTTTCAGCTTGAGATCTGGTCTGTACCCCTGAGGTAGTTTGTGATTCCTCCCCATCTTCTTCCCCTTCCCCTGAATCGTCGTCACCCGAAGGAACATTCTGTGGGGCAGACGGGGTCACGTAGGGCGGCGGTAAGTGATCTAAAGGGTCCCATTCTTTCTGCCCTTTCGAGTCTTTATTAGTTACCTGCATTTGACAAGATATCGTAACCGGCAGCCAACAAAGGGCATAATCACTTTCTTCCAGATTAACATCAGGTTTTGAATTGACATATAAAATGAGGGCTTGCCGGACCCAGTCTTTGTCAGTACCGAATCTAGGCCACCACACTGAGTCGCCCTGAATAGGTTTCTGGGACCACTTTTGACAGTATTTTACCATCTTCCTTTAAGATTTTCCCTTTCTTCCAGCCTGATCCCAATTATTTAGCATTCTCCCTAACGGACTATCGTCAGGTACCCCGGGGTATGTGTTATTGTCCCTGTTTAAGCCTACCTTTGCCTTAATCACCTAAGATCCCTTATTTCCCATTTCCGAGGACTTCGTATTTTTCCCGTGATAATCTATCACAATGTAGCCAATTCCCGGACCTTCAGTCCCGTGATCGCCCAGGTTCCTTTGCAGGCACCCCCGGTCTTTGGATTCCTGTGTCCTACGTCTCTGTGACACAAATCACAGGCACCCCGTAGGTACACGTTCCTCCTCAAACACGGTCTCTGCAAAATCCCTCACAGGCGAGCCCCGGCCTCCAGATTCCTGAGTCCCACGTCTCTGTAGAAAAAAAATCCACAGGCACCCCGTAGGTACCCAGTCCTCCGGAAACACGGTCCCCGCAAGTTTTGTCTTACCTGGGTTCGGTGCACCGAAATTACTCGATCGTTAACCGTCCCCACTGCCTCGGGTACACCCCTCCTTTGTTTTCCTGAGCCTCCCGGATATCACTCGCTCAAGCCGCGCGGGGCGACAAGCAAGGAATCAGGGACTGCTGAACTCAGCAGGGTGCACCTTCTCCGATATCCTTCCTCAACTCCCCTTGCGGCCGGAGTGTTGATCCCGGATGACGAGCCCCCAAGTTGTTAGAAACGAAAATCGCCTCTCAATAATCGCTCTAAGACAAATTCAGGAAAACAAAGTTTTATTACAAGTCTGCAGAGTTGGGCACTCCTTCAAGAGAAAGAGAGCCCAGAGGCTTACAAAGTTCTCGTTTAAATACAGTATAAGCTCCTCCCCTCTATAGCTCCAAAGAGCCACGAGGTTCACATTTTAAAAGAAATCATTATTTTAAAGTCTGTAACAAATGTCTTCAGAGTCTCTAGAGTTGTTGTTTTTCTCACCCCGTAGTCTCATTAGTCAAAGACCTATTCTTCTTTGTCTGTCTAGGGTCTTATCAGCAGATGTTTTCTGCATTAATTTGTAACTGATGTCTTCTCGAGTCGTTTCGCTATCCTCAGTCTTATCAGCCAAGGTCTCATTCTTCCCTGTCTGTGTTCATCAATCAATTGCAGCTTGAATTGTTAGACACTATTCTACTTTTAAATATATAAAATGTTAAAATGTTCTAAAGGAAACACAAGCTTTGTCTTTTCTGTGGTTTCTAAAGGAAACACAAGCTTTGTCTTTTCTGTGGTTCAGGCACATCTTAAAGTTCAAACCAAAATCACTTCTCACAGGGAGGCTCCACAAATTTCCCAACCTTGATATAAGAGCTCAGTACATCAGTGCAAAAGATAAGGCTGAAGCATTCGCAATGATCTTCAGCCAGAAGTGCTGAGTGGATGATCCATGTTCGCCTCCTCCAGTGGTCCCCAGCATCACAAGTACCACTGTTAAGTCAATTTGATTCACTCCATGTGACATCAAGAAGTAGTTGGAGGTTTTGAGTACCACAAAGGCTATCGGCCTTGACAACAGTAGTACTGAAAACCTGTCCTCCTGAACTTGCCACTCTCCTCACCTGTTTGAGTAGTTAGAAAACTGGCATCTACCTGGCAATGTTGCCAGGTATGTCATGTACACAAAAAGCAGGACAAATCAAACCCAGCCAATTACCGCCCAATCAGTCTACTCTCAATCATCAGTAAAGCAATGCAAGGTGTCATCAACAGTGCTATCAAGCCGTATCTGCTCAGCGATAACCTGCTCAGTGATGCCCAGTTGGGTTCCACCAGGGCCACTCAGCTCCTGACTTCATTATAGCTTTGGTTCAAACATGGACAAAAGATCTGTGTTCCAGACGTGAGGTGAGAGTGACAGCCCTTGACACCAAGACCACATTTGATTGAGTGTAGCATGAAGGAGCCCGAGCAGAACTTAAGGGAATACTCTGCTAGCTGGAGTCATACCTGGCACAAAGAAAGATTACTGTGGTTGATGGAGATCTGTCACCTCAGATTCAGGACATCTCTTAAGGAGATCTTCAGAGTATCCTAAGCCCAACCATCTTCAGCTGCTTCATCAAAGACCTTATCTCCAACATATTATGGGGATGTTTGCTGATGATTGCACAGTGTTCAGCACCATTCACAACTCCTCAGATACTGAAGTGGTCCATGTTGAAATGGAACAAGATTTGTTTAATATCCAGCCTGGGCTGACCAGTAACAAGTAACATCCACACCATACAAATGCCAGGCAATGACCATCTCCAAAAAGAGTCAATATAACCACCACCTCATTGATATTCAGTGGTGTTACCATCACCGAATCCCCACTACCAACAACAACATGGCTTTGTGCATGGGAAGTCATCAACATGGCTTTGTTCATGAGAAATCATGTCTCACAAACTTGATTGAGTTTTTTGAAGAAGTAACAAAGAAGATTGATGAGGGCAGAGCAGTAGATGTGATCCATATGGACTTCAGTAAAGCGTTCAACAAGGTTCCCCATGGGAGACTGATTAGCAAGGTTAGATCTCATGGAATACAGGGAGAACTAGCCATTTGGATACAGAACTGGCTCAAAGGTAGAAGACAGAGGATGGTCGTGGAGTGTTGTTTTTCAGACTGGAGGCCTGTGACCAGCGGAGTGCCACAAGGATCGGTGCTGGGCCCTCTACTTTTTGTCATTTACATAAATGATTTGGATGTGAGCATAAGAGGTACAGTTAGTTAGTAAGTTTGCAGATGACACCAAAATTGGAGGTGTAATGGACAGAGAAGAGGGTTACCTCAGATTACAAAAGGATCTGGACCAGATGGGCCAATGGGCTGAGAAGTGGCAGATGGAGTTTAATTCAGATAAATGCGGGTGCTGCATTTTGGGAAAGCAAATCTCAGCAGGATTTATACACTTAATGGTAAGGTCCTAGGGAGTGTTGCTGAACAAAGAGACCTTGGAGTACAGGTTCATAGTTTCTTGAAAGTGGAGTCGCAGGTAGATAGGATAGTGAAGAAGGCGTTTCCTTTATTGGTTAGAGTATTGAGTACAGGCGTTGGAAGGTCATGTTGCGGCTGTACAGGACATCGGTTAGGCCACTGTTGGAATATTGTGTGCCATTCTGGTCTCCTTCCTATCGGAAAGATATTGTGAAACTTGAAAGGGTTCAGAAAAGATTTACAAGGATCTGAGCTACAGGGAAAGGCTGAACAGGCTGGGGCTGTTTTCCCTGGAGCGTCGGAGGCTGAGGGGTGACCTTATGGAGATTTACAAAGTTATGAGGGGCATGGATAGGATAAATAGGCAAAGTCTTTCCCCTAGGGTCAGGGAGTCCAGAACTAGAGGGCATAGGTTTAGGGTGAGAGGGGAAAGATATAAAAGAGACCTAAGGGGCAACTCTTTCACACAGAGGGTGGTACGTGTATGGAATGAGCTGCCAGAGGATGTGGTGGAGGCTGGTACAAGTGCAACATTTAAGAGGCATTTGGATGGGTATATGAATAGGAAGGGTTTGGAGGGATATGGGCCGGGCGCTGGCAGGTGGGACTAGATGGGGTTGGGATATCTGGTCGGCATGGACGGGTTGCACCGAAAGGTCTGTTTCCATGCTGTACATCTCTATGACTCTATGACTCTAACTTGCCATACATAAACACCGTGGCTACATGAGCATGTCAATGGCTAGAAATACTCCCCAAAGCCTGCCCACCATTTACAAGGTACAAGTCAGGAGTGTGAGGGAATACTCCCCACATGCCTGAATGAGTGCAGCTTCAACAAAACTCAAGACATGGCGGCACTGCTGCCTCACAGCGCCAGAGACCCGGGTTCAATTCCCGACTCAGGCTGTGTGGAGTTTGCACATTCTCCCCGTGTCTGCGTGGGTTTCCTCCAGGTGCTCCGGTTTCCTCCCACAGTCACAAAGATGTGCGGGTTAGGTGAATTGGCCATGCTAAATTGCCCGTAGTGTTAGGTTAAAAGGGGTAAATGTAGGGGTATGGGTGGGTTGCGCTTCGGCGGGTCGGTGTGGACTTGTTGGGCCGAAGGGCCTGTTTCCACACTGTAAGTAATCTAATCTAATCTAATCTAATCTGACACCATCAGGACAAAGCAGCTCACTTAATTGGCACCACATCCACACGCTTCCACTCCCTCCACCTTTGGCACTCAGGAGCAGCAGTACTACCTACAAAGTGCAATGCAGAAATTCAGCAAAGATCCTTAGCCCCGGCCAAACCCACGACCACTGATATCTGGAAGCACAAGGGCAGCAGACACATAGGAACGCCACCTGCATGTTCCTCTCCAAGCCACTCACTATTCTGTGTTGGAAATATATCGCTGTTTTCTTTCTGTCATTAGGTCAAAATTTTGGAATTCCCTCACTTAGGACGTTGTGCGTTAACTCTCAGCATCTGGAATACAGCAGTTCAGGAATGTGACTAAGGATGGGCAATAAATGCTGGCCAGCTAACAATGCCAATGACCCACAAATAATTTTTTAAAACTTGTAATATTTCTGTTCTATTAGATCCAGTTTCTAACAGGTTCCATCCGAAGTTTGTCTACAGACTGTTCCTGACCCTGTAAACTTGGCAACTTGCAAGTTTGATTTGATTTAAAGTCATAACTAGTTAGATCTGCAGATGGCAGTGGTATCTTTGTGTCTGGGTTCCTGAAACTGTGAGGTGGTAAAGACCCTGTTATAAGCTTGAATGGACATCTTAAGGCTCCAGCTCTGCTGATGAATGATTCTGTTTCATTGAGTCAGTGAAGTTCTGTTTATTAAGCACAGTTCCAACAGTGTTCAGGAATAAAACTCAAAGAATAGCTCTCTCTTCCCAGTGTTATTTTGAGGGAGATTTTTGTTTTCAAATCCCTCCATGACTTCATCCCTTTCTCTCTCTGTAGTCACTTTCACTCCTTAGTCCTACGCTGCAGTGTCTGCCTGACTCCAAGAACAAGATTGTTGCTTCAAGTTTAACTCCAGATGGAATATTCCATGGATATGGATTAAAGTTGTTAGGATCACATGAATAGGTCTAGGTTTCCTGTACTTACATTACACCATGTCCCTGACCTCCATTTATTGAAACACACCCTCATTGTAAAATGAGTGAAGAAATTGTACACACCTTTTTTTACCCAACTAACCACCTTCTTGATTCCTCCTCTGGGGAGACAGGCCGCCTACTTGTGGACGGTTCAGAGAACACCTCTGGGACACCCGGACCCAACCAACCCAACCACCCCGTGGCTCAACACTTCAACTCCCCCTCCACTCCACCAAGGACATGCAGGTCCTTGGACTCCTCCATCGCCAGACCATAGCAACACGACGGTTGGAGGAACAGCGCCTCATCTTCCTCCTACGAACCCTCCAACCACAAGGGATGAACTCAGATTTCTCCAGTTTCCTCATTTCCCCTCCCCCCACCCTGTCTCAGTCCAATCCCTCGAACTCAGCACCGCCTTCCTAACCTGCAATCTTCTTCCTGACCTCTCCGCCCCCACCCCACTCCGGCCTATCACCCTCACCTTGACCTCCTTCCACCTATCGCATTTCCAACGCCCCTCCCCCAAGTCCCTCCTCCCTACCTTTTATCTTAGCCTGCTGGGCACACTTTCCTCATTCCTGAAGAAGGGCTTATGCCCGAAACGTTGATTCTCCTGTTCCTTGGATGCTGCCTGACATGCTGCGCTTTTCCAGCAACACATTTTCAGCTCTGATCTCCAGCATCTGCAGTCCTCACTTTCTCCTCCTCTGGATACATAACATTGCAGAACAAGTGTGTAGTGAAATCCAGTTTCTTTACTGAGTATATATTCATAAATATTTGTACATGGAGCTGCAACAAATAAACTCATAAAACTGGCAATTGGCCTTTCCAGGTCCATTCTGAGGTAGTCAAACTGCCGAACAAGACTGTTAAAGACTTCAAAGGTTGACCTGACCAATTCCTCTGATGAATACGCTGATCTTCTCAAGCTTCTGAAGTTTATTGTGTGAAGTGTGTCACTCAGGCCGATGCTCACACCCCCTTCAGGCCGATGCTCACACCCCCTTCAGGATGTCAGACAACAGTGGCACTTTTTTTTTAATCCAATCCTCACTGATCTGCGATAAAGATAAAATAGTGTGCATGCTCAAAACAAAAGCAGAATACTGGATAAACTCAGCAGGTCTGGCCGCACCCAAAGAGAGAGAAACAGAGTTCTTATTTTGCATTCAGTAAGATTTCCTCAGAACAGTTTCTGTCTGCTCTGGAATTGTTTCCAGGTTGTTGTATTCACATTTGGCCCTGCCCATCTTGTGGCTTTTTAAGGCAGTTCTTTTCAGGGTCATCAGGTTTCGATCTTTAATTATAAAAAAACTTCAGCACTCCTTATCCAAGGACTTCTTAAAGGTAAATAGCCGCAGTTCTTATCTTGTCAATTAGAAAATAACAAGATCTTGCAGATATTTGAGCCAAAAAAACACATCTTTTCGACCCTTGTCCACTAAGTAGTGATTAGAAGGCTGTCTATTGTCGATCTCTTCAGACACTGTTACTTTCCTCTCTTCAACCACTCTTTTATCCATTCCCCACATGTGGGATTTTGAATGATGTCTACAATTCAATATCTAAGTGCAAAATCCACTACCAAATACTAATAAAAATCAGCACATAAATTACTAAATTGATGTATTCCTTGGGCTAAAAGTCAATGAAAAGGGGTATGAAATACATCTCAATTCTTGGAACATGATCCAGTGGATGCTTATGTGCTGCAATGATCATGAAACTAATCAGATCACAATGTAAGAGTCTTAAATAAAACTGCCTCAATTGTCTCACAATTTTTAAAAACAAATTGTTTTTAAAGATGGGAATATTGAGAGTGTTGATTTTTCTGCAAGTTGTGCTTATTTGCAAATTACATTGAGCCTTTTCAGTGTTGTTCGGTATTGCGGCACCAACAACCATATTGATGACTCCAGTATATATTTTAAAAACACAGAAAAACTGAAGAAACGCAGCAGATCTGACAGCATCTGTAGAGATAGAAACAAAGTTAATGTTTGACATCCAATATGATTCTTCTTCAGAACTGAAGGGGGCTGATAAGTGATGGTTTTTATGCTGTTAACAAAGTGGGAGGAAGAGCAGATGGTGAGGGTGCCCAGAGTAAAAGGCTAAGAAGTTTATGGTAGTAGAGAAGTGACATTGATGCAGTATAGGTATTAAGAAAATAGGGAGCATACTCAGCAAACAAGACAATGGGAGTGGTGAGTGAATGGAGGGGTTGTAATCAAAATGGAAGACAGAGTTCACAGTCTGAAATTGTTGAATTCAATGCTGAGTCCTGATGGCTGTAAAGTGCCTCAGTTGTAAATAGGTGCTGATCCTCCAGCCTGCATTAGGCTTTGCTGGAATACTGCAGTGGGCTGAAGACAGGAATGTTAGTGTGGCAGGGCATGCCATGAAATGGCAAGCAACTGGAAGGTTAGGGTCATTCTTAAAAACAGAGAGATATCACAAAGGGTTACCAATCTGCATTTGTTCTCTCCATTGGAGAGCAGCAAATAGAATAGACCAGAATGTTTGGGCCCTGAGGCACTAAGGAGGGAGGAGTAAAATTGGCCAGTGGTATACTTTCTACATGAGAAGGGTGGGTGAGGAGGTGTGTCAGAAGAGACAGTGGATTGGACTACTGGGAATGAGAGGAGGCAGCTGAACAAGAAATGGGTCAGATACAGCTGTCAGCCATGATGACTGGGGGAATCCTTCACTGAGATAAAAGGTTGAAGCACCCCTGAGGAAGAAATGGAGACCTTACAGGAAACAGAT
Organism: Chiloscyllium plagiosum; assembly: GCF_037043375.1. Taxonomy (NCBI): domain Eukaryota; kingdom Metazoa; phylum Chordata; class Chondrichthyes; order Orectolobiformes; family Hemiscylliidae; genus Chiloscyllium; species Chiloscyllium plagiosum. The sequence continues at coordinate 60,701,542 of NW_028270173.1, forward strand.
TAGAAGAACTGTATTCAAGATAACTGGGGGAGTTGGTAGGTTTGTAGTGGATTTTGGTGGACAGTAATTCTGTCCCCAGTAATGGAAACCATGAAATCAAGGGAAGGAAAGATTCAGAGATGGATTAGGTGAAGCTGGGAAAAGGATAGATGAATCTTTCTAATTCAAGTTGAGACCAGGAAGGTCTCAATGATGTAATCGATGTATTGGAAAAGGGTTCTGGGATGGAGCCAACTTAAACTGGAATAATGAATATTTCACATATACCCTAGACAACTGAATATCCGGTACAAGCATAGGTACAACCCATTGGGATACCCATAGCTACTGCTCTGACTTGGAGATGGCGAGATGAACTAAAGGACAAATTATTCAAAGTGAGAACATGCTCTTTGTGAATGGAGACTAATGAGGAAGAAATGGAAAGTTTCAGACCATCCTGATGGGAGGACAGATGTGTAGAAGGACTGCATGGTCCATGGTGAAAAGGAGATGGCTGATACCAGGAAACTGGAAATTGATGAACTAATGTAATGCGTCAGAAGAACCATAAATGTGAGTGGGAAGCGACTGGACAAGGGGGGGGGGGGGGGGGGGGGCGCAAACAGAGTCAAGACAGAAAGTGATAAATTCATTGGGCAGGAAAAGGCTGAAATGAGGATCTGCCAGGTTGGTCTTATTTATAGATTTTAGGAAGAAGGTAGAAGCGAGCTGTCTGGTGTTGGGAGACTATTCAGTGGGAAACTGTGGAGGGAAGGTCAGTGACAGGAGATGAGATCAGTGACAACCATGGAAATGCCAGTTTGATGACGAGTGGTGGGGCCATGGTCCAGAGGGAAATAGGTGGAAGAGTCTGATAGCTGATGCTCAGCCTTTGCAAGATAGAGATTCAGGAGCTGTGGTCAGCAATTACTTAAGCAGCATACAAACCCACAGATAATAGCCAGGCTTTTGTTCTGTCACATAAAGAGGAGAAAAAGTTAAAAATCGTTTGATGTAGTCCTAATAACATTGTTAACCTAATGCTATTGAATGGAATTTCTGCTTCGTTTTCACAGTTTAAAATGGGGAACTTTCTCACTATCCCTGGTCATTGTGATGGTGGAATGGAGAGATAGACAGAGAGAGATGAAGAAAAGGGAAAAGAGAACAATTGAAGAAGTTGATGTAGAAAACAGCAAGTTTCCAGGAAGGTTGTGTGAAGCCTTTATTCCTGAGATCACACTGACAGGGTTTCTCTCCTGTGTGAAAGCACTGACAGAACAGGAGATATTCTGACTGTGCGAAAGCCTTGTTACAAGCATCATACCTGAAGAGTTTCTCCCCTGTGTGAATCCTATCTTTTACCAGGTCGTCAAACACATCACTGGGTTCAACACTCACCCCATAATTGAAGGATTACTTCCCTGTGTGGATCACCTGATGGAGCAGGAGGTTCCAGCACCTAGAGAATGACTTGTTGCACACTTTACATGTGAATGGTTTCTCCCATGCAGCTGCATTTACGTTGGCAGAGGCTTCTGACTGTGAGAATGATTTGTTGTATACATCACATGTGAATGGTTTCTCCCGTGTGAATTGTCCGATGGAACAGGAGTCTTGATGGGTCAGAGAATGATTTCTCACACACCTCACACTTGAACAGTTTCTCCCCTGTGTGGATGCATTGGTGTCTGCAGAGGTTCTCTGACTGTGAGAGTAATTTGTTGCAGATGTTACATGTGAATGGTTTCTCCCATGTGTGAACATGTTGGTGTTTCTGGAGTTCCATGAACATTGAAAATGATTTGTCACACACCTCATATTTGAATGGTTTCTTCCCTGGATGAATATGTTGGTGTGTGTGGAGATTCCCTGACTATGAGAACAATTTGTCACACACTTTACACCTGAATGGTTTCTTCCCTGTGTGGATGCATTGGTGCATGAGGAGGGTTGATGATTGTGAGAATGATTTATCGCACACCTCACATGTGAATGGTTTTTTACCAGTGTGATTGGTGATTCACCAGGCCTAACAATTGTTCAAAAGCTTGGTTACACTTCTCACACCTAAATGGTTTCTCCCGTGTGTGTGTGCATTGATGGTTACAGAGATTCCCTGAACATGAGAATGATTTGTCACACACCTCACACCTGAGTGGTTTCTCGCCTGTGTGAATACACTGGAGTGTCGAAGATTGTGAGAATGATTTGTTACATTCCTCACATGTGAATGATTTTCTTCCAGTGTGAATGAGCCAATGCTTCAACAGACCTGACAACTGTGCAAAGTTCTTGTCATACACCTCCCACGTGAATGATTTCTCCCCGTGTGAGTGCGTTGATGATTCATGAGCATCCATGACCTTGCAAAAGCTCGCTCCTACATCTTACACTTGAAGGGTTTCACTTCCATATACCTATCTTTGTGCTTAAGGCAGTCAACAGATGGACCTTGTGTTAGGAAACCTTATGAGCCTGTTTTTCATCCTTGCATGCCTCTCCCCTGTATAAATGAGTCAGTGGTTCATGAGGCTCAATGAATGATTGAAGCTCTCACCACACTTGGAGCCCATTCACACTTCTTCCCAGCCTCACCCTGACCGATCACCCACAGTTGATCACCTTCAGCAAGATTGGTTCTGATGGAAGGCTTCACACCACTGACCAGTTTCCAATCTGATGATCTGTCAAAGCTCCTGTGACCCGACCGATTTCCAGATGTTGGTTTCACTGCCCAACCTTCTCGGTGTTGAGCAACGCTGTGAAGGGACTGGATATCTTCTCACAGTTATGCAGTGTTCCTTGGCTGATGGTCGGGATCTGTCTGTAATGTCTATCCTCTCTTTGTCTCTGGTATAGTACCCTGTAATCCTTCTGTAAAGAGGAAAAGGAAACATGATTTTCTCCAACTCCCATTCCTCCTTTGCTGAAGGGGCTGACTCCTCAATCATTTCTTATTCATATATTCACAGGATATGGCTGCTACAATTCAGCTACTTTCTTGAACCACAACAGTTCATTGGGTCAGGGGTGTCAGGGTATTGACAGGGCTGTTAGGAAGGGAGCTCTGGGATATTGAGCCAACTACAGTGAAGAAATGTTTATATAGTTACAAGTCAGGTTGGTGACTTGGAGTTCCTATGCATCTTCTACCCTTGTCCTTGAGGTGTTAGGGGTCTTAAGTTTCAAAGGAGTTGTTGAATGAGCTTTTGTGAGTTACTGCAGTGCATCTTTTAAATGATACACTGCTGCCACAATGCTCTTTGATGGTAAAGGGAGTGAATGCTTAAGGTGGTGGATGTGGTGCCAGTCAAGTGGGTAGCTCATTCCTGGATGATGTCAAGTTTGAGAGTGTTATTTCAACTGCACCCATACAGGCAAATGGGGATTAACCAACAGTAATGGTAGTTTAAAGAGAATTGGGGACCCAGCCATCATGACAATGTCATGTACAGACACAGAATTTCTTTTAAAATGTTGTTTCTGTTGCTCCATAATTATTTGGATTGGTTGCGAGAAATGTCAGTCAGAGAGGTGAACTGTTCTGTTTTCATTCTTTTCCCTTCCTCTTCTACAACAATTAACCAATTCCCAGTCAACTGGATTATACCAGCTCCCAACTCACACACACACAGAACTCACCAAAAGGAAATCAGTAAGAATCCTCAGACAATCTGCACCTCCCAGATGATGACACTTCATCTTTTGACATTCAGGAATGAGCCAGCAACAAAACTCAGCCTGGAAATCAGAGGGAAATACTTCCAATAAACACACTCAACTTTTTCATAAGAGGGTGATATGTGTATGGAATGAGCTGTCAGAGGAAGTGGTGGAGGTTAGTACAATTGCAACATTTAAGAGGCATTTGGTTGGGTATATGAATAGGAAGGGTTTGGAGGGATATGTGCTGGGCGCTGCAGGTGGGACTAGATTGGGCTGGGATATCTGGTCGGCACGTACGAGTTGGACCGAAGTGTCTGTTTCCATGCTGTACATCTCTATGACTCTATAATACACCATATCACACCAGAGAATACAGAGAGGAGAGACACCACAGATATATCCTGACCATCACCCAGAGGACCAACTGCACAACTGTGGGAACTGAGAGAAATATGAGATTTTGATCAGATGGGACAATGACAAGTTTAAATCCTCATCTGATCTGCTGCTCAAAGTCACTTCCATTTTCCCCGTCAATTTCCCAAGTTTCAGGAAACTCATGTTGCTCCAGAAATATTTGGTTATGGTCCGACAGGTTTAATTGGAAACACTAGCTTTCGGGGCTTCCAAATAAATCTATTGGACTATAACCTGATGCTGTATGATTTTTAACTTTGTCTGCCCAGTACAACACGGGCACCTCCACATCAGGAATATTTGGATTGACTGTGAGAGAACGTCAATCAGAGAGCCCACCCACTCTGCCCATTGTCTCCGCTTCCTCTTCCAGAGCTGGTTCACTTCCTATAGGGACTGAAAACCAAGTGAGGAGATGGTGAGTGAAGGAGCAGCTTTTATACAAATTGTATCCCATAATATCCACACCAATCTTCAGGCAGTCTGACTATCCTGTGGGCAATCAGGGGTGGAAATGTCCCTTATGCTGTGTGAGAGGATCCAGCTGAGAGAGCTGTTTACTCGGTGTTTTGTGCTGAACTGTTTGACTGGAGCTGTGTGTTGGATATTGAATGTTATTGGAAGCATTTCCCTCTGATTTCCAAGCTGAGCTTTGTTAATGGCTCATTCCTGAATATGGGAAGGTGAGGTGTAATTATCTGGCAGGTGCTGATTCTGTGAGGATTCTTATTGATTTCCTATTGTCCAGATATGTGTGTGTGTGTTGGGAACTGGTTATTGTCGTGTGGACTGTGAATGGTCAGTTATAGAATTACACAGCACAAAAACAGACCTTTCAGTCCAACTCATCCGAGCCAACCAGCCATCCCAATCTGACCTAATCCCATTTGCCAACATTTGACCCAAATGCCTCTAAACCCTTCCTATTCATATACCAATGTCAGATGCCTTTTAATTGTTGTAATTGTACCAGCCTCCACCACTCCCTCTGGCAGCTTGTTCGAAACATGCACCACATGCTGCGTGAAAAAGTTACCACTCAGGTCTTTTTAAAACCTTTCCCCTCATCTTAAACCTATATCCCTCAGTATTCGATGTCCCTGCTCTATTCATAACTGTCAATGCCCCTCATTATTTTATAAACCTCTGTAAGGTCACCCCTTGGTTTCTGACACTTTTTTTACTTTGAGGTCTAGATGTTGCATCTCTTTCCAAACAAGGCTTGCATTTAGATAGAGCCTTTCATGACCACCAGACATCCTAAGGCACTTTCCAGCCAATAAAGTGTTCACTGTTGTACTGAAGGGAAAATGGCTGCCGATGTGTGTCCAACAACCTCCCACAAACAGCAATGTGAGAATGACCAATTAATCTGGTTTTGCTGATTTTAATTGAGGGGCTAATCTTGACCAGGACACAAAGATAACCTGCAGGCTGCATTACATTGAGTTCCTTGTCCCAGTCATTCCAAATACATCCTCACAATAATGTCCCTGAATGTTCCATTGTCACCATCCACCTTGAACCTTCATCGATGGGGTCAGCATCAACAAACCATCATTTCATCACACTTGCTCTTGCACCAACTCACAGTACTTTAGACTTTCAATACTTCAATATGGATCTCAGGAATTCATGTGCATAGTAACATACATGCATCTCTTGCATAAACACTAGTCAACCTTATGGCTGTAGATTGGCTTTCTTAGTGTTCACTCATTCTGTGCTTACTTGGAGGCTGCCAACCTCTGTCCACTTCATATTGCTTTCTCAGCGTCCACTCATTGACTTCAGCACTGGCTTACAACCTTCCAGCCTCTGTGTGGGTCATATTGCTTTATTAGCACTCACTATCTTTAATGTTCATAGAACATTACAGTGTAGCACAGGCCCTTCGGCCCTCAATGTTGCGTTGACCTGTGAAACCAATCTGAAGCCCATCTAACCTACACTATTCCATTTTCATCTGTATGTCTATCCAATGATCATTTAAATACCTTAAAGTCAGCAAGTCTACTACTGTTGCAGGCAGGCCATTCCACACTCTGACTACTCTCTGAGTAAAGAAACTACCTCTGACATCAGTCCCACATCTATCACCCCTCAATTTAGATTAGATTAGATTTCCTACCGTATGGAAACAGGCCCTTTGGCCCGACAAGTCCACACCAATCCTCCGAAGAGTAACCCACCATGACCCTTCCCCGACCCTACATTTACCCCTGACTAATGCACTAACACTATGGGCAATTTAGCATGGCCAATTCACCTGACCTGTACATCTTTGGATTGTGGGAGGAAACTGGAGTACCCGGAGGAAACCCACGCAGACACAGGGAAAATGTACAAACTCAACACAGATAGTTCCCTGAGGCTGAAATCGAACCCGGGTCCCTGGCACTGTGACGCAGCAGTGCTAACCATTAATCCATTATGCCACTCAATGAGAAACAGAGAGAGGTTTTAAAGCTGTGTCCCCTCATGCTAGCCATCACCATCCAAGGAAAAAGGCTCACTGTCCACTCTATCTAACCATCTGATTATCTAATATGTCTCAATTAAGTCACCTCTCAACCTTCTTCTCTCTAAGGAAAATAGCCTCAAGTCCCTCAGCCATTCCTCGCAAGACCTTCCTTCCATACCAGGCAACATTCTAGTAAACCTCCTCTGAAGGGTCTCCTCTGAGGGTCAGTGTGGACTGGTTGGGCTGAAGGGCCTGTTTCCAAGCTGTAGGGAATCTAATCTAATCTAATCTAAACCCTTTCCAAAGCTTCCACATCCTTCATATAATGTTGTGACCAGAACTGTACGCAATACTCCAAGTGTGGCCGCACCAGACTTTTGTACAGATGTACCATGACCTCATGGCTCCGAAACTCAATCCCTCTACCAATAAAAGCTAACACATTGTATTCCTTCTTAACAAGCCTATCAACTTGGGTGGCAACATTCAGGGATCTATGTACATGGACACCAAGATCTTTCTGTCATCTACACTACCAAGAATTTTACCATTAGCCCAGTACTCTATATTCCTGTTACTCCTTCCAAAGTGAACCACCTCACACATTTCCACATTAAGCTCCACTTGCCAACCTCTCAGCCAAGATCTGCAGCTTATCTATGTCCCTCTGTAACGGACAACATCCTTTGGCATTATCCTTAGTGTCGTTCGCAAATTTACTAATCCGTCCTTCTCTGCCCTCAACCAGGTCATTGTGCCCCTGTGGCTTGTATTGCTTGTTAGTGCGGAGGGAGAGGCAAGCAGCTTGTCACAGTGGGGAGCAACGAACAGTCAAGGGGAGGCTTATCACTGTACAGCACCCTGCTTACTCAATGTCAGACCTGGGCCATGTTTCAGCAGCTTACGTGGCAAACTCATTATATATGCTTCAAGTAAATGGTCATATATGAAAGTCAAATGGGAGCAGTCCTGGTGAGGTGGAGGTCAGGAACAGATACTACCACAATCAGCCAAGAAACTTTGATCACGTTCTGTCAGACACTTGGTCCTCCCAGAATTTGGGGATCTAAGACCTGAAGCTGAAGAGGACTCAGTCCAGGGATTACAGGCAGGTTAGTCTGGGTGCTGTGGAGACATGAGTCTGGTGGGGTGGACCTCTTTTTTCTGACATTGAGACAAAATGATGCATGAGCAGGAGAGGCAGTGAGGTGTCACCAGTGAGGGAGTAGGAAATGCAAAGTGCAGGAAGGGTTCGCAGTATGGGGTTGGTGAGAACGCACATGATATGTGCAATATTGAGAGTTGTATTCCATGAACCTTGGAGAGAGGCAAATGGAGTAGCAGAGTTAGATTAAGTGGTGACCCTGTGAGTGCGAGATGGCTGAGAAGATCATTTTTTTATTCCTCACATATTGCTGGTGTCCCTTTGTACTGGGATGCATCACCAACACAGGCTGCAGTTTGCATTCAGACTGGCCTGGGGCTGGCTGTGTGGCCTCCTGTAGTCCATCACTGCCTTCCACTCTATCACCCCATCCAGCAACACCTACCAGTCCCTGTCTGTGAAGGAGGAGCGGCTGGGCCATGTCCCAGATAATAACAGTCAGACTCCACAGAATGAAGGCGAGTTCTTGCTTTGGAGTGTCTGAAGTGGGGTAAAACTAAGCATCAGTGCGTGAACATGAGAAGGTCACGGCAGTGGTGAGCACTTCTACCTCTCTGGTTGTGTGATTCCTTGAGAAAGGTGCCCACCAGACCAGTTGCATAATCAAGAGAAGAAGTGTGGGAAACAATGAAAAATGTTACCCTGAGCCATGGCAGATTGGGAGACAGGAACCTCACTTGACAAAACCTTTTAACTGAAAGACGGAAAATTCACACTCATGTTCCCTTTCCCTGTTTTACAGAAGGATTGCACTGTATTAAACCAGAGCGGATAGACATATCCTGACCCTCACTCAAAGAACAATTGCATAACTGTGGGAAAACATCCAGTCCTTTTGCAGTGTTGCTCAACACAGAGAAGGTTGGGCAGTGAAACCATCTGTAAATCAGTCGGGTCAGGGGAGCCTGGATGTATCATCAGATCTGAAACTGGTCAGTGCTGTGGAACCTTCCAACAGAACCAACCTTTCTGAAAGTTTGGCTGTGAGTGATTTGTCAGGGTGAAGCTGGGAAGAAGTGTGAGTCTCCCCAGGTGTGGTGAGAGTCATTGAGGCTCATGACTCATTCTTACAGGTCAAAAGCTGGTCAGTTGTGAGATGTGTGAGGACGGATCCATAGGCTCATAAAATTTCTTAACAAGGTGCATCTTCAGAGCGACATGGAGGCAAAACAATTCAAGTGTGACATCTGTGGCCAAGTTTTCACAGAGTCATCAACACTCAAGAAACACAAACACATCCACACTAGAGAAAAGCCTTTTACATGTGAAGTGTGTGACAAAATATGCTCTCGTAGATCGACCTTGCTTGAACACCAGCGCATTCATACTGGGGAGAAGCCATTCACGTGTGAGGTTTGTGACAAATCATTCTCTCATTCATCAACTCTCCGTGCACACCAGCGCATTCACACTGGGGAGAAGCCCTTCATTTGCAAACTGTGCAACAAATCATTTTCACGTATATCAACCCTCCTTGAACATGAACGCACTCACACTGGAGAAAAGCCATTCAGATGTGATGTGTGCAATAAATTGTTCTCCCACTCATCATCCCTTCGTGCTCACCAACGCACTCACAGCAGGGAGAAGCCATTCGCATGCGAAGTGTGTGACAAATCATTCTCCGATTTATCAACCTTCCGCAGACATCAACGCGTTCACACAGGAGAGAAACCATTCACGTGCAATGTGTGTGACACATCATTTTCACAGTCATCAAGCCTCCGTGCACACCAACGTGTTCACACAGGAGAGAAACCATTCACATGTGAGGTATGTGATAAATCGTTTCCACAGTTAACATGCCTACGGGTACACCGTGCTGTGCACACAGGAGAGAAACCATTCAGATGTGAAATGTGTGACAAAGCCTTCACGTGTTCATCAAGCCTCCTGGTCCATCAGACAACCCACACAGGGGAGAAACCCTTCAAGTGTGAGATCTGCAAAAAAGGGTTTGCAATATCAACAAGGCTCCTGAAACACCGGAGGATTCACACAGGGGAGAGACCTTTCAAGTGTGAGGTCTGTGACAAAACCTTTGGACAGTTATCAACCCTCATGCAACACCGACTTATACACACTGGAGAGAACACGTTCACAGGTGAGAAACCCTTCAAGTGCGGGGTTTGTGATAAAGCTTTTCGGATATCTTCAAGGCTGCTGAGACACCAGAGGATTCACACAGGGGACAAACCATTCAAGTGTGAGATCTGTGAGGTGGCTTTCAGTCAATCTTCCAATCTCTTGACACATCAGACAATACACACAGGGGAGAAGCCATTCACATGCAAGATGTGTGACAAGTCATTCTCACGATTATCAAACCTGCGTGTACACCAACGCATTCACACAGGAGAGAAACCATTCACATGTGAGGTGTGCAACAAATCCTTCTCACGGTCATGGTACCTCCTTCTCCATCAGAGGATCCACACAGGGGAGAAACCCTTCAAATGTGAGGTTTGTGAAAAAAGCTTCAGACAGTCATCGACTCTCATGCAACACCGACTAATTCACACTGAAAAGCCATTTACATGCATGTAACCCTTCAGGTATGAGGGTTATAATGAAGCTTTGTGATGCATTTGACCCTTTTGTTTTAACTCTTGGCTGCAACTGATGTACATGTTATTGTTGCATCATTGTCAAGGTTTTTTTGTAGCAATCACTTAAAAACTGATACTGTGACCAATGACCTGATTGGCTTCCTGATCAATCCATTGTATAAACATTGAATGGATAATGTCTCCACTCATCTTACAACATGTTTGTTTCAATAAAAGCCAATGGGAAATGTTTGTGGACGGGCCCTGAACCTGAGGAATTACTTTGAGATAGACATTTTTTTTAATTATAAGAGGATTAATGGGGTTATGGGGAGTGGGCAGAAAAGTGAAGTTGAGGCCAAGATGAGATCAGCTATGATGGTATTAAATGGCAGAGCAGGCTCAAGAGGATGAATACCTACTCCTGCACCTAATTTTTATGTTCTTGTGTGACCCTGGCAGCAACTCTAATCCTTGTTCATGAAACAATACATCTGGAGTTAGACTTGAACCTCCAATCTTGTTCTTTGAGTCAGAAGGTTGTGGATTCAAGTCTCGCTCTCTGACTACAGTGCAAAACGTCCTGGCTGACACTCCAGTGCAATAAGGGGGGAGATGGAAGAGATTATACAGATAGGGAGGGGCAGACATGCACATAAAGCAGAGAAAACACTGTATGGATTGTCGTTTTATTTTCATGTTTTTTTAAATTATGGTCTGAAATGAGTCAGAATTGTTTTGAAATCAGTGTTTTAAAGGTTTGCTGCATGTTTTAAAAAGTGAGTAACCTGACACTTGCAGCATGCATTGTGCTTGTACAGCTGTTTGCACAAGCGGTAGTTGAAGTAGTTGCAGATAAACAGGAACCAAGGAGTTGCATTGGTCCATGGACTAGTAACCAGTTATCAAAGACAAAGGTGTGTGATTGGTTCTTGGGTAACTAAACACCTCTGGGCTGGGAACAAGATAGAAGTGATTTGACGTCTACCGGCACAGAAGCTAGGTCTATCTGCTTTCTGCATTAAAAACCTACTTTGAAGCTGAAGAAAACCCATTTATCATTCCTATAGCAGTTGTCACGACTGATAAGCTGCAACTTTTTAACTGATAAGTCAGAGACCTGGCAAGCAACCACCTTTTATCTCTTGCAAACCAGTGGAAGTATTTGAAGAAAGACAACTGGAAAGCAATGTTCTGACCAGCAAACAAAACATAGGAATGGCTCAAACTCTCCTGAATAGAAACCACAGAACTACTCCATAGTTCTCCTTTGCCACAACCTGTTTTTCCTTGACTGTTTGTTGTCTGCGTGTGTATGAAAGGTGGAGTTATTGTGATTAGGATTTCATTTTATCATGTTATTTGCCGATGGTTTATAATTGTTTATCTATAGACAAAATCTAATTACTTGTAATAAATAGTAATTCTTCTTCAGTACAGAAGCTTGGTCCATTCTTTCTATCAAACTGGATCTGCCAATCAGGTAAACTGGGAAACATTATGTACTTATATTCAAGTGTTTAAATTTTGTGACAACTCCAGGAGCACTGGAGCTAAATTTCCACTGGTCTACCTCAGTGAAACATGACAGTATTATCTTTAATATTCACCGCATGGTATGTAAGTTGGATTTGAGCTCAGTTGAGATAACATAAAGGATAAGTAACTGAAGACATTGCTGAGTTTCAAGCTAAGAGGAAGAAATCTACAGTGGTCCTCAGAAAGCCTTGTGTCAGAAAGCAGTCAGCAGGGGTTAGCTTGGAAGTTAAGAAGGCAACGTGACTGTGTAGCTAGGCATCTATAGTCCTGAAGTATTAAACAAGATTTGGAGTGTCACGTAGCGAAAATGCTAATGAAAGCATCCTTATAAAAATACCTCAAAGAATAGCTGGAGCACTGATGAGAATTTTCACTGGAGTGTAGGAGGTTAAGGGGTGACCTTGTAGAGGTTTATAAAATAATGAGGGGTATAAATAAGGTGAATGGCAGTTGTCTTTTCTCTAGAGTGGGAGATTTCAAGACTAGGGAGTGTATATTTAAGGTGAGAGGAGAAAGATTTTTAAAAACCATGAGGAGCAATGTTTTTACACAGAGTGGTTCATGAGGGCAATGAATTTTCAGAGGAAGTGGTGGATGTGAGTAAAATTACCATGTTTAGAAGACATTTGGTTAAGTGCATGAATAAGAAATGTTTGGAGAGATATGGGTCAAGCATAGGCAGGTGGGATTAATTTAGTTTGGGATTATATGTCGACATGAACTGAATGGACCAAATAGTCTGTTTCCGTGCTGTATGACTCTATGACATCACATTATCAAAGAGCATAGGTGTTATAGTGGCCCAGTGCATAGGCTCCGTGGTTAGCAGTGCTGCCTGACAGCGCTGGGGACCTGGGATTCCACCCTCAGGTGATTGTCTGTGTGGAGTTTGCACATTCTCCCTGTGTCTGCATAGGTTTCCTCCGTGTGCACCCTCAGACAAAAACGTGCAGGCTAGGTGGATTGGACATACCAAATTGTCCATTGTGTTCAGGGATGTGCAGGCTAGGTGGATTAGCTATGGGGAATACAGGGTTGCAGGGATAGGGAGGGGGTAGATCTGAGTCAGATGCTTTTTCAGAGGGTTGGTATGGACTCGATGGTCTAAATGGCATACTTCCACGCTTTAGGGATTCCATCATCCCTATATCCTGCCCAACATGAATCACATTCACTGTCACAATGACAGCTTATTTAGTTGTTATCACATTGGAGTTTTGAACTTGCTGTACAGAAACCGGGTCACATTTTCTCTCTTAACAACTAACTCCAATTCATTGGCTAGAAAGTGCTTTCATAGTTTATGTAAGTTGATATTTTTATCCAATCTTGAATCCTCAGGGAAAGGTTATGCTTCCTGTGAATGGGAAGGGATAAAAATGTTAGTGGAGAAAATATACCAGTGATATTGGTCAATGTATTGTGTATAGGACTCTTACTGTTGAATCTTGAATATTTCAGTGAATAGGAACACAGCATGCTGACAAATCAGGAAGTTTTAGTTAAGCTGAAAAACTGAATTTATTATGAATTATAAATCTGTACAGGTAATAGATGAAACACCAGATAAAGCACACAATTTTCAGCTGATATCAAATACTGAATCATTCAAAATAACAAAACACTTGAAAATTACTCACGTTTGTTTCTCGAACATGAAATGAATCTTGGAAGACCGTAAAGTGAACATGCCACTTTGTTATTACATCAAGATTTGACGGGCTGAGGAAACTCAGGTCTGTACAGACTCACCCCCACTCCCTCACCATACTCAGGACAGTTGTCCTCCAGCTAGGACAGTACAAACATTACCCATGGTATTAATCAAACATTCACCATCTGAAGCGGATCATCGAATACACATCACCAAGTAAAGTAGGGGTCATTCTACATCCGGAGAGTTGGGTCACTTCATTAACACACAATGACATCGGGGGAAATTCTCAGACTACTACAATTGGTAGATTTATTGTCTGGAAAGGGGATTAAGGGTTACAGAGTTGAGATGTGTAAATGCAGTTAAGATATAGATTTACCATGATTTAATTGAATGATGCAACAGGCTGATGGGATTAGTCCTGTTCCTACATTCCTTAATTTCCTCTGGCTTACTCTCTCCACTTTCATCACCAGGAACAATTGGTCAGTGTCATCCTCTTCAACATTTACTTTGGTTTTGTCTTCACTAAAGAGGGCACAAATCACCTCCCAGAAATATTAGAGAACCAAGGATCTAGTGAAAGAGCAAAACTGAAGGAAACCAGTATTAATAAGAACATGGTGCCAGGGAAATTAATGGGGTTAAAAGTTGACAAATCACCAAGGCCTATACTCTACATCCCAGAGTACTAAATGAAGTGGCCCTGAAAATATTGAATGTGTTGGTTTTCATCTTCCAAACTTCCGTGGACTCTGAAGCAGTTACTACAGTGGCAAATGAAATCCCACTATTTAAGAAGGAAGAGAAAATACTGAATTACAAACCAGTTAGCCTAACATCAGTAGTGGTGAAAATACTAGAGTCTATTATAAAAGATGTGATAATAGAACATTTGGAAAACATTAATGGGATTGGATAAAGCCAGAATGTGTTCATAAAAGGCAAATGATACTTATCAAAGCTAGTGGAGTTTCTTTTAAGGATACAGCTAGTAGAATAAATGAGGGAGAACCAGTGGATATGGTGTATTTGAATTTTTAGAAGGCTTTTGATAAGGTCCTTCATAAGAGGTTCGTAGAATTAAAGCATATGGAATAAGGGTTAATATATAGGCATGCAGTAAGAATTGGTTGACACACACAAATCAGAATGGAAAAAAATGGGTATTTTACCAAGTGACAGGCACTGACTAGTGGGGTACTGGACAGATCAGTGCTTAGGTCCCAGCTGTTCACAAAACAGATAAATTAACTGGATAAGGAAACTACATGCAACATTTCCAAGTTTGCTCAGGATACAAAACTTGATGGGATTATGAAATGTGAAGAGCATGCAAGGAAACTGCAAGGTGATTTAAACAAGTTGATAAGTGGATGAATATGTGCCAGATAAAATAAAACATGACTAAATGTGAATGTGTACACTTTAGTATGAAAAACAAAAAGGAAGAGTATTATTTAAATGGGGTCATATTGGGAACTGTGAATGTAAAAGGGGATCTGATTGTCCAATTGAGGAAGACAGGCAAGTGCATCAAGCAGTTTAGAAGGCAAATAGTATACTGGCCTTCATGACAAGAGGCTTTGAGTTCTGAAATAGGGGTGTCATTACTGCAATTATACAGGGCCTTGGTGAGACCGAATCTGGAGTAATGTGCACTGTTTTTGTCTCCCTTCGTCAGAAAGGATATATTAGTCATTGAGGGAATGCAATGGAGATTCACTAGACTAATAGTGGGATTACAGGACTGCCTATGAGACATTGTTTGGATTGGGCCTGTATTCACGTGATTTTAAAAGCATGAGAGAAGATTGAAAAACATAAAATTCTCCCAGGGCTAGGCAGACTAGATGATGGTGGATGTTTTCCTCATTGAGGAGTCTAGAACTAGGGCGTCTGAGCGTCCAGTTGGGTTTCAGCTACTGGGTGCTTTTGCTTGGTTACATCATTAATCCCATGTACCAGACAGTCTGTCAGCATCTCATTAAGAGTTAAACCAAAGACACATGCCTCTGCCAGTCGTCTTA
This sequence comes from Chiloscyllium plagiosum, assembly GCF_037043375.1. Taxonomy (NCBI): domain Eukaryota; kingdom Metazoa; phylum Chordata; class Chondrichthyes; order Orectolobiformes; family Hemiscylliidae; genus Chiloscyllium; species Chiloscyllium plagiosum. The sequence goes on from NW_028270173.1 coordinate 60,717,014, forward strand.
ATGTCATCAAAAATTCAGATACCAACTCCCCTGGTTCTCAAATTGCCGAGTAAAACCGACAGTGTCAATTAATGAAAATTTTCAAGGTGTTCAGTTACCCCATACAGACCAGCTAGCCTAACATCTTTGGTGGACAAATTGTTTGAGTCTATAATCAAGAATGGGGTAACTGAACAACTTGAAATTTTTCAGTTATTCAGGAACAGCCAGCATAGATTGATGATAGATATGTCATGCCTGACAAACCTCATTGATTATTTTCAAGAGATGACCATGCTACTTGGTACGGGAATGTCCGTGGTTGTTTATATGGACTTCCAAAAAGCATTCCAAACAGTAAAGGAAGAATAATGGGTAGGTACTCAAATTGGCAGGATGTGACCTGTGATGTCCCCAGGATCTGTGTTAGGGGCTCAATTATTTACAATATTTATTAACAACTTGGATAATGGCATAGAAAGTTATATCTCCTTATTTGCTGATGACCAAAAGTTAGGAGACACTGTAGATAGTGTCGATGATAGTGTCGATAAGTGAATAGGTAAAATGGCAGATGGAGTTCAATGTAGGCAAGTGTGAGGTTTTCCATTTTAGATCAAAAAAGGAGAATTCAGGCTACTATGAATTCAAATGTCCACAGGATATCCATAGATTTGGGGGTTCAGGTGCATAGATCTTTAAAATGTTACAAACAGATGCAGAAAATAATCAAGAAAGCTAATGGAATGCTGGCCTTAATATCTTGAGAAATGAAGTACAAGGATGTAAAAATTACGCTGCACTATTCCAAAACCACTTGGACAACTGTGAGCAGATCTGGGCACTAGATCTTAGGAAGGATATAATGGCTTTGGAGGGAGTACAATGTTGATTTATAAGAATGATATCTGGATTTTAAGGAGAAACTATACAAATTAAGTCTGTTTTATCTAGAATTTATAACTTAAGGGATGACCGGGAGAGACCATATCACAGTAGAAAACAACATATCATGGGGAGCAAGAGCAAACGTCATTGCCAGATACTGGCTAAACTCAGGAGTTTCCAAAATGAAGATTAGGTTAGATTAATTAGTGTGAAAACAGGCCCTTCGGCCCAACAAGTCCACACTGAACCTCCAAAGAGCAACCCACCCCACTACATTACCCCTTCACCTAACACTATGGGAAATTTAGCACGGCTAATTCACCTAACCTGCACATTTTTGGACTGTGGGAGGAAACCCACGCAGACACGGGGAAAATGTGCAAACTCCACACAGACAGTTGTCTGAGGCGGGAATTGAACCCAGGTCTCTGGCGCTGTGAGGCTTCAGTGCTAACCACTGTGCCACCGTGCTGCCCACAGTGTTGGAGAAAGTCATGTCCGGTGGCCAGGATTGGATGCAGACCTAGTTGCATTGGTGGACAGTGCCGAGAGTGCCAACAAGGACAGAAATTACCACCAGCAGCTTCCTCCACTTTCATGGGAGTGGCCTGGTAAACCCTGGGCTTGGTCACACATTGATTTTGTGGGTCCTTTCATGAGCTCAATGCTCTTAGTCATTGTGGACGCCCACTCAAAGTGGTTGGTGCCGTGGAGAAAATGTAGAGAAGCAGGAGACGCAGAGAGTTCTTCAAGAAGCCGGTCTTTTATTTACAAACAAAAAACCGTGACACCGAGAAAGCAGATTCTCGAATACCCACGAACCTCAGGGTCTGTGGTTTTTAATATTTTTTTATCATGTTTCTGTTAGCTTATCAGCATGTCCAACTATATTAATCAAAGTACCTCACTCTAGCCACACAATAAACCAGTGATGTTAGTTCCCATTATCTCTTTAGTTGTACATTCTACTTAATGTTATTCTAATGTTACAGTTAGATATTTATTACTAACTCTTTGCAATAATGGTCTTTCATTCCAGACCAATCTGTCATGATAGATATTTAGCTATTCCATCCATTACAATAGTCTCCTGTCTCAAGCTGACTCTACTATTAATTAGATATTTTAATATCATGTCCCAAATATGTATGGTCCCAATTCTGTCATAATAACACTTAACAGGAAAACTAGCTCTACTAACTGTTATCTCATCTCGCCATAGTGATCTTTCAGCCTTAACCTTACTCTGCTAATTTGATGTAAGAGCATTCCACTATTCTTATTCCATCCTGCCTTCCACAGACCACAGATTGCCAGTGGTCTTCATGCTTTAACCCTTCCCATGCTTTCATGCTCTTTATTTTCCATACTGGCCATGCAAAATGTTAATTTCTTAAACATTGGGATGACAATAGAAAAGCTGCATGCAGCTTTTGCAATACATAGACTCCCAGAGTCTTTGGTCACAGATAACGGGCCAGATGCTCAGATACAAATTGCCCCATGGCCTCAAACCCTTCCTATCTCTGTCACGTCTATCCCTATTTCCCTACCTAACCGTGGTCAAAATACTGAGGTCTCTATTTGAGATTTACTCAAAGGCCATGTTTCTATTTTTAGGGGCTCCTTAGAGCTGAAGTTTGAAGAAATTTGAGAAATCAAACTAGTCTGGAAGCAGCAGTTTCCTGGAATGTAGGCCTCTTCGACACATCAAAGGTCACCCTAACACAGACAGTCAGAAAAAGCCGATCCTCAGACAGACACTTCTGTAGCAGAGACATTGAAAGAAAATCATAAGGGGGACAGAACAAAATTGGACATACTCCAGAACAGGTTTTCTTCTCTCTACCCCAAACCTCTCTACATTAAGCTTTACTCACAACATAATTTACCAAATAATGGACTAACATTAAAAAAAAGTTGCAAAATCATAATTAAATAAATTACACTGTAAATGTGTAAAGTGAGTATTTTTGAATGTTGGTCATAGCTTCTCTCTCTCTCTCTCTTTCTGTCCTGCCCCAAACCACATCCCCACCACTTCCAAACTTCCTCAATGTCTGTCTCTATTCCACTCCTCTCTCTATCTCATTCTGTACTTCTCATCTGCACATTCCCTCTGATCTTTTTCTCTCTATTTCTTTCTTCACTAGTTCTACTACCATTCTCAAGACACAATGGCTTCTGCAGAAGCAAGAACTTGTATATGTACAGATGTCTTCTTTTGGTGATATTTGGTGATTGGGTCAAAGATTACTATGACCTTCTTGAATCAATGAGACTGATGGTGGGAGAGGTTTGAGACAGACCCTGCTGAGACAGACAGTGCTTTGGAACGGCAGCTCTCTCTGTGTGAGTACTGGAGGGGAAACAACACAGACAGCCCTCAGTAAGCAGTTGACCCAGCTCTGAGTCCATTTGGAGAGGGAAGGAAGAGGTGAAACAATCTTGCCACAAGTCACATTGGAAAGGCTACTCTGCCATGTAGGTTCACTGATATTCCAGGAGGTCTGACAACTGTATCACAGAATTCACTGACAGGGCTTCTCCCCTGTGTGAACGTGTTGATGGATCAGAAGACATGCCGATGCGAAAGCCTTATCACACACTTCACACATGAATGGTTTGTTACCAGGATGGATGGATGTTCCTTCAAGAGGTGAAAGAAAGAGCTGACAGGTTTGTCAGAAACAATACACCTGAAGAATCTTTCTCTGTGCAAATCTCCGCATTGGACAGGAGGTTCCAAAACTTTGAAAATGATTTATCCCACTTGAGCAGCTTGTCCGTCATGTGAATGTGTTGATATGTGTGGAAAATCGATGAGTGTCAGAAGGAGTTGTTGTACACCTCACTCTTGAAGGGTTTCTCCCTTTTGTGAATCCACTAATGTATCAGGAGTGCAGAGGATTTGATGAAAGACAAAGCTCACACTTGATTTTTTTTTTCCACTCAGTGAGTGCTCTGGTCCTTCAGGAGTGTCAAAGATGTCACAAAGCTTTATCTCAAACCTCACACATGTATGTTTTTTCCACTATGTGAACGTTGGTATACATAGAGGGGAATGAATTGTTCCACACCATGCTCTTAAGTGGTTTCTACCATGTGAACACGTTGGTGTTTGCAGATGTGCGATGACTGTGAAAACAATTTGGCACACACCTCACACTTGAATGGTTTCTCCCCTGTATGAATGCGCTGGTGTCGGTGGAGGCTCGATAGCCGTGAGAATGATTTAACGCACACCTCACACCTGAAGGGTTTCTCCCCTGTGTGAATTATCTGATGGACCAGGAGGCTCGATGATTGTGCGAAGGCTTTGTTGCACACCTTGCACCTGAATGGTTTCTCCCTCATGTGAATGCATTGGTGTCGAAGGAGGTTTGAGGGCCACAAGAATGACTTGTCACACAATTTACACCGAAATGGTTTTTCCCCTGTGTGGATCCTCTGATGTATTAGAAGACTTGTTGATGTTACAAAAGCTTTACTGCAAACCTCACATCTGAATAGTTTCTTCCCTGTGTGGGTGTGTTGATGCCTGCGGAGGGTTGATGAATCCAAGAATGATTGGTCACATTCCTCACATGTGAATGGCTTCTCCCCTGTGTGAATACGGCTGTGTTTGCGGAGGGTTGATGAGTCTGAGAACGACTGTGTTTGCGCAGAGTTCCTGAGTGTGAGAATGATTTGTCACACACCTCACATGTGAACGGCTTCTCCCCTGTGTGAATGCGGCTGTGTACTAGGAGGGTTGATGAGGCTGAGAACGACTTGTCACATTCTTCACATGTGAATGGTTTCTCCCCAGTGTGAATGCGTTGGTGGATCTGGAGACTGGTTAACTTCAAGTATGATTTGTCACACAATTCGCATGGGAAGGGTTTCTCACCCGTGTGAATAAATTGATGTTTACTCAGTGTTCCTGAGCGTGTGAATGATTTGTCACACACCTCACATGTGAACGGCTTCACCCCTGTGTGAATACGGCTGTGTACTAGGAGGGTTGATGAGGCTGAGAACGACTTGTCACATACTTCACATGTGAATGGTTTCTCCCCAGTGTGAATGCGTTGGTGGATCTGGAGGCTGGTTAACTGCAAGAATGATTTGTCACACAATTCGCATGGGAAGGGTTTTTCGTCCGTGTGAATAAGTTGATGTTTGCGCAGGGTTCCTGAGCGTGAGAATGTTTTGTCACACACCTCACATGTGAATGGCTTCTCCCCTGTGTGAATGCGTTGGTGGATCTGCAGGTTCGTTAACCGTGAGAATGATTTTTTGCACACCTCACATATGAATGGTTTCTCCCCTGTGTGAATCCGCTGGTGTCTACGGAGGGTTGATAAGCCTGAGAAAGATTTGTCACAGAGCTCACATGAGAATGGTTTCTCTCCTGTGTGAAAATGTTGGTGCACACGAAAGTCAGATGAGTTTAAGAATGATTTGTTGCACACATTGCATGTGAACAGCTTCTCCCCTGTATGAATCGTTCGATGCATTAGCAGCCTTGTAGATGTCGCAAAGGTTTTACTGCAAACCATACACTTAAAGGGTTTCTCCCCTGTATGGACTGTCCGATGGACCTTGAGGCTTGATGACCGTGTGAATGCTTTATCACACATCTCATACGTGAATAGCTTCTCCGCAGTGTGAAAGTGTTGGTGTTTCTGGATCATTGCTAATTGTGCAAAGACTTAGTCACACACTTGACACTTGAAATGTTCCTTTTCCATGTAGCTGTACAACAGATACACCTTGTGTTTCAGGAGATCTTTATGAGCCCATAGAGCACTCTGCATACACCTCACACTTTAACAGTATCTCACCTTTAGGAGTGAGCCAGTGGTTCATGAGGCTCAATGAATGACTGAAGCTCTCACCACACTTGGAGCCACTCACACTTCTTCCCAGCCTCACCCTGACCGATCACCCAAGCCGAACCTTGAGAAAGGTTGGTACTGATGGAAGGCTCAACACCACTGACCAGTTTCAGATCTGATGAGCATCAAAGCTCCCTGACCTGACCGATTTCCAGATGATGGTTCCACTGTCCAACCTTCTTTGTGTTGAGCAATGCTTCAAAGGAACTCAACGTATCTCTACAGTTTTGCAGTTGTTTCATGGGTGATGGTCAGGATCTATCTGTGGTATCTATCATCTCTTTATTCTCTGATGTAATATGGTGCAATTCTTCTGACTCCTTAGTTTCGAGACTATTCCACAGTGAGTGGCAGTCTGCTATTGCCTGTGTGGGGGAATAAGGCATAAGTCCTTTCCTTTTCCTCACTTGACAGACACATACCATCTGTTTCCAGCACGGATCCTGGACAGTGACCAGGAGCAGACAATATGGTGACTTCGTTTTCTCTTTCCAGCGCCTCTCTTCCCAAATGCTGTCAGGACGATGGAAGTTATAATCAGGCAGTGTATTAAAAGGCTATCACATGACAATGTGCTCAGTTCATGCCACAGTTGTATGCCTTACATATTAAACACAGTCAGCGGAAGTTATTTCAATGGAGATTTTGAAATTTCATCCACTTGGTTTCACCACATTGGGCTAAAAGTTAAGGAAAAAATTGCTTCAGCGTAGCTAATTGAAGGGTTCTGGTTTATTCTCAGAAATTAAAAACACTGTACTCACTCAGACTGCACATCCCAATTGCAGCTCTCAGCCACAGCATTGGGAAAAAATTATCAAATCCAAGCCAGGCTTTTGGGAAAGGCCGAGGCCTTCAGGTAAAAATCTATGAAGAAAACATTAAAATAACTTCAATAAACATGCCTGTAGGTAAGCAGCTAAATTGTTATGTTCATGGTTTAACAGTCCTGAGATGAGAATTCAAATCCAACCACGGAAAGTTACATAGACAGAATTACAGTGAGAAACAAGCCAATGAGTCATACGACTTATATTCAGGAATGAGCCCGATTATTTGTTTTTGGAGAAAAATCTCTTGATTAAACTTAAAATGTAAGCCATAGCTATTAATTTATCCTGGGGCAGTGTTTGTAGAGGAATAAGATGGTGTTATTTTCTAGGTCCTGTAGATTGTGAAGGAGCAAAAATGGCCTTTGCAGTGATATGTACTTCTTGTCAGATGTGGCAGTTTAAAGAGAGTTTAAGGGTTACTGCGGATTATATCTGCCATAAATGCTGTTGGATGTGATCGAGTGGATCGGTTGGAGAGACAGATAGAAGCGATGAGGAATTTGCAACACCAACAGTATGTGATGGATGGCAGTTATAGGAAGGGGGGAAAGTCTCAGGTACCGTCACATAGATGGGTTAACTCCAGGAAGGGTCAGAGAGGTCAGCACCTAGGACAGGAGTCTTTTGTGGACATACCCATTTCAAACAGGTATGCTGTTTTGGAAAATGTAGGGGGTGATGGATTCTCAGGGGAATGTAGCACAAACAGCCAAGTTTCTGGTATTGAGACTGGCTCTAATGCAACGAGGGGTACGTCGGCTTCCAAGAGATCAATTGTGTTAAGGGATTCTGTAGTCAGAGGTACAGACAGACGTTTCTGTGGCCAGCAGAGAAAAAGCAGAATGGTGTGTTGTTTCCCTGGTGCCAGGATCAAGGATATCTCAGAGAGGGTGTAGAATGTTCTCACAGGGGAGAGGGGCCAGCAGGAGGTCATTGTCCACATTGGAAGGGAAAAGGTTGAAACTCTGAAGGGACATTACAGAGAGTTCGGCAGAAATTTAAAAAAGAGATCCTCGAGGGTAGGATCCGGATTACTCCCAGTTCTATGAACCAGTGAGGGCAGGAATAGGAGGATAGAGCAGATGAATGCGTGGCTGAGGAGCTGGTGTATGGGAGAAGGATTCACATTTCTGGATCATTGGAATCTCTTTTGGGGTAGAAGTGACCTGTACAAGAAGGACGGATTGCACCTAAATTGGAAGGGGACTAATATACTGGCAGGGAAATTTGCGAGAACAACTTGGGAGGATTTAAACTAGTAAGGTGGGGGGGGGGGGGGGGGAACCCAGGGAGGTAGTGAGGAAAGAGATCAATCTGAGACAGGTACAGCTGAGAACAGAAGTGAGTCAAACAGTCAGGGCAGGCAGGGATAAGGTAGGACTAATAAATTAAACTACATTTATTTCAATGCAAGGGGCCTGACAGGGAAGGCAGATGAACTCAGGGCATGGTTAGGAACATGGGACTGGGATATCATAGCAATTATGGAAACATGGCTCACGGATGGGCAGGACTGGCAGCTTAATGTTCCAGGATACAAATGCTACAGGCAGGATAGAAAGGGAGGCAAGAGAGGAGGGGGAGTGGCATTTTTGACAAGGGATAGCATTACAGCTGTGCTGAGGGAAGATATACCCGGAAATACATTTAGGGAAGTTATTTGGGTGGAACTGAGAAATAAGAAAGGGATGATCACCTTATTGGGATTGTATTATAGACCCCCCAATAGTCAGAGGGAAATTGAGAAACAAACTTGTAAGGAGATCTCAGCTATCTGTAAGAATAATACGGTAGTTATGGTAGGGGATTTTAACTTTCCAAACATCGACTGGGACTGCCATAGTGATAAGGGTTTAGATGGAGAGGAATTTCTTAAGTGTGTACAAGACAATTTTCTGATTCAGTATGTGGATGTACCTACAGAAGGTCCAAAACTTGACCTACTCTTGGGAAATAAGGGAGGGCAGGTGACTGAGGTGTCAGTGGGGGGGCACTTTGGGGCCAGCGACCATAATTCTATTCGTTTTAAAATAGTGATGGAAAAGAATGGACCAGATCTAAAAGTTGAAGTTTTAAATTGGAGAAAGGCCAATTTTGACGGTATTAGGCAAGAATTTTCAAAAGCTGATTGGAGGTAGATGTTCGCAGGTAAAGGGACGACTGGAAAGTGGGAAGCCTTCAGAAATGAGATAACACGAATCCAGAGAAAGTATATTCCTGTCAGGGTGAAGGGAAGGCTGGTAGGCATAAGGAATGCTGGATGACTAAAGAAATTGAGGGTTTGCTTAAGAAAAAGAAGGAAGCATATGTCAGGTATAGACAGGATAGACCGAGTGAATCCTTAGAAGAGTATAAAGAAAGTAGGAGTATACTTAAGAGGGAAATCAGGAGGGCAAAAAGGGGACATGAGATAGCTTTGGCAAATAGAATTAAGGAGAATCCAAAGGGTTTTTACAAATATATTAAGGACAAAAGGGTAACTAGGGAGAGAAGAGGGCCCCTCAAATATCAGCATCTGATGTGTGTAGCCACAGAAAATGGAGGAGATACTAAATGAATATTTTCAATCAGTATTTACTGCGGAAAAGGATATGGAAGATATAGACTGCAGGGAAATAGATGGTGACATCTTGCAAAACGTCCAGATTACAGAGGAGGAAGAGCTGGATGTCTTGAAACGGTTAAAAGTGGATACATCCCCAGGACCTGATCAGGTGTACCCGAGAACTCTGTGGGAAGCTAGAGAAGTGATTACTGGGCCTTTTGCTGAGATATTTGTATCATTGATAGTCACAGGTGAAGTGCCAGAAGACTGGAGGTTGGTAAACGTGGTGCCACTGTTTAAGAAGGTAGTAAAGACAAGCCAGGGAACTATAGACCAGTAAGCCTGACCTCAGTGGTGGGCAAGTTGTTGGAGGGAATCCTGAGGGACAGGATGTACATGTATTTGGAAAAGCAAGGTCTGATTCCGGATAGTCAACATGATTTTTGTGTGTGGGAAATCATGTCTCACAAACTTGATTGAGTTTTTTGAAGAAGTAACAGAGAAGATTGATGAGGGCAGAGCAGTAGATGTGATCTATATGGACTTCAGTAAGGCGTTCGACAAGGTTCCCCATGGGAGACTGATTAGCAAGGTTAGATCTCATGGAATATAGGGAGAACTAGCCATTTGGACACAGAACTGGCTCAAAGGTAGAAGACAGAGGGTGGTGGTGGAGGGTTGCTTTTCAGACTGGAGGCCTGTGACCAGTGGAGTGCCACAAGGATCGGTGCTGGGTCCTCTACTTTTTGCCATTTACATAAATGATTTGGATGCGAACATAAGAGGTACAGTTAGTAAGTTTGCGGATGACACTAAAATTGGAGGTGTAGTGGACAGCGAAGAGGGTTACCTCAGATTACAACAAGATCTGGACCAGATGGGCCAATGGACTGAGAATTGGCAGATGGAGTTTAATTCAGATAAATGCGAGGTGCTGCATTTTGGGAAAGAAAATCTTAGCAGGACTTATATACTTAATGGTAAGGTCCTGGGGTGTGCTGCTGAACAAAGAGACCTTGGAGTGCAGGTTCATAGCTCCTTGAAAATGGAGTCGCAGGTAGATAGGATAGTGAAGAAGGCGTTTGGTATACTTTCCTTTATTGGTAAGAGTATTGAGTACAGGAGTTGGGAGGTCATGTTACGGCTGTACAGGACATTGGTTAGGCCACTGTTGGAATATTGCGTGCAATTCTGGTCTCCTTCCTATCGGAAAGATGTTGTGAAACTTGAAAGGGTTCAGAAAAGATTTACAAGGATGTTGCCAGGGCTGGAGGATCTGAGCTACAGGGAGAGGCTGAACAGGCTGGGGCTGTTTTCCCTGGAGCGTTGGAGGCTGAGGGGTGACCTTATAGAGGTTTACAAAATTATGAGGGGCATGGATAGGATAAATAGGCAAAGTCTTTTCCCTGGGATCGGGGAGTCCGGAACTAGAGGGAATAGGTTTAGGGTGAGAGGGGAAAGATAGAAAAGAGACCTAAGGAGCAACTCTTTCACGCAGAGGGTGGTACGTGTATGGAATGAGCTGCCAGAGAATGTGGTGGAGGCTGGTACAATTGCAACATTTAAGAGGCATTTGGATGGGTATATGAATAGGAAGAGTTTGGTGGGATATGGGCCGGCTGCTGGCAGTGGGACTGGATTGGGTTGGGATATCTGGTCGGCATGGATGGGTTGGACTGAAGGATCTGTTTCCATGCTATACATCTCTGTGACTCTATCAACAAAACTCAGCCTGGAAGTCAGAGGGAAATGCTTCCAATAAACACACTCAATATCTAACACACAGCTCCAGTCACACAGTTCAGCACAAAGCACCGAGTAAACAGCTCTCTCAGCTGGATCTTCTCACACAGCATAAGGGACATTTCCACCCCTGACTGCCCACAGGATAGTCAGACTGCCTGAAGATTGGTGTGGATATTATGGGATACAATTTGTATAAAAGCTGCTCCTTCACTCACCATCTCCTCACTTGGTTTTCAGTCCCTATAGGAAGTGAACCAGCTCTGGAAGAGGAGACAATGTGCAGAGTGGGTGGGCTCTCTGATTGACGTCTCTCACAGTCAATCCAAATATTTCTGGAGCAACATGAGTTTCCTGAAACTTGGGAAACTGACCGGGGAAATGGAGGTGACTTTGAGCAGCATATCAGGTGAGGATTTAAACTTGTCATTGTCCCATCTGAATAAAACCTCACTTATTGCAGCTGCTGTCACAGTTCCCCTGGTAAATGTTTGACAGAGATTTCCAGTGTGGGAATAGCATTCTTCATCCTTGGAGGCTTTCAAACTGACAACATCAGCATGGGATGTATAGCCTCTGATGTTTTTGACAGCAGATTAAAAGAGGAAGTCTCACGGAATCCAAGGCAGTGATAGTATGCAGTAGTGGGGTTAGCACATGCACAGAAAGGAGGGCCACAGGAAAGAGTGTGGAGACACACAAGGATTAGTGGCAAAGAAGGAAGCAAGAGAGGAGACTGATTATCTTTAGTGTTCTATGAGACTTGTGCGTTGTCTCAATGACTCAGAAAGTAAGATGTGACTCATTGTGTATCTACCCTATGAGTTGATACCTGACAGCCGCCCTGTCTAGCAGTCACCTCCTGTACAGGTCCAGTTCTTCTTCAGCTCGAATTTCCAACTCTCAACATTCACATCTTCTCGTGCCCCTCCACCTCCCTTCACCTCTCTCGGAATGTCCTGATTCACTATCGTAGAAATGTTGTAAATAGCAGCTGCAGTTGATCCCTTCAGGCCTGCTGCACAATTCAACCTGATCATAGCTTATCATCCTACTCAGTACCTTGTACCGCTTTCTCTCTGTATCCCTTGATCCCTTTTGCCCAATCTAGCTTCTTCTTGAAAACATTCAATATTTTGACCCCAATAACTTTCTGGAGCAGAGAATTCCACAGGCTCACAATTCACCAGTGAAGACATTTCTCCTTATCCCTGTCTGAAATGGCCTACTCTGTAACTTAGACTATGACCTCTGGTTCTGGACTCCACAGTCAGTGGAGACATTCTTCCTGAGTTTACTTTGTCTAGTCCTTTTAGAATTGTATAGGTTTTCCTTGGCCTTCCCCCTCTGCTGCTTCAGGAAAATAGCCAACATAATTGAAGACTCTTCCCACAGAAAAAGACCCATTTATCCCAACTCTGCTTTTTGTTGGTTAGTCAATTCTCTATCCAAAGTAAAATATGACCTTGCATCTCATGTGACCTCACCTTGCATATCAACCTTCTCTGTGGCACCTTATCAAATGTCTTCTGAAAGTCCAGATATATTACATCTACAGAGCCCCATTATCCATTTCACTTAGTCATGGAGTCATAGAGATGTACAGTACGGAAACAGACCCTTTCGTCCAACTTGTCCATGCTGACCAGATATCCCGACCCAATGTAGTCCCACCTGCCAGCACCCAGCCCATATCCCTCCAAACTCTTCCTATTCATATACCCATCCAAATGCCTTTTAAATGTTGTAATTGTCCTAGCCACCTCCTCTGGCAGCTCGTTCCATACATGTACCACTGCATGAAAACATTGCCCTTTCGGTCTCTTTTATATCTTTCCCCTCCCACCCTAAAATCATACCCTCCAGTCTGGACTCACCCACCCCAGGGAAAATACTTCATCTATTTATGCCCCTCATGATTTTATAAACCTCTATAAAGTCACCCCTCAGCCTCTGACGCTCCAGGAGAAACAGCCCCAGCCTATTCAACCTCTCTCCATAGCTCAAATTCTCCAACCCTGGCAACATCCTTGTAAATGTTTCCTGAACCGTTTCAAGTTTCACAACATCTTTCCGAAAGGAAGGAGACCAGAATTGCATGCAATATTCCAACAGTGGCCTAACCAATGTCCTGTACAGCCGCAACATGACCTCCCAACTCCTGTACTCTCTCTGACCAATAAAGAAAAGCATACCAAACACCTTCTTCACTATCCTTTCAAGGATCCATGAATCTACACTCCAAGGTCTTTTTGTTCAGCAGCACTCCCTAAGACCTTAAGATGAAGTGTATAAGTCATGCCAAGATTTTCTTTCCCAAAATGCAGCACCTCACATTTATCTGAATTAAACTCCATCTGCCACTTCTCAGTCCATTGGCCCATCTGATCAAGATTCCGTTGTAATCTGAGGTAACCTTCTTCACTGTCCACTACACCTCCAATTTTGGTGTCATCTGCAAACTTACTAACTATACCTCATTGGATGATTATATGTATAGAAATCGTGTGGATGAATATGGGGAAAGATAGGAGATTGATACAGGTAACAGAACAGGTTCAGATGCAATGGGGTGAAAGGTCTCCTTCTGTACTGTAAGATTTGTGGTTCAATCTGTGCAGTGTGTTGCTGAATATTTGTCAAGGAGTTTTATTAAAGCAAACACTGTACACCTTTTGTGACCAATTGGAAGAGTTTTATTGAAGAGTGATCTGATTGGCTTCGTGATCAATGCAAAATATTATCATTTACAAGATAATTTCTTCATTCAATTTATAATACGATTGTTTCTCATTAAACTGTGGTGGGGTAGTACTGCGAGTCTACAGCCTCAGGCATTCAATTCCTGGCCCGACAACTTTAATCCACGTTCATAGACGAATTCATCTAGAGTTAGGGACTTGAACACATAGCTTTGCTCTCTGCAATGGAGGGTTGGGGGTTCAAGTCCTACTCCAGGACTTGAGCACAACAACTGCTGTTTAACACTCCAGTATAGGACTGAGGGCTTGAGGAGATTAGCAGCAGGGAGGGATGAAGATTTCCTGGGAAGAGTGGGTTATTCCACAAGATTTATGCATGTCAGAACAGTGTCCATTCCAGCTCATACCAGGGACTTTAACATGTTTCACATTGTCACATACTTGCACTTAAAGCGTGCTTCCAACCTGTATCAGGACAGTTATTGAAACATTCTTCACAACAGACAATTTTGAGTATACCTTGTACAAGGGAGAAGTGCGTGAGGGGTCTGGCCAATGCTCACCTCAACCCTGTTCAACATTACAAGGAATACTTCTGTTTGTTTTTGGATAGTAGAGTTAAACATAGTAAAAAAAGATACATTAAAACAATGGATTGTTGCAATTTTGAACATAGAAATGTTTATCCACAATGTGGCCCTTGTCCAGTAGTGATAGACACCTTGCTGTGTAGGTTCGAGTCCCTGTGACAGACTTTTAATCAGTTCTTTGAACAAAGATTAGTTGTGTGTGATCAGCAGTACTCAGCACAGTAACAATTTGTTGACTAGCTCCTGGCCAGTGGGTATAGCTTTGTGTTTGGAGAGTACAGCTAGAACATTTAGTCTGTGGAGGAAAAAAATATTTTTCTTGGCCTCTGTTCTGTGAGTGCAGAAGTAAAAGGACATTGCAAATTCCCTTTGTGAAAGGAAAAGGGGCAGTGACAATCTGTGTGTCCACAACCTCATGTCATCACCGAAGAGTCGAAAGAAAATATCGAATGAGTGCCTGCAATCCAAATTGGTGCCAGAACTGTGTTTCAGTGACATTTTGTGTCTCCCATCTTTATTATTTGTATTTTATCTTAGCACTTTGTGCACCTGTTTGTGTGTCTTATGGGAATTTTGCAAAGGGGTAAAATTGAAGTTATAGGGAGGTGTATTTAGTCATTCATGTTTCTTTTCTGCCTTCAGTTAAAAAAAATTGATTTGCAATGAATAGCTGTTTTCTTCTTTTGGATAGAAATCTGATGAGTTCTTTGTACCTGCATTTGTCAGTCAGGTAAGTTGGGAACTTTGAAGGGTTCAGTTGAGCGTATTCACATCTATGACAACTCTGGGATAATGCTGCTTGATTCCAATGTTTTGCATCTTCTGGTTTATCAAGAGCACTATTGCATATAAAGTGCAGGGCCATGTAGCCGACGCACACCTGGTCGCCCTCCGCTTCTGTTTAAACATACCACACACAGAAAACAGGTGTCTACACAGGAAGAAACTGTCACAGAAGTTTTATTGCAAATCGCATACACGATGGATGGGCCCCTCCCCTGCTACTGCAGATGGCTGTTTAAATCTATCTAGGCTTTGTCTCACACCTCAGTTGATTAGTTTCTCCCCTGGGTGAATGTGTTGGTGTGCGCAGAGGTTTGTTAAATGCAAGAAAGATTTGTAACATTTCTCACATCCTGTTCTTCAAAGTGTGAATCGTCTGCTATATCAGGAGGTTCAATGATGTCCCAAACATTTTGTTGAAATATCACACCTGAAGACTTTATCTCCAGTGTGGACCAACACTCCAGTGAAGGACTTCCAGGCTCAATAATCATGTGAAGGGTTTGTCATATACCTCTCATTCAAAGGACTTCACCCTTCATGAATTCTTTGGTGTCTCACAAAAGCATCGTCAGTAAAAGCCTAATTAGAAATCTCACGTCTGAATGGTTTCTCCCCTGTATGTAAACGCTGGTGTCTCCTAAGGTTTGACGACTGTGAGAATGATTTCTTGCACACAACACACATAAATGGTTTATCCCCGGTATGAACACGTCGATGTGCACGAAGGGTCGATAAGTCCGAGAATGATTTGTCACACACTTCGCATGTGAATGGTTTCTCCCCTGTGTGAGTGCGACGGTGTACACGGAGAGTTGATGAGTCGGTGAATGACTTGTCACACACTTCACACCTGAATGGTTTCTCCCCTGTGTGAATGCGTTGATGGACGCGGAGAGTTGACGAGACAGAGAATGATTTGTTACACACGTCACACGTGAATGGTTGGTCCCCTGTGTGAATGCGTTGGTGGTTGAGGAGGGCTGATGATCGTGAGAATAATTTGTCACACAACTTGCACATAAATGGCTTGTCCCCTGTGTGAATGCGTTGGTGGTCAAGGAGACACGATGACTTCGAGAATGATTTGTCACAAACATCACATGTGAATGGTTTCTCCCCTGTGTGCATGGACTGGTGGAGTCGGAGGTTCGATAATTGCGAGAATGATTTGTCACACACTTTGCATATGAATGGTTTCTCTCCTGTATGGATGCGTTGGTGGATGCGGAGGTGCGATGGTTGCGAGAATGATTTGTCACAAACTTGGCATGCAAATGGTTTCTCCCCAGTGTGAATGCGTAAATGCAAGCGGAGGTGTGATGACTGCGAGAATGATTTTTCACACGACTTGCACTTGAATGGTTTCTCTCCAGTGTGAATGCGCCGGTGATTCACAAGAGTCAACGAGTGTGTGAAGGCTTGGTCACATATGTCACACCTGTAAGGTTTCTCCCCTGTGTGGATCCTTTGGTGTGTCTTCAGATCAGAAGAGTAGATGAAAGATTTGTCACAAACCTGACAGCTGAAGGGTTTCTCCCCTGTGTGAATGCGTTGATGATTCAGGAGGGTCGTAGATGTTGCAAAAGCTTTATCACAAACTTCACATTTAAATGGTTTCTCCCCTGTATGAACATATCGGTGATTGCGAAGGTGTGATGACCGAGAGAATGATTTATTGCACACTCCACAAATGAATGGCTTCTCCCTAGTATGGATATTTTGGTGTTTTGTGAGCATCGATGACTGCATGAAACCCTGGTCACACATCTCACACTCGAATGGTTTTTCCCCCAGGTGGTTGTTTAGTGATGCAACTTTTGTGCTAGAGCTTGTGAGCCTGTGGAATCCTCCTTACACACTTCACACATGAACAGTTTCCACCTTGTCGAAATGAGTCAGTGGTTCAAGAGGCTCAGTGAAGATTGGGGCCACTTCCTCTTCTTCCTAGCCTCACTCTGATCGATCGCCCACAGCTGAAGAATCAGAAAGGCTGGTTCTGATTAAAGGCTCCACATCACTGACCAGTTTCAGATCTGATGATATGTCAGAGCTCCTCTGATCTGACCGATTTCCAGATGATAGTTTCACTGCTCAACCTTCTCTGTGTTGAGCAATGCTGTGAAGGAATTGGATGTCTTTCCACAGCTGAGTAGTTGTTCCTTGGATGATGGTCAGGATCTGTCTGCAGTGTCTATCCTCTCTGTATTCTCTGGTGTAGTACAGTGCAATCCTTCTGTAAAACAGGAAGAGAAACATGATTTCCTCCAAGTCCCTCTCCTCCTGAGCTGAAGGGTCCAACTCCTTGGTGTCTTTTTGAATATAATTTCAGAGGATCTAACTGCCGAGCATTTATTGCCCATCTTTAACTGCCCATGAGAAGCCTTCTTGAACTGCTTCGGTTGATTGATTGCCAGCAACAGTGACAGAACAGTGAAGTAGTCTCAAGTCAGGTTAGTGCATAGTTTGGAAGGAAATTTGCAGAGATGATGTTCCCATGTATCTGATGCTCTTGTCCTTTCAATGATAAAGGTTTCAGGTTTAGAAGGTGCTGTCGGAAAGGTTGTGAATTGTTGCTATGCTATGGGGAGGTGGTTATGTGGAATGGGGCAGGGAGGCTTTCAAAGAGGAGGACAGTGAAATTCAGGGGAGGGGGCATGGAGAGCAAGAGTCAGGTCATGTGTGAGGGGGAGTAGAGTTGATCCTGGGATGTTTGTGATATAGAGGCAAGGTATGGGTAGGGAGTGAGATGGTATAGGTAGGATCATAGTTGGGTAGGTCTCTCCTCCTCCCTTGCCTGGTGACCAGGATTTGAGACCTGGCCACTCCGTAGCTTTGCTTCTTAACCAGACAGCAAGTTTGTTGTGCTGGCTAGAAGTTTTGAAATGTCATTTTTAATAATTATTCATGGAAATGATCAATTTAATGGATTGGAATTGTTTCTCCCCAGCCTCCAACCACTTCCCACCCCCTGAAATACAGGTTCACATTCATGGCAAACCTTGCCTTTCTAAAGTTTGCATACACCTTCCAACTAAGTGAAAAATTGTAATAAGGCCCACCTAGCGAGGAGGTTGGCCAAGCTGATATTTTTAAATTCATTCATGGCATGTGAGCGCCTCAGGCTAGGCCAGCATTGATTGCACATCCCTAATTGCCCTGAGGGCAGTTAAAAGCCAACCACATTGCTCTGGGTCTGGAGTTACATGTAAACCAGACCATGTAAGGATGACAGATTCCCTTCCCAAAAACCAAATGAATTTTTGCTTACATCAACAATGGTTTTATGATGATCAATGAATTCTTAATTCCAAATTCTTTTATTGAATTCAAATTACACCATCTGCCATGGTGGGCTTCAAACCAAGGACTCCAGAACATTAGCTGAATTTATGGATTAATAGTCTAGCGATAATACCACTAGGACATGGGCTCCGCTTATAATTGAGAGCGTTATACACTGCTGCAAGTGTCCCTCACTGGTGGAATGAATGTTGAAGGTGGTGGATGGGGTGCCAATCAAGTGGGCAGCTTTGTCCTGAACAGTGTCAAGTTTCCCAAGTGTTTTCAGAGTTGCAGTCATCCAGTCAGGCGGAAAGTATTCCATCACATTCCTGACTTGTACCTTATAGATGGTGGACAAACTTTGGGGTCTCAGGTTAGCTACTCACCACAGGATTCCTAGCTGCTGACCTGCTCTTGTTGTCACTGTACTTAAATGGGAAGACCAGTTAAGGTGTTTTGTGTGTGTATTTATATATATATATGAATATATGATTGGGTGCGGGGGGGGGGGTGGTGGTAAGCGATGGGAGATGCAGACCGTGCTGATCACCAGGACCCAGGAAAGGATTGCCTCCATTCTATAAATAATTTATCAATCAAATGGTCCACAGGATACAAACCAGCTCCAAACAGACACAGAACTCAACAATAGGAAATCAGTAAAAATCCTGTGGTGAAGCCTCATCAGGAATACTGTGTCCAGTGCTGGTTGCCCAGTTGTAGGAAGGATATTATTAAGCTGGAGGGGGTTTAGAAGAGACTTACCAGGACGTTACTGGATATGGAAAGCTTGGCTTACACAGAAAGGCTGGATAGGCTGAGTCTCTTCACTGGAGCATAGGAGATTGAGAGGCAACCTGACAGAAGTTGATAAAAATAATGAGAGGTATACACAAAGTTAATTTTCCCTAAGATGGGGGATTTCAAGGTGAGGGAGCACATTATTAAGGTGCGAGAAGACTGATTTAAAAAGATGAGGTGTAAATTTTTTAGAAAAAGGGTGGTTCATATAAAGTCATAGAGATGTACAGCATGGAAGCAGACCCTTTGGTCCAACCTGTCCACACCGACCAGATATCCCAACCCAATCTAGTCCCACCTGCCAGCACCCGGCCCATATCTCTCCAAATCCTTCCTATTCATATACCCATTCAAATGCCTCTTAAATGTTGCTCCACCACTTCCTCTGAGAGCGCATTCCATACCCGTACCACCCTCTGTGTGAAAATGTTGCCCCTGAGATCTCTTTTATATCTTTCCCCTCTCACGCTAAACCTACGCCCTGTAGTTCTGGACACCCCGACCCCAGGGAAACGACTTTGCCTATTTACCCTATCCATGCCCCTCATAATTTTGTAAACCTCTATAAGGTCACCCCTCAGCCTCCGCCGCTCTAGGGAAAACAGCCCCAACCTGTTCAGCCTCTCCCTGTAGCTCAAATTCTGCAACCCTGGCAACATCCTTGTAAATCTTTTCTGAACCCTTTCAAGTTTCACAACATCTTTCCGATAGGAAGGAGACCAGAACTGCACGCAATATTCCAACAGTGGCCTAACCAATGTCCTGTACAGCCGCAACATGACCTCCCAACTCCTGTACTCAATACTCTGACCAATAAAGGAGAGCATACCAAATGCCTTCTTCACTATCCTATCTACCTGCGACTCCTCTTTCAAGGAGCTATGAACCTGCACTCCAAGGTCTCTTTGTTCAGCAACACTCTCTAGGACCTTACCATTAAGTGTACAAGTCCTGCTAAGATTTGCTTTCCCAAAATGCAGCACCTCGCATTTATTTGAATTAAACTCCATCTGCTGCTTCTCAGCCCATTGGCCCATCTGGTCCAGATCCTGTTGTAATCTGAGGTAACCCTCTTCGCTGTCCACTACATCTCCAATTTTGCTGTCATCTACAAACGTACTAACTGTACCTCTTATGCTCGCATCCAAATCATGTAAATGACAAAACGTAGAGGACCCAGCATCGATCCGTGTGGCACTCCACTGGTCACAGGCCTCCAGTCTGAAAAGCAACCCTCCACCACCACCCTCTGTCTTCTACCTTTGAGCCAGTTCTGTGTCCAAATGGCTAGTTCTCCCTATATTCCATGAGATCTAACCTTGTTAATCAGTCTCCCATAGGGAATCTTGTCAAATGCCTTACTGAAGTCCATATAGATCACACCTACCGCTCTGCTCTCATCAATCCTCTTTGTTACTTCCTCAAAAAAAAATAATCAAGTTTGTGAGACATGATTTCCCACACACAAAACCATGTTGACTATCCCTAATCAGTCCTTGCTTTTCCAAATACATGTAAATCCTGTCCCTCAGGATTCCCTCCAACAACTTGTCCACCACCGACATCAGGCTTACTGGTCTATAGTTCCCTGGCTTGTCCTTAACACCCTGCGTAAACAGTGGCACCAGGTTTGCCAACCTCCAGTCTTCTGGCACCTCACCTGTGAATATCGATGATACAAATATCTCAGCAAGAGGCCCAGCAATCACTTCTCTAGCTTCCCACAGAATTCTAGGATACACCTGATCAGGTCCTGGGGATTTATCCATTTTAATGCATTTCAAGATATCTAACACTTACTCCTCTGTAATCTGGACATGTTGCAAGATGTCACCATCTATTTCCCTACAGTCTATATCTTCCATATCCTTTTCCACAGTAAATACTGATGTAAAATATTCATTTAGTATCCCCCCCATTTTCTGTGGCTCCACACATTAGATGCTGATCTTTGAGGGGCCCTATTCTCTCCCTAGTTACCCTTTTGTCCTTCATGTATTTGTAAAAACTCTTTGGATTCTCCTTAATTGTATTTGCCAAATTATCCCATGTCCCCTTTTTGCCCTCCTGATTTCCCTCTTAAGTATACTCCTACTTCCTTTACACCCTTCTAAGGATTCACTCGATATATCCTGTCTATACCTTTCATATGCTTCCTTCTTTTTCTTAAACAAACCCTCAATTTCTTTAGTCATCCAGCATTCTCTATACCTATCAGCCTTTCCTTTCACCCTGACAGGAATATACTTTATCTGGATTCTCGTCATCTCATTTCTGAGGGTTTCCCATTTTCCAGCCGTCCCTTTACCTGCGAACCCTTTACCTGACCAATAAACCCTTTACCTGGATTACTAAGAAGGAAATACGCAGAGAAAAAATGAGGTATGAAGGTAAACTGGCCAAAAATATAAAGGAGGATAGTAAAAGCTGTTTTAGGTATGTGAAAGGCAAAAAAATGGTTAAGACTAAAATTGGGCCCTTGAAGACAGAAACAGGGGAATATATTACAGGGAACAAAGAAATGGCAGAAGAATTGAATTGGTACTTCAGATTTGTGTTCACTGGGGAAGACACAAGCAATCTCCCTGAGGTAACAGTGGCTGAAGGACCTGAACTGAAGGGAATTTATATTTACCAGGAATTGGTGTTGGAGAGACTGTTAGGTCTGAAGGTTGAGAAGTCCCCGGGCCCTGATGGTCTACATTCCAGGGTACTGAAGGAGGTGGCTTGAGAAATCATGGATGCACTGGTGATTATTTTCCAGAGTTCGATAGATTCGGGATCAGTTCCTGCGGATTGGAGGGTGGCTAATGTTGTACCACTTTTTAAGAAAGATAGGAGAGAGAAAGCAAGAAATTATAGACCAGTTAGTCTGACCTCAGTGGTGGGAAAGATGCTGGAGTCTATTAGAAAGGATGAAATTATGACACATCTGGATAGTAGTAACAGGATAGGTCACAGTCAGCATGGATTTATGAAGGGGAAATCATGCTTGACTAATCTTCTGGAATTTTTTGAGGATGTAACTCTGAAGATGGACGAGGGAGATCCAGTAGATGTAGTGTACCTGGACTTTCAGAAAGCTTTTGATAGGAGGTTAGTGAGCAAAATTAGGGCGCATGATATTGGGGGCAAAGTCCTAACTTGGATTGAAAGTTGGTTGGTTGATAGGAAACAAAGAGTAGTGATAAACAGCTCCATTTTGGAATGGCAGGCAGTGACCAGTGGGGTACCGCAGGGATCCATGCTGGGACCGCAGCTTTTTACAATATATGTTAATGATATAGAAGATGGTATCAGTAATAACATTAGCAAATTTGCTGATGATACAAAGCTGGGTGGCAGGGTGAAATGTGAGGAGGATGTAAGGAGATTACAAGGTGACCTAGGCACGTTTGGTGAGTGGTCAGATGCATGGCAGATGCAGTTTAATGTGGATAAATGTATGGTTATCCACTTTGGTGGCAAGAACAGGCAGGCAGATTACTACCTCAATGGAATCAATTTAGGTAAAGGGGCAGTACAAAGAGATCTGGGTGTTCTTGTACACCAGTCAATGAAGGTAAGCATGCAGGTACAGCAGGTAGTGAAGAAGGCTAATAGCATGCTGGCCTTCATAACAAGAGGGATTGAGTATGGAAGCAAAGAGGTTCTTTTGCAGCTGTACAGGGCCTTGGTGAGACCACACCTGGAGTACTGTGTGCAGTTCTGGTCTCCAAATTTGAGGAAAGACATTCTGGCTATTGAGGGAGTGCAGCGTAGCTTCAGGAGATCAATTCCTGGAATGGCAGGACTACCTTACGCTGAAAGACTGGAGCGACTGGGCTTGTATACCCTTGAGTTTAGAAGACCGAGAGGGGATCTGACTGAGACATATAAGATTATTAAAGGACTGGACACTCTGGAGGCAGGAAACATGTTTCCGCTGATGGGTGAGTGCCGAACCAGAGGACACAGCTTAAAAATACGGGGTAGACCATTTAGGAGAGATGAGGAGAAACTTCTTCACCCAGAGAGTGGTGACTGTGTGGAATGCTCTGCCCCAGAGGGCAGTGGAGGCCCAGTCTCTGGATTCATTTAAGAAAGAGTTGGATAGAGCTCTCAAGGATAGTGGAATCAAGGGTTATGGAGATAAGGCAGGAACAGGATACTGATTAAGGATGATCAGCCATGATCATATTGAATGGTGGTGCAGGCTCGAAGGGCAGAATGGCCTACTCCTGCACCTATTGTGGGCGGCACGGTGGCACAGTGGTTAGCACTGCTGCCTCACAGCGCCAGAGACCCGGGTTCAATTCCCGACTCAGGCGACTGACTGTGTGGAGTTTGCACGTTCTCCCCGTGTCTGCGTGGGTTTCCTCCGGGTGCTCCGGTTTCCTCCCACAGTCACAAAGATGTGCAGGGTCAGGTGAATTGGCCACGCTAAATTGCCCATAGTGTTAGGTTAAAGGGGTAAATGTAGGGGTAGGGGTATGGGTGGGTTGCGCTTCGGCGGGTCAGTGTGGACTTGTTGGGCCGAAGGGCCTGTTTCCACCCTGTAAGTAATCTAATCTATTGTCTAACATCTGCCCCCAATCAGCTTTCGAAAGTTCTTGCCTAATACCGTCAAAATTGACTTTTCTCCAATTTAGAACTTCAATGTTTAAATCTGGTCTATCCTTTTCCATCATTATTTTAAATCTAATAGAATTATGGTCGCGAGCCTCAAAATGCTGTCCCACTGACATCTCAGTCACCTGCCCTGCCTTATTTCCCAAGAGTAAGTCAGGTTTTGCACCTTCTCTAGGAGGTACATCCACATACTGAATCAGAAAATTTTCTTGTACACACTTAAGAAATTCCTCTACATCTAAACCCTTAACACAATGGCAGTCCCAGTCAATGTTCAGAAAGTTAAAATCTCCTACCATAACCACCCTATTTCTCTTACAGATAATGGAGATCTCCTTACAATTTTAGTTCTCAATTTCCGTCTGACTATTGCGGGGTCTATAATACAATCCCAAACAGGTTATCATCCGTTTCTTATTTCTCAGTTCCACCCAAATAACTTCCCTGGATGTATTTCCAGGAATATCTTCTCTCAGCACAGCTGTAATGCTATCCCTTATCAAAAATGCCACTCCCCCTCCTCTCTTGCTCCCTTTCCCTTCCTATACCATTTGTATCCTGGAGCATTAAGCTGCAGTCCTGTTCATCCTTGAGCCATGTTTCTGTAATTGCTATGATATCCCAGTCCCATGTTCCTAACCATGCCCTGAGTTCATCTGCCTTCCCCGTTAGGCCCCTTGCATTGAAATAAATGCAATTTAATTTATTAGTCCTACTTTGTCCCTGCCTGCCGTGACTGTTTGACTCCCTTATATTCTCAACTGTACCAGTCTCTGATTGATCTCCTTCCTCACTATCTCCCTGGGTCTTCTCCACCTTCCCTCCCCCCCGCCCCCCACCTTATTAGTTTAAATCCTCCTGAGCAGCTCTAGCAAATCTCCCTGCCAGTATATTAGTCCCCTTCCAATTTAGGTGCAATATGTCCTTCTTGTACAAGTCACTTCTATCCCAAAAGAGATTCCAATGATCCAAAAATGTGAATCCTTCCCCCATATACCAGCTCCTCAGCCATGCATTCATCTGCTCTATCGTCCTCTTCCTGCCCTCACTAGCTCGTAGCACCGCGAGTAATCCAGATATTACCACTCTTGAGGACCTCCTTTTTGAATTTCTGCCTAACACTTTGTAATCTCCCTTCAGAATCTCAACCTTTTCCCTTCCGATGTCATTGGTTCCAATGTGGACAATGACCTGGCCCCTCTCCCCCATGAGAACATTCTGCACCCTCTCTGAGACATCCTTGATCCTGGCACCAGGGAAGCAACACACCATTCTGCTTTTCACTGCTGACCACAGAAACATCTGTCTGTACCTCAAACTAGAGAATCCCCTAACACAATTAATCTCTTGGAACCCGACGTACCCCTCGTTGCATTCAAGCCAGTCTCAATACCAGAAACTTGGCTAATCATGCTACATTCCCCTGAGAATCCATCACCCCCTACATTTTCCAAAACAGCATACCTTTTTGAAATGGGTATATACACGAAAGACTCCTGCACTAGATGCCTACCTCTCTTACCTTTCCTGGAGTTAACCCATCTATGTGACTGTATCTGAGACTTTCCCCCCTTCCTATAATTGCCATCCATCACTTACTGTTGGTGTTGCAAATTCCTCATTGCTTCTAACTGTCTCTCCAACTGATCCATTCAATCTAATAAGTTTCGCAGCCAGCAGCATTTATGGCAGATACTAAAGGCCATGTTTGCTCCTTCACAATCTACAGACCCAGAAAATAACACCGTCTTATTCCTCTACAAACATTGCCCCAGGTTAAATTAATAGTTATGGCTTATATTTTAAGCTTAAATCAAGAGACATATCTCCAAAAACATATAATCAAGAAAGAATCTATACTACTCCCTACTGCAGATTCTCTGTAGGCCACACTTTAAACAACGATTAACTTATCTGATTCTGTGCTGTGAACTTCATCTAACAGTTCCTCCAAGATCATTTGTGAATTTCACTGTTTGATAATTTTCCCAGATGCGCTGCGATGTCCAGCGATACACGAATTCAAACATCAAAGGCAGTAACTGTGCAGGTTCTCTCTCTCTCTCTCTCTCTCCTGCAATGACCTCACCATGTGCTTCCTTTGTCCGTTCTTCTCCCTTTTAAAAACTGCTGCTGTTTTGACTTTTTCCTTCCCAAAGTTCCAAATCAGTGCAACAGCACATAAAATAGTAATTGCTGCTCCTGGAATTCGAGGAAATCACCTCCAGCACCTAAAATACCTCAAGAAAGGAAGAGCAGTTACATCCAGAAATTTTTCTCGTCCTCCATCTTGGATTACCCAGAGGGTCGGTGCCATATGTGGAATGAACTTCCTGAGGAAGTGGTGAATGTGGGTCAAATTACAATGTTTAAAAGACATTTGGGTAGGTACGTGAATTGGAAAGATTTGGAGGGATACGGGTCAGCAGCAACCAGTTTAGTTTAGTTTAGTTTGGAATTATGTTCGGCATGGACTGGTTGGACCGAAGGGTCTGTTTCCATGCTGTATAACTTTCTGACGCTGCACCTCCCAGATAATTACACCTCGCCTTCTCACATTCAGGAATGTGGCATCAACAAAACTCAGCCTGGAAATCAGAGGGAAATGCTTCCAATAAACACACTCAATATCCAACACACAGCTCCAGTCACACAGTTCAGCACAAAGCACCGAGTAAACAGCTCTCTCAGCTGGATCTTCTCACACAGCATAAGGGACATTTCCACCCCTGATTACCCACAGGATAGTCAGACTGCCTGAAGATTGGTGTGGATATTATGGGATACAATTTGTATAAAAGCTGCTCCTTCACTCACCATCTCCTCACTTGGTTTTCAGTCCCTATAGGAAGTGAACCAGCTCTGGAAGAGGAAGAGGAGACAATGGGCAGAGTGGGTGGGCTCTCTGATTGACGTCTCTCACAGCCAATCACAATATTTCTGGTGGTGATGACTTAAAACTCACTCTCGGTAAGGATAATCAAGGCAGAAACCCACATCACATTAAAAAAATACCGCATGTTAACTTGAAGGAGTAACTATTAGCCTTACAATCACAAAGTCATAAAGCATTGAAACAGACCCTTCAGTCCAACTATCCATGCTGACCAGGTTTCTTAAATGAAAGTAGTCCCATTTCCCTTTGTTTAGCCTGTTTATGTTTCCTATTCATGTACCTGCCCAAATGTCTTTTAAATGTTGTAGTTGTACCTGCACTACCACTTCCTCTAGCAGTTCATTCCATATATCCACCACCTTCTGTGTGAAAAGGTTGCCCTCCAAGTCCCTTTTAAATCTTTCCCCTCTCACCTTAAACTGATGCACTCTAGTTTTGGATTCACCTGCCCTGGGGAAAAGACCGTTGCAATTCACCAGAACTATGCCCCTCATGATTTTACAAACCTTTATAAGATCACACCTCAATCTCCTATGCTCCATGGAAAAAGATTCCAGTCTATCCAGCCTCTCCTTTTAACTCCAACTCTCCAGTCCCAGTAACATTTTTGCAAAATCTTTTCTACGTCGTTTCCAAGTTAATAACATCTTTCCTCTAGCAGGGCAACCAGAACTGTATGCAAAAGTGTCCTAACCAATGTCCTGTACAGCTGCAACATGACCTCCCAACTCCTGTACTCAGTACTCTGACCAATAAAGGAAAGCATACCAAACGCCTTCTTCACTATCCTATCTACCCGCAACTCCACTTTCAAGGAGCTGTGAACCTGTACTCCAAGGTCTCTTTGTTCAGCAACACTTCCCAGGACCTTACCATTAAGTGTGTAAGTCCTGCTAAAATTTTCTTTCCCAAAATGCAGCACCTCACATTTATCTGAATTAAACTCCATCTGCCACTTCTCAGCCCATTGGCCCATCTGGTCAAGATCCTGTTGTAAACTGAGATAACCTCTCCACTGTCCACTACACCTCCAATTTTGGTGTCATCTACAATCTTACTAACTGTACCTCTTATGCTCGCATCCAAATCATTTATGTAAATGACAAAACGTAGAGGGCCCAGCACTGATCCTTGTGGCACTCCACTGGTCACAGGCCTTTAGTCTGAAAAACACCCCTCCACCACCACCCTCTGTCTTCTACTTTTCAGCCGGTTCTGTATCCAAATGGCTAGTTCTCCCTGTATTCTGTGAGATCTAACCTTGCTAATCAGTTTCCCATGGGAAACCTTGTTGAACGCCTTCCTGAAATCCATATACATCACATCTACTGCTCTGCCCTCATCAATCCTCTTTGTTACTTCCTCAAAAAACTCAATCAAGTTTGTGAGACTTGATTTCCCACGCTCAAAGCCATGTTGACTATCCCAAATCAGTCCTTGCCTTTCCAAATACATGTACATCATGTCCTTTAGGATTCTCTCCAACAACTTGCCCGCCATCGACATCAGGCTCACTGGTCTTCCATGGCTTATCCTTACCACCTTTCTTAAACAGTGGCACCACATTAGCCAACCTCCAGTCTTCCGGCACCTCACCTGTGAATATCGGTGATACAAATATCTCAGCAAAAGGCCCAGCAATCACTTCTCTAACTTCCGACAAAGTTCTAGGGTACACCTGATCAGGTCTTGGGGATTTATCCACCTATATGCATTCAAAGATATCCAGCACTTCCTCCTTTGTAATATGGACATTTTGAAAGGCACACAAGGATTAGTGGCACAGAAGGGAACAAGAGAGGAGACTGATTATCTTTAATTTTCTATGAGACTTGTGCGTTGTCTCAATGACTCAGAAAATAAGTTGTGACTCATTGTGTATCTACCCTATGAGTTGATACCTGACAGGCCGCCCTGTCTAGCAGTCACCTCCTGTACAGGTCCAGCTCTTCTTCAGCTCGAATTTCCAACTCTCAACATTCACATCTTCTCGTGCCCCTCCACCTCCCTTCACCTCTCTCGGAATGTCCTGATTCACTCACCTATCGTAGAAATGTTGTAAATAGCAGCTGTAGTTGACAATTGAGCCATTCGTGCCTGCTGCACAATTCAATCTGATCATGGTTTATCATCCTACTCAGTACCTTGTACCGCTTTCTCTCTGTATCCTTTGATCCCTTTCGCCCAATCTGCCTCCTTCTTGAAAACATTCAATATTTTGACCTCAATAACTTTCTGGAGCAGAGAATTCCACAGGCTCACAATTCTCCGGTGAAGACATTTCTCCTTATCCCTGTCTGAAATGGCCTACTCTGTAACTTAGACTATGACCTCTGGTTCTGGACTCCACAGTCAGTGGAAACATTCTTCCTGAGTTTACTTTGTCTAGTCCTTTTAGAATTGTGTAGTTTTCCTTGACCTTCCCCCTGTGCTGCTTCAGGAAAATAGCCAACATAATTGAAGACCCCTCTCACATCAATTATGCTCTCTTCTTCCCTCTTCTGTTGGGCAGAAGATATGAAAGTTTAAATACACGTCAGAATAAATGGAAGAACAGCTCCTTAGCCATTGTTACCAGACTTTTGAATGGACCTCTCAGATGCTAATGTTGATCTCGCCCTCTCTCTGCACCTTCTCTATGGCTGTAACATTGTATTCTGCATTCTATTCTACTACCCTGGTACACTTTGAATGATACAAGCTGCAAAAGTGGTAAAACAGTTTTCATTGTATTGTACCTGACAACAATAAATCAAATCATTCTTTTAAACTCCAGTGAATATAGTCCAATAGATCCAATCTCTCTTCATACATCAGTCCTGCCATTCTAACTATCAGTCTGGTCAACCATCATTGCACTCCCTCCATAGCTAGAACATCCTTCCTGCACACAACACTCTAGATGAGGTCTCATCAAGGCCCTGTACAATTGCAGTGAGGCGTCCTTGCTCCTGTACTTGAATCCTCTAAATATGAAGGCCAACATACCACTTTCCTTCTTCACTGTCTGCTGCACCTGCATGCTTACTTTCAGCGACAGGTCTCATTACACTTCACCCTTTCCCAGTCTGTCACCATTCAGACAATAACCTGTCTTCCTGCCTTTGCTACCAAAATGGATAACCACACACTTAAATACATTACATTTAACTGCCATGTATTTGATTATTCACTCAACTTATTCAAGTCACACTGAAGCCTTTCTGCATCTTGTACCTGAGACAGTTCTTTAACATTCCATTTATTTCTGCGAGCTGCCTCAGAGAGACACAGACATCAATAAACAACACCTCCTCCTCAGTCTGTCCTGCATAAAATTGTGGCATCAGCCACAGAAGGAAAAGATAGACCTTGTCCCTAATCAGTCGACCATCAGCTCCCTCACCTTCCCCAAATATGGGTGTGATGTTGGAGTTCCTGACAATGAAAGCATCGTGGGATTATCCAGTGTGATTAGGTTCACATGGGGTATTGTCAGATGGCCAATTACACATGACATGAAGGAGGGGAATCGCTTTCTGCTCAGGGAAACCTGTGGGTCTTCCAGGGTGACCTTCAATATCTGCCCTTGGGGAAGCAGCTTTTCCATAAAACCCCAGCAAATTCTATTACTGCTCTCTGTTGTTTTAAATTTAATGAAGTCTTTTATTCTGCAGAGTAATTTAGTCTTATTTCTTCTCTAGTATTTCTTATCCACAGCAGGAAAATCCTGCCTTACATTCTCCTGAATCACCTTATTGCTGTTGCTGAGGAATTCCTACTAGAGACACAGTGGCATATGTGCTCAAGCAGGAGCTTCATATCAATATCTTCATTTGGTGATTCCTGACAATTAGATCAAAGATTGACTTGTCCACCTTAACATGCTTGGACTCATGGTCGGAGAGGTTTGAGACAGATCCTGCTGAGATAGATAGTGCTTTGGAATGACAGCTCCTGCTGTGTGAGCACTGGCAAGGAAACAACACAGACAGTTCTCAGTGCAACAGGAATAGATGACCCGCCAAGCCCATATTGAGATATCAGTGTCTCATGAGAGAGAAATATCCGAGTACATTTTACTTTGGAAATGTTTGTCTCTCATGTGGGCTCACTGGGAAGGTTTGATCATAGAACTCAATCCAGCAGGGTTTCTTTTGTAGTGACTGGGTCGATGGACCACGAGTTAGGCTGACAGTGTGGAAGTCTTGTAATACAGCTTTCCTTATCAGTATCTTCTAATGCTTCAGAAAGTCAAAGGTTTGAGTGAAAATTTTGTCCCTTGTATTGCACTTTAAGAGCTTTTCCTTTTCGTGAATCCTCAAATGTCACAGGAGTTTTGAAGATGTCTATTTACTATTATACTAAACTTCCCAACTGAAGTGAAATCCCCATGGTGAATCCTCTGATATAACAGGAAATTGGATAACCTTGACAATGATATATAACACACCTAGTATATCAATAGTTTCTCGCCTGTTTGAATGTGTTTGTGTGCCCGGAAGTTTGACAACTCTGCAAATGATTTATCATATACCTCAAATATAAATAGTTACATTCTTGTGTGATTGCATCAGAGTTTGTAGAGATCTTGTGATTCTGTGAATGATTTGTCACACACTTCAGATATGAATGGATTATCCCTAATAGGAATGTAATGAACATCAATAACTGCACAAATGCTCTTTCTTACTTGAAGAGTTTCTACTCCATTTTTCTGGCCTTGTGTTAACAGTTTGTACAACACATGCAACTTGTGTATTAGGAAATCTTAGGAGCCTGTGAAGCCCCCCTCACACATCTCATACTTTTCTCTTCTGCCACCAGTGACAACACCTTTGTATTCTATTCTAGATCTCCACACCTTCTGCCCTCTTGCTCCTCGTCTGCCTCTGTCAAAAGTATAAAAATACTCAATTCTGAAGAAAAGCCATACCGGACTCAAAACACTAACTTTGTTTCCTTCTCCACAGATAGTGCCAGACCTATCTGCCAAGTTTCCCTGGCATTCTCAGTGTTTGGTCCAGAATATGCAGATTATATTTATTTGAATATTGAGTTGTTTGTTTGTTATTTGATTAATCTTCTGTATAGATTTATAACTCAATAATCCATATTTTTAAAATTTAATCAACACTATACTTGAGCATGGTGTGTCTTTAATTATGGAAATACTCAGAAACCTACAGTAAAAGTACTGTCCACACAGAAACATAGAAAATAGGAGTCGGGTTAGGCCATTAAAATCCTCCTCTGCCATTCGATATGATCCTCCAACTAAGGACCCTGTTCCTGCTTTCTCCCCATTACCTTTGATCCCTTTAGCTCTAAAAACTATATTGAACTCTTTGTTGAAAACATTCAAAATTTGGCCTCAAATGCTTCCTGTGGTTCACCACTCTTTGGGTGGAGACATTTCTCTTCATCTTAGTCCTAAATGGTCTAAACCATATCCTTAGAATGGACACCCTGGTCATCAGGAAATTCCTTCCTGCATTCGCCCTGTCTAAGCCAGTTAGAATTTTACAGGTTTCTATGAAATACCCGCCTCACTGTTGTAATCCCAAAGAATGTAGACCAAAACCAAGCCAGTCTCTCTTTATTTGTTCGTTGGAGGTCAGTTAGTTTCGTTGGCTGGATGGCTGGTTAGCAATGCAGAGTGTTATCAACCGCACAGATTCAATTCCCATATCAGCTGTGGTTACCCTGAAGGACCCCCGTGTCAACCTTGCCTGAGGCGGGGTGACTCTTAGGTTAAACATGCCACAAATTGTCTCTTTCTAACAAGAGTGCAGTCCTATGATCCTCTGGCCAATGGTGACTTATCATTCTGGTAAGTTTTAATTGCATTCCCTCCCTAGCCAGAACATCCTTCCTCAAATAAGGAAACCAAAACTGCATACATTACAGGCCATTCTTGTATAAAGCTTGTTTTGGCAGTGCAGTTTGGTTTTCACGTTGCTGAAGAATTAGGGAATGGTAGTTTTGAGAATGCTCACCTCTGTTCGCAATAGCGTGATTTCATCGGCAATTGTTTTGCATGCTGCATTCTGTGCATGTGCCGATATCAGCGCTGAAGTCTCTGCGCCATTTTGTGCATGCACCAATATCAGTACCGAAATCTCTGTGCATGTGCTGACATCAGCGCCGAAATGCCTGTGCCATTCTGCGCTTGTGCCGATATCAGCTGCTGTCAGAGCATGTGAGAGGTACAGTACTATACATTGAGCAGCTTCATCTTGAAAATTAAACTGATGAATGTTCATTGCTCTCCCTTTGAGACAAGAATATTCTTGTATAATTCCTGTATTCTTGTATAAGCCCTATATAATTCCTCAGAGTCGCGTTCCCCTTATACATACCATTTGCCTTTCTAATTTGTTCTTGTATCTGCATATCACATGAGCTAAACCAAGAAACAGTCAGATGAAATCAACCACAGCCATCCACTTCTGTAACCACAACTGCACCTCGAGGTGGTGATAATGATGATCCTCCATCCCTGCATTAACAATATTTTTTCAATATAACGTGTTAAATTTACTTTTGTTTAGTTAATAAATGTGATTTAAACCTTCATTCAGGCTGTGCTATGCTTTGCATTAGGTTTTTGGGTGATTTTTGGTGATTGTGAGTGTTTTGTTTGGTGGTCTATCCCTAACCGACTTTTCCCATCGGTCCCATTATTTCTAATTAAATGATTTTCTATTAAGTGAGGTTTCGGTGGAACACAACTATGACGTTATTGGAGAGCTACCTGTACTCCTAATGTGGTCTCATCAAGGCCCTGTACAACTGCAGCAAGTCACTCCTGCTCCACAAATCCTTTCACTATGAAAAACATTTACCTTCTTCACCTCTTGCTGCACCTATCTGCTTACTTTCAATGGCTGGCGTGCAAGGACACCCTTGTCTCTTTGTTACCACCCGCCTTTCCCAACTGTCAGCGTTCAGGTAATGTGTCTTCCTTTATTTTGCTACTAAAGTGGATAGCCTCACGTTTATCCACATTATATGTCATGCCATGCATTTGTTTGCTCACCCAACTTGTCTAAATCACACTAAAGCATCTCTGCATCTTTCTGACAGCTCACCCTCCCATTCAGGTTTGCGTTGTTTACAAACTTGGGGATATTGTATTTAGTTCCATTATCGAAATCATTACTGTATATTGTGAATAGGTGGGGTCCAAGAAATGAGCCCGTTGGCCTCCAATAGTCAGTGCCTGCCACTTGGAAAAAGACCCATTTATTCTGACTCTCATTCCAATTTGCCAACCAATTCTCTATCAAAGTCAAAAGTCACATGCACATGAATTTATGCGGGACCTTATCAAAAGCTTTTTGAAAGTCCATGTAAACCACATTCACTATCTCCCCCTTATCAACTCTCCTTGTTATATCCTCAAAACGTTTTTGTAGATTTGTCAAGCATGATTTTGCTTTTGTAAGTCCATAAGACCAGATGATATAGGATGAACATTAGGTTATTTAGCCCATTAAGTCTGCTTTTCCATTCAATCATAGCTGATATGTTTCTCAATCTCATTCTCCTGCTTCTTCCCCAAACTGTTGATTCCCTTACTAATCAAGAACCTATCTATCTTTGGCCTCGATACATTCAATGACTTGGCCTCCATAGTCTTCTGCAGCAAAAAGTTCCAGATATTAACCATCCTCTGGCTGAAGAAATTCCTTCTCATCTCAGTTCTAAAGAGTCATCTCTTCACTCTGAGGCAGTGCCCTCAGGTCATAGACTACGACGAGAGTCATAAAGATGTACAGCATGGAAACAGACCCTTTGGTCCAAATTGCCCATGCCAACCAGATATCCTAAATTAAATAGTCCCATTTGTCAGCACTTGGCCCATATCCCTCTAAACTCTTCCTATTCATGTACCCAGCCTTTTAAATGTTGTAATTGTACGAGCCCCCACCACTTCCCCTGGCAGCTCATTCCATGTACACATCATTCTTTGTGTGAAAAAGTTGCCCTTCAGATCTATTTTAAAATCTTTCCCTTCTCACCCTAAACCTATACCGTCTAATTCTGGACTCCACCAATCCAGGGAAAGGACCTTGTCTACCCTAACCATGCCCCTCATGATTTTATAAACTACTATAAGCCACACCCCAGGCTCTGATGCTCTAGGGAGAATAGCTTCTCCCTATAGCTCAAACCCTCCAACCCTGGCAACATCCTTGTAAATCTTTTCTGAAGTTGAAAAATGTGGTGCTGGAAAAACACAGCAGGCCAGGCAGCATCCGAAGAGCAAGAGAATTGACGTTTCGGACATAAGCCATTCTTCAGGAAGGGCTTATGCCCGAAATATCGATTCTCCCGCTCCCGCTCCTAACTATACCTCCTAGGTTCACATCTAATTCATTTATATAAATGACAAACAGCAGTGGACCCAGTGCCGATCCTTGTGACACTCCACTGGTCACAGGCCTCCAGTCTGAAAAGCAACCCTCCACCACCACCCTCTGTCTTCTACCTTTGAGCCGGTTCTGTATACAAATCACTAGTTCTCCCTGTATTCCATGTGATCTAACCATGCTAACCAGTCTACCATGAGTAACCTTGTTGAACACCTTCATGAAGTTTATATAGATCATGTCCACCACTCTGCCCTCATCAATTTTCTTCGTTACTTCTTCAAAAAACTCAATCACGTTAGTGAGACATGATTTTCCACGCACAAAGTCATGAGTGGAACCATCTTCTCTACATCCACTCCATCAAGGCCTCTGAGTATTTGGTCCCTGCTGGCCCTGTCTAACCCTGTAATTAAATCTTTTAGAACGGACTCTGGCATTTTCCAAGCGGCTGATGTCAGGTTAACTAGTTTCTATGTTTTCTCTCTACCTCCTTTTGTAAAAAGTGGAGTGACATTGAAACTGTTTCAGAAAAATGCCCACCAATGTATCCATTCTTTCTAGGGCCACTTCTGCAAATACTCTTGGATTTAACTTATCAGACCTTAATCAGTTTTTAATCCCATCAATTTCCCCAATACCACTTTCCCATTAATGCTAATTTGCTTTAGTTCTTTCTCTACATAGTGTATTGATCAATGTTACTGTGAGCTGGGATAGTCTCTCAATCAGTAGGTTGATAATTTCAGGTTCATAGGAAGCAGAACTTTCCTGAAAGAGAAAGAGTACGTATCCACTTTAACAAACTCAAGACATCAAAAAGAACTTGATAGGAATTGAATAAAGTCAGCTCTTGGATGTGGATTGTGTGAAGGGAGGGGATGGAGGACCTTAAGATTTTGGGACAGACCTTCTATTAGGGATACTATTACAGACTCAAACTGAAATATTTTAACATTGATTACAGGAATATTTTTGTCAATGAGTTAAAAGTTTGGATTAGTTAGTTCATGGAATTATTTTCTACTCTTTTAAACTGGAAGTAAAGCAATGTCCCAGTAAAACACTCCCAGGAGAGGGACAGCATGGGGTTAGATATAGAGGAGAGGTCTTTTACTCTTTTAAAACTGAAGGGAAACATCAAACACTCCCAGGACAGCAACAGCATGAGACATAATACACAGCAAAACTCCTTCCACTCTTTGAAATGAAAGAAAACTGAAAGTAAAGTTCCCTCACCATCCTTATCAAACACCCCCAGGACAGGGACAGCTAGGGGTTAAATACAAAGTAAATTTCTCTTGACTCTTTTATAAAAACAAAAAGTCAACAATAATAATACTGATAATACAGCCCTTGCTAGGGCATCATATCGAAACCAAATACAAACTAACAGTCCAATGGAAACTTACAGAACAAAATAGAAATGTACTAAATTAATATAACATTGTTTGGGCTGATGATGTACCCCAACCCTGTGGTGCACCCACCTCAGTGCCTGTGAGCAATGTATGCTCTCTCTCCAGGGACATCAGAGCCCGGATGTAACCGCAAAAGAGGTGCAGACAAACCGGACCTTGGCCAGGCCCAGGAGCAGGCCCAGGACAAGGTCCTCAGAATCGTCCACCCTTTCTCACACTGGGTTTCTGTAGATTGGGAGTTTAGAGTGAAATACAACCAAAATTTAAGGAGCAGCCCCCTTCAAAAAACTAAAAAGAGGCTGCAAACAGATTGTGTTGAAAAACAATCTTGAAAAACTTTGCTCCAGGCCACCAGAAAGTAGACATGGCCTGGAACCTGTGAAGTTAATCTATGATTGCATGGGACCACAGCATGCAGCACTCTCCACCCCAGAGTCCTGATGGAGAAGGCTCTGTTGAGTGCCCTCTACTGAGGCTCTCTGCTGCCGGAGAGCAAAATGTCATGCCAAGGTGTATCCAAGTGGCGGGCAAACGTAAGAAAGTGGACAGTGTGCAGGAGTGGCCCTAACAGGAATCACTGCCATCCCATTCTAACGGTCACGGGGAGACCTCCTTGAGACAGCTCAGGTTGTGGGCTACTGCATTCCAGGTAGAGGAGGTGAGAGGCACCGGAGCTCCCCCAGCAGGGGATCCATTTGCCATGGACCTACCAGAAATCTGGAACGTTTATTCCAGTTGATCCTCACGGAAGACACCACAGAGTAGACCTCTTTGCACTCATGCATTCTCTGCAAGTTCACTGGGTCCGTGAACATGAGGAGCGTGTCATCTTCATAAGCTGAAAGGATCACAACCAGCCCTGGCCCACGTAGAGCCAGATCCAACAGTTGCTTATGCAAGAGTCGCAGGAATGGCTCCTTGCAGAAAGAAGAAAGCTGGCCTGAAAGGGGACAGCCCTAAAGTACTCCTCTTCCAAAGCATAGGGATACCCATTAACCTTCACAAGGCATTCCGCTGTAATGTAGTCGGATTCAGGCGATAAGGTACATCCCGAATCTGAAAGCTCAGAGTCCTGAGCAGATCCTCGTGATCCACTCTATTGAATGCTTTTTCCTGATCAAGAGAGAAGTTGCTCGACAAGCTAACCCTCTGGGAAAAATGGATCATGTCCCGGAGCATAGGTAATCCAAGATGGAGTACGGGAAAAATTTCTGGCTGTAATAGCTGCTCCTTTTTTTGAGGTATTTTAGGTGCTGGAGGTGATTTCCTCGAATTCCAGGAGCAGCAATTCCTGTTTTATATGCTGTTGCATTGTTTTGGAACTTTGGGAAAAAAAAAGTCAAAACAACAGCAGTTTTAAAAGTGAGAAGAGCAGACAAAGGAAGCACATGGTGAGGTCAGTGCAGGGGAGAGAGAGAGAACCTGCACAGTTACTGCCTTTGCTGTTTTGAATTCGTGTATCACGGGATATCGGAGTGCGTCTGGGACAATTTAAACTAGTAAGGTGGAGGGGGTGGGACCCAGGGAGATAGTGAGGAAAGAGATCAATCTGAGACAGTACAGTTGAGAACAGAAGTCAGTCAAACAGTCAGGGCAGGCAGGGACAAGGTAGGACGAATAGATTAAACTGCATTTATTTCAATGCAAGGGGCCTGACAGGGAAGGCAGATGAACTCAGGGCATGGTTAGAAACATGGGACTGGGATATCATAGCAATTACAGAAACATGGCTCAGGGATGGGCAGGACTGGCAGCTTAATGTTCCAGGATACCAATGATACAGGAAGGATAGAAAGGGAGGCAAGAGAGGAGGGGGAGTGGCATTTTTGATAAGGGATAGCATTGCAGCTGTGCTGAGGGAGGATATTCCCGGAAGTATATCCAGGGAAGTTATTTGGGTGGAACTGAGAAATAAGAAAGGGATGATCACCTTATTGGGATTGTATTATAGACTCCCCAATAGTCAGAGGGAAATTGAGAAACAAACTTGTAAGGAGATCTCGGCTATCTGTAAGAATAATAGGGTAGTTATGGTAGGGGTTTAAACTTTCCAAACATCGACAGGGACTGCCATACTGTTAAAGGTTTAGATGTAGAGGAATTTGTTAAGTGCGTACAAGACAATTTTCTGATTCAGAATGTGGATGTACCGACGAAAGAAGGTGCAAAACCTGACCTACTCTTGGGAAATAAGGCAGGGCAGGTGACTGAGGTGTCAGTGGGAGGGCACTTTGGGGCCAGCGACCATAATTCTAAAATAATGATGGAAAAGGATAGACCAGACCTAATAGTTGAAGTTCTAAATTGGAGAAAGGCCAATTTTGATGGTATTAGGCATGAACTTTCGAAAGCTGATTGGAGTCAGATGCTCGCAGTTAAAGGGATGGCTTGGAAATGGGAAGCCTTCTGAAATGAGATAACAAGTTCCAGAAAAAGTATACTCCTATCTGGGTGAAAGGAAAGGCTGGTAGGTATAGGGAATGCTGGATGACTAAAGAAATTGAGGATTTGGTTAAGAAAAAGAAGGAAGCATAATCACATATAGACAGGATGGACTGAGTGAATCCTTAGAAGAGTATAAAGGAAGTAGGAGTATACTTAAGAGGGAAATCAGGAGGGCAAAAAGGGGACATGAGATAGCTTTGGCTAATAGAATTAAGGAGAATCCAAAAGGTTTTTACAAATATTTTAAGGACAAAAGGGTAACTAGGGAGAGAATGGGGCCCCTCAAAGATCAGCAAGGCGGCCTTTGTGTGGAGCCACAGAAAATGGTGGAGATACCAAATGAATATTTTACATCAGTATTTACTGTGGAAAAGGATATGGAAGATATAGACTGTAGGGAAATAGATGGTGACATCTTGCAAAATGTCAATATTACAGAAGAGGAAGTGCTGGATGTCTTGAAATGGGTAAAGATGGATAAATCCACAGAACCTGATCAGGTGTACCCTAGAACTCTGTGGGAAGCTAGGGAAGTGATTGCTGGGCCTCTTGCTGAGATATTTGTATTATCGATAGTCACAGGTGAGGTGCCGGAAGACTGGAGGTTGGCAAATTGGTGCCACTGTTTAAGAAAGGCGGTAAAGACAAGCCAGGCAACTATAGACCGGTGAGCCTGACCTCGGTAGTGAGCAATTTGTTGCAGGGAATCCTGAGGGACAGGATGTACATGTATTTGGAAAGGCAAGGACTGGTTAATGATAGTCAACATGGCTTTGAGTGTGGGAAATCATGTCTCACAAACTTTATTGAGTTTTTTGAAGAAGTAACATAGAGGACTCATGAGGGCAGAGCAGTAGATGTGATCTGTATGGACTTCAGTAAGGCGTTCGACAAGGTTCCCCTGGGAGACTGATTAGCAAGGTTAGATCTCATGGAATACAGGGAGAACTAGCCATTTGGATACAGAACTGGCTCAAAGGTAGAAGACAGAGGGTGGTCGTGGAGTGTTGTTTTTCAGACTGGAGGCCTGTGACCAGCGGAGTGCCACAAAGATCGGTGCTGGGCCCTCTACTTTTTGTCATTTACATAAATGATTTGGATGCGAGCATAAGAGGTCCAGTTAGTAAGTTTGCAGATGACACCAAAATTGGAGGTATAGTGGACAGCGAAGAGGGTTACCTCAGATTACAACAGGATCTTGACCAGATGGGCCAATGGGCTGAGAAGTGGCAGATGGAGTTTAATTGAGATAAACGCTAGGTGCTGCATTTTGGGAAAGCAAATCTTAGCAGGACTTATACACTTAATGGTAAGGTCCTAGGGAGTGTTGCTGAACAAAGAGACTTTGGAGTGCAGGTTCATAGGTCGTTGAAAGTGGAGTTGCAGGTAGATAGGATAGTGAAGAAGGCATTTGGTATGCTTTCCTTTATTGGTCAGAGTATTGAGTATAGGAGTTGGGAGGTCATGTTGCAGCTCTACAGGATATTGGTTAGGCCACTGTTGGAATATTGTGTACAATCCTGGTCTCCTTCCTATCGGAAAGATGTTGTGAAACTTGAAAGGGTTCAGAAAAGATTTACAAGGATGTTGCCAGGGTTGGAGGATTTGAGCTATAGGGAGAGGCTGAACAGGCAGGGGCTGTTTACCCTGTCGGAGGCTGAGGGGTGACCTTACAGAGGTTTACAAAATTATGAGGGGCATGGATAGGATAAATCGGCAAAGTCATTTCCCTGGGGTCGGGGAGTCCAGAACTAGAGGGCATAGGGTGAGAGGGGAAAGATATAAAAGAGACCGAAGGGGCAACTTTCTCATGCAGAAGTTGGTACGTGTATAGAATGGGCAGCCAGAGGAAGTGGTGGAGGCTGGTACAATTGCAACATTTGAGAGGCATTTGGATGGGTATACGAATAAGAAGTGTTTGGAGGGATATGGGTCGGGTGCTGGCAGGTGGGACTAGATTGGGTTGGGATATCTGGTCGACATGGATGGGTTGGACCGAAGGGTCTGTTTCCATGCTGTACATCTGTATAACTCTATGTGGACGTTATTGTGAATGCACCAGCCGTCTGGGTGGATATGTGGTCCATCATGGTGCCAAGGCGAGTTGAAATTACACCGGCAAAGCTTTTGTAATCTGTGCTGAGGAGGGAGACAGGACACCAATTCTTTAACAAACAGAGATCCCTCTTAGAGTCATAGAGGTGGGGGAATTCAGAACGACAGGGCATACGTTTAGGGTGAGAGGGGAAAGATAAATGATAACTAAGGGGCAACATTTTCACACAGAGGGTGGTGCGAGTATGGAATGAGTTGCCAGAGGAACTGGTGGAGGCTGGTACAATTACAGTATTTAAAAGACATCTGGATGGGTATGTGAACAAGAAGGATTTATAGAATATAGAACATTACATCGCAGTACAGTCTCCTTGGCCCTTAATGTTGTGCCAACCTGTGGAGCCAATCTGAAGCCCACCTAACCTACACTATTTCATTTTCATCCATGTATCTATCCAATGACCATTTAAATGCCCTTAGAGTTAGCGAGTCTACTACTTTTGCAGGCAGTGCATTCCACACCCCTACTACAGGGCCTACTTTATATCTGAGATGGATAATATTTTGTGAAGCAAAGTTTTGAAAGGAGATTGGCTAGGGCAGATTAGTGGAGTTAGGCAACAGATCAGCCATGATTTCATTGAATGGAGGAACATGCGAGAGAGGCTGAATGACCCATTACTGTTCGTATGTTCCTATAAATATGTAGGGAGAAATTAAACAAGGTCTGACTATCACTAATTATCCATACCCACCCTCTTTATTCATACCAACCTCTCTCCCTCAACAGCTCCTCTCCCACCATTGGATCAATAGGTCAAAAATCTGTCCAAATGTCCAGCATTTTATTTTGTCAGAGTTGGTCATACTGGACTCAGTCTCCAAACCACAATCACACCCCAACTAAAGAGTCACTTTACTAGGCATAATGTGACTCTCTGAGCAATGCATTGTTCCTGGAGGACAAACATTTGCCACTCTTTAAAAAAGGAAGGAGGGAGAAAATGGGGAATTATAGGTTGGTTAACCTGATATCGGTGGTGCGGAAAATGCTGGAGTAAATTATTAATAACTGAGTATTTGGAAAGTGATGACAGAATCAGTTCTAGTAAGCGTGGATTCACTAAAGGGAAAGCATGCTTGACAAATCTTCTGGAAT
Source organism: Chiloscyllium plagiosum (assembly GCF_037043375.1). Classification (NCBI taxonomy): domain Eukaryota; kingdom Metazoa; phylum Chordata; class Chondrichthyes; order Orectolobiformes; family Hemiscylliidae; genus Chiloscyllium; species Chiloscyllium plagiosum. The sequence goes on from NW_028270173.1 coordinate 60,758,990, forward strand.
GTTTTGAGGATGTGACCAGTAGAGTGGAACGAGGGTGAACCAGTGGATGTTGTGTATCTGGACTTACAAAAGGCTTTTGACAAGGCTCCACTCAAGAGACTAGGAAGCAAAGTTAAAGCTCATGGTATTGAAGTTGAGAGTGTGGTGCTAGAAAAGCACTGCAGGTTAAGCAGCATCCGAGGAGCAGAAGAATCGACATTTCAGTAATGAAGGGCTTTTGCCCGAAATGTCAATTCTCCTGGTCCTTGGATACTGTCAGACCTGCTGTGCTTTTCCAGCACTACACTCTCGACTCTGATCTCCAGCATCTGCAGTTCTCACTTTCTCCTCATGGTATTGGATGTTATGGATAGAGAACTGGTTGGCAGAAAGGAAGCGGAGAGTTGAATAAATGGATCCTTTTCAGAGTGACAGGCAGTGACGAGTGGGGTACCACTGGCTCCACTGATGGGATCCCAGCTGTTGACACAATACATGAACAATTTGGTTGAAGGAAGTGAATGTCATAACTCCAAATTTGCAGATGACACTAAGCTGGGTGGCAGTGTGTGCTGTGTGGAGGATGCTAAGAGGCTGCAGAGTGACTTGGCCATTGGCTGAGTGGGCAAATATAGTGTACTTGTCAAATGCAATATAATGTGGATAAATATAAGGTTATCGAACTTGGTTGCAAAAACAGGAAGGCAAGTTATTATCTGAATGACGGCAGTTTAGGAAAACGTGACGTGCAACAAGATCTGGTTGTCATGGTAGAAGAGTTGATGAAGGTTGGCATGCAGGTGCAGCAAACAGTGAGGAAACATGCTGGTAATGGATTTGAGTAAGGATATTTATACCTTGAGTATTGTGTGCAGTTTTGGTCACCTAGACTGAGGAAGGACATTTTTGCTATTGGGGGAGTTCAGTGAAGGTTTACCAGACTGATTCCTGGAATGGCAGGACTAACATAGGAGGAAAGACTGAATCAGCTGTCTTATACTCGCTGGAATTTAGAAGAATGGGGGGGGATCTCATAGAAACATATAAAATTCTGATGAGGCTGGACAGGCTGGATGTGGGAAGAACATTCCCGATGTTGGGTAAGTCCAGAACTAGGGATGACAGTCTTAAGAATCGGGGTAAGCCATTCAGGACTGAGATGAGGAAGAATTTCTTGACTCAGTTGTGAACCTGTGGAATTCTCTCCCACAGGAAGCTGTTGGGGCCAGTTCATTCGATATATTCAAGAGGGAGCTGGACATGTCCTGCAGCTAAAGGGATCAAGGGGTATGGAAGAATGGGACACTGAGATTACATTATTAGCCATGATAATATTGAATGGTGGTGCAGGCTCGAAGGGCCAAGTACCCTACTTCTACACCTATTTTCTATGTTTATAAGTCAGAGTCAATCCTTGAGGAACACTGCTCGTCGAACATTGGCTCAATCTCCTCTCCCAGTTACTTCGCTGCTCCTTTGTCCCCACTCCTGTGTACTCACCCTCCTGTGTTCTCAGTACTTTGTGCTAATCCAACCAGTGCATGTCATCTCTGCCTTGTATGCTGTGGGGGTCTTCCTCGTCTGATCTGTTGTCAAACATATCAAGGGTACACATCCCACACTGATATTCACAGTTTGAAAGTCTCTGAGGATGAAGAATACTCTTTCCACACAAGAAATCTCTGTCAAACATTTACCAGGGGAACTGTGACAGCAGCTGCAATAAGTGAGGTTTTATTCAGATGGGATAGTGACATGTTTGAATCCTGATCTGCAAGTCACCTCCATTTCCCAGTCAGTTTCCCAAGTTTCAGGAAATTCATGTTGCTCCAGAAATATTTGGATTGACTGTGAGAGACGTCAATCAGAGAGCCCACCCACTCTGCCCATTGTCTCCTCTTCCTCTTCCAGAGCTGGTTCACTTCCTATAGGGACTGAAAACCAATTGAGGAGATGGTGAGTGAAGGAGCAGCTTTTATACAAATTGTATCCCATAATATCCACACCAATCTTCAGGCAGTTTGACTATCCTGTGGATAATCAGAAATGTCCCTTATGCTGTGTGAGAAGATCCAGCTGAGAGAGCTGTTTACTCGGTGCTTTGTGCTGAACTGTGTGACTGGAGCTGTGTTAGATATCGAGTGTGCTAATTGGAAGCATTTCCCTCTGATTTCCAGGCTGAGTTTTGTTGATGGTTCATTTCTGTATATGAGCAGGTGAGGTGTAATTATCTGGGCAGTGCAGAGTTCTGATGATCTTTACTGATTTCCGATTGTTGAGTCCTGTGTGTTGGTAGCTTGTTATTATTCTGTGGAATGGTAATTAGTGAATTATTTGTTGACAGTAATGAGGAGAGAATGGATAGAGTGGTAGACTCTTTGTTTGATGTCTGTCACAGTCAATCCAAATATGTTTGGAATGAAATAAGTTTCCTGAAAGTGACCGGTGAAGTGGAGGTGACTGAGCAGCAGACCAAATGGGTATTTAAACTTTGTCACTGTCCCCATAATGAATTGGAAGTATTGATCAAATCTTCCGAAGTGCAGAGAATATAACCCAAGTTTGTTTGATCTCTCCTCATCATGTAACCATTACAGTCCAAGGATCAAACCAGTAAATTTACACTGCACTCCCTCCAAGGGTAATATCTCCTCCTGGAACTATTCCTGGTTTTCCAGGTATGATGAAACCAAAGCTTCGTGCATCCGAAACATGATTTCTACCCCTTTGTGTACTTGGGGTAGAAATCATGTTTTGGAGGCACGAAGCTTTGGTTTCACCACACCTGGAAAACTAGAGGATGTGGTGGAGGCTAGTACAATTGCAACATTTAAAAGGCTTTTGGATAGGTATATGAATAGGAAGGGTTTGGAGGGATTTGGGCCAGGTACTGACAGATGGGACTAGACTGAGTTGGGATATCGATCGGCAGGGATGAGTTGGACCAAAGGGTCTGTTTCCGTTCTGTACATCTCTATGACTCTATGTTATTTTAATGATGTCTTAACTCTCTTTCAACACCCTTTGTGCAATGGAATACTTTGAATGTGCCTGGATGAGCACAGCTCCAACAATACTGAGAAAACTCAAGACTGTCCAGGTCTAAGAAGTCCATTTGATCGCCATCCCATCCAGCATCTTGAACTTTCAGTCTTTTCAACACTGCCACTTTCTGGCAACAGTGTGTACCATCTTAAAGATGCACTGCAATAACTCAGCAACTCACATTTGAAAGTATCTTCCAAACCTGTGACCTCCAACACTTAGAAGGACAAGGAACAGCAATGGGTAGATTGGTATGTGTAGTTGATGCCAAAATTACAACAGCCATGATTTTATTGAATGGCGGAGTAAGTTGAGGGACTGAATTGCCTCCTCTTGTTCTTATTTTGTGTTCAACACCACCACTTGCCAATTCCCCTCCGAACCACACAGCAATCTATCTCAGAACTGTATCACCACTGCTTCATTGTGGCCAGTTCAAAATCCATTACAAACAGTGCTGTGGAGATCCCTACACCACCATGGACAGAGGTGGTTCATAAAAGCAGCCTAGCACCTCCTATTCCAAGCAATTAGGGATGGGAACAAATGCTCATCTCGTCAGTAACACTCACATCCTGTGAAGATATGAATAAAAAAAATCTGAGGAGTCAGCCCCTGAGCAAAAGAAAGAGGATGCTGGAGGAAATCATGTCTCCTTTTCCTGTTTTACAGAAAAATTGTACCATACTGCACCAGAGAGAATAGACAATGCAGATACATCCCGACCATCACCCAAGGAACAACTGCACAACTGTGGGAAGACATCCAATTCCTTCACAGCATTGTTCAACACAGAGAAGGTTGGGCAGTGAAACCATCATCTGGAAATCAGTCAGGTCAGGGGAGCTTTAACATATCATCAGATCTGAAACTGGTCAGTGGTCTGGAGCCTTCCACCAGAACCAACCTTTCTCAAGGTTCGGTTGTGGGTGATCGGTTAGGATGAGACTGGGAAGAAGTGTGAGTGGTTCCAAATGTGGTGAGAGCTTCAATCACTCATCGAGCCTCATGAATTACTAGCTGCTTTCTCCAGGTGAGAGACTGTTCAAGTGTTAGGTTTGTGAAGGGGGCTCCTCAGGCCCATACAATCCCTTGACACAAGGGTGTATCTGTTGCACAGTTGTTAACACAAGAACAGGAAGATGGAAGAGAAACCATTCAAGTGTGAGGTTTGCGGTAAAGCTTTTACAACTTCTACAATTCTTCTGAGACACCAGAGTACTCACACTGGGGAGAAACCATTCACATGTGAGGTCTGTGACAAAGCATTCTCACAGTTAGGAAACCTGCTTAGACACCAGCGGATTCACAGAGGTGAGAAACTGTTTGGCTGTGAAGTGTGCAACCAATCGTTCTTTGATTCATCAAACCTTCAAGCACACCAACGCATTCACACAGGGGAGAGACCATTCACATGTGAGGTCTGTGACGTATCATTTGCACAGTCATCAACCCTTCGTAGACACCAACGGATTCATACGGGGGAGAGACCATTTGTGTGCAAAGTGTGTGATAAATCATTCTTACAGTCATCGAATCTCCACAGACACCAATACAGTCATACAGGGGAGAAGCCATTTAAGTGTGAGGTGTGTGAGAAAACCTTTCTGACATCTACGACACTGCTGAGACACCAGAGGATTCACACAGGGGAGAAGCCCTTCAGGTGTGATTTGTGTGAGGCAGCTTTCTACAGATCATCCAATCTCCTGTCACACCAGAAGATTCACACAGGGGAAAAGCCATTTGTATGTGATGTGTGTGACAAGTCATTCTTGTCATCATCACATCTCCGCACACATCTGTACCTTCACACAGGAGAAAAACCATTTGCATGTGATGTTTGTGACAAATCGTTCCTGGAATCCTCGACCCTACGCAGACATAAACGCATTCACACAGGAGAGAAACCATTCACATGTCAGATGTGTAACAAATCCTTCTCACAGTTAGGAAATCTCTACACGCATCAACGTATCCACACAGGTGAGAAACCATTCATGTGCGAGGTTTGTGACAAATCCTTTTTGGGATCATCAGCCCTCCGCAGACACCAAATTATCCACACAGGGGAGAAAGCATTTAAGTGTGAGGTCTGCAGCAAATCATTCTCGCAGTCATCGACCCTCCGCAGACACCAGCGCATTCACAGGGAGGAAACTGCTCATGTGTGAGCTGTGTGAGAAATTGTTCTCCGGTTTATCAAAGCTCCTGCTGCATCAGAGGACCCACATGGTGGATTCAATCTTCAAGTATGAACTTTGTAATCAAGATATATGTAATAAAGTCTTGGCACAACTGTTGGACCTCCTGGAATATGAACCTGCCCATATTTTAGCCCAACTTGTGCTCAGAGTATGAATCTGTACCCAGTCTCACTGTGGAGGATGTTCAGTGGGACTGGGACACAGAACAAGAAGTAGCTTTCACTACCATCAAACAACTAGTGATGACATCACCAGTGCTGAGGGATTATGATGTAACAATGGAGTGACCCTGCAGTGTGATGTCAGTGAAACAGGACTTGGAATAACCCCCAGGCAGTGAGGATAAATCTGTTGTGTTTGTATCCAGAGCACTATTAGACACTGAGCGAAACTGTACAGATTGAGAAAGAGAACCTGGCTATTATCTTTGCATGTGAGGATTTCATTGCATGGGAGAGCGAAAGTGATGGTGGAGTCTGACTACAACCAAATCAACTGATTTTTCTCAAATTACTTCTCTTTGTTCCAAAGTTTTTGCAAGAAACATAACTTCACTTCCAAGTGATATCTCTGGAAATTAAGTACAAGCAAGGGAAGCAGATGTACATCACAAATGTGCTGTTGAGAACCATATTGTCTTTGATAAAACTTGATACTGGTACAGAAATCTTCTAGATTCAACCAGAAGCAACAGCACGATATGCACTGCAAATCAGCAGGAGAAAGTGAGGGCTGCAGATGCTGGAGATCAGAGCTGAAAATGTGTTGCTGGAAAAGCGCAGCAGGTCAGGCAGCATCCAAGGAACGGGAGAATCGACGTTATGCCCGAAATGTCGATTCTCCTAATCCTTGGATGCTGCCTGACCTGCTGCGCTTTTCCAGCAACACATTTTCAGCACTGCAAATCAGCAACAAAGCAGAGAGAAGAATCTAACAGACAAAGTGTCTTACTAAGATCAAGCAAACTACTCAATGAAATGCACCTCTTCAAATGTTACAGGCAGCAGGCGACAACACAAAGTGGCCGAGCAAAGGCTGATAGCCTCAACCAGGACCTTGGGTTCATATCATATCACACACACACACACCTGCAGACCCATGAACCCACGCAGCCCCTCTCTCGTACACAATCTCTCTCTCATACGCTCACACATACACTCACACACGCAACCTCTCATAGACTTATACCCCTTTACACTCACAGTTACACACATAAACATACTCACAGTCTCTCACAGACACTCATACCTGCACCGCACATGCACACCCACATACATACACACACACACACATTAGTTTGTGGGGTGAATTTGTACTTGCAGAATTATATTTTATTTTGCTCAAAAACTACATGAATCCATGTAAGATTCTGTAAATCCCTTTTTTAGATTAGAATCAGTCTGAACATTGGGGCACACAGACAGCCTCACACCTTTAATGCATTATTGGGGCAAACATGGCACCTATTGTTAAAGTTCCCTTGAGAATGTAACTTTAAGAAAATTCTGGGATTTACATATGAAAAAACTGAAACCAACATGCCCATTCTAAAAGATGAGAGACTTAACAAACAATCCAGGTCTTTTTCAATATATAATTTCAGGTACATCACACTGTAAACTTTTGCTATAAATTCTGTGTCCTCCGGTCTTATACTCCACAACTACCTGATGAAGGAGCAGCGCTCCAAAAGCCAGTGCTTCCAAATAAACCTGTTGGACTATAACCTGGTGTTGCGTGATTTTTAACAATGTTACAGTAAGTTATGATGAAAAGATAGCCTGAAACCATTAAGGACACCCCTGTGACTGTAAGAGAGTACTGAGCAAACAGAGATGAAGTGATCATCCAATCTGGCATCTTTTACAAAGGGAACAGGCTCATTATCTCTAAAAAGATGAAAAAAAGGATTGTTGAAACACACCTGATACAAACTATCAAGGAATCGAGTGCAGTCTGAGGAAGGTCAGAGAAGTGCTTTACTGGTCAAACATGAGCAATGAGGTGAAGGACCACATCAGCCAGTGCAGTGCTTGAACATCAAGGTAAACAAGATAAAGAGCTGCTCATGACTTGTGACATCCCAGACAACCCATGGATGAAGCTTGGAGTCGAGCTGTTCACTCTCACTGGAACTGATTATTTCATCACAGTTGACTACTTTGGGACAGCAGGGAGTGACAGCAGCTGACATCAAGGACTCCCAATGAGATTGTAGAATTTCTGAAAGCACACTTCAGTCGACATGACATTCTTGACATTGTGATCAGTGACAAAGATCTCAATTCAGACACTTCCTGAATGATGGGAAAATTCAGCACCACACACCATCTCCTCACAACCCCAGTTAAATGGAAATGTGATGGTAAAATTTGCCAAAGTTGTCATTGAAAAATTAATCAACAGACCTGGTACTCATATGTAGGAGGCAAACTTAGAGGGAATAACATAGCTACTAAAAACAGGGGAAGTTGTATAGTCCAGAGACTGATGTCATATGGCACCCAGGCAACTGTTCCAATTGTTAAAATATTATTGAGACTTGAAGTACCATTAAAAATGTGACAAAATTGAATGAATAATAAAAAGCTATATCTCACTTCCATAAACCTAAAAATCGTTGCAAGGGCTCAGAATTAGGAAACTATTCAAAGTGCAAACATTCAACTTAGTCATCAGAAATTAGTTCACTTGGAAACTTGAGTCTGTGTCGAAAAGTTGTCACTTCAATCATGCATTCTGAAAGTGAACCGAGGAAGCTGCTCCTTAACAGCCCACAGCTGATGAGGTCAACTCGATTTCACTAACCAAGTCCAGTCCAGTTACAACACTGATATCTACCCAACAACGTAGAAAATTGCCCAGGTATGTCCTGAACGTAAAAAGCAAACAAATCCAACCCAGCCAGTTACCACCCCATCAGTCTACTCTTGCTCATCAGTAAAGTAGTGAAAGGTGTCATCAACAGTGCTTTCAAGCAGCACCTGCTCAACAATACCTACTCAGTGAAGCCCAGTTCGGATTCTGCCAGAGCTGCTCATCTCCTGACCTCAATACAGCCTTGGTTCAAAATTGGAACCAGCAGAAACCAGGATGAATGTATAACAACTACATATATAACATCAGAAGATCTGAATGCTTTAAAAATGTGTGTCGCGCTGCATGGTAGCTGACAAAATTGAAACCAAAAACGATTTGAAGCAGCGAAGAGTTGTTTTGTTCATATATGATCATTTTCTTCATGGACTATGTGTATGAAGTAACTTGCAAATGATAGTGCATGCAAACTTTTTTTGATGAAACAGGAACATTAGGAAACATAAGTTTTAACACTATGGCTTTCCATATTCATGTGACTTTGATTTAATCATAGGTAAATAAAGGTTTGTTGGCAAGAATGATTTTACACACAGTGTGGGGCATTGTCTAAAGTTACCAGTGAAATGATGGTGACTTTGCGATCAGGTGGCATATCAACTTGACATTATCCCACCTGAATAAAACTATTTATTGTAGCTGCTGTTTCTGTTCCCGGGTGAATGTTGCTCAGAGATTTCTAGTGTGGGAATTCTTCATCCTCGGAGGCATTAAAACTGACAACATCAGTGTAGCTTTGAATTGTTTGTCAGTAGATCAGAAGAGGAAAACCCATATCATCCAAGTCAATCATGATATGCACAAGTGGGATAAGCACAGAAGACTGAAAGGCAGAGGGAGAACTGAGAACAGAGCAGGAGTAGAAATTGAGCCATTGTTTGGGAGTGACTCTGGGTCTCAGGGAATGATCCTATGCTGTGAGTGAGCAAAAACCAGATATGGCAGTGACTTTGGGAAGTACTCCAGTCTCGAGGTGGGTCTTGTGCTTGCAAAGTGTCTGTGACTTGAAGAGTATCTCTGTGCTTGGAAGTGATTGTGATTTGTTGACTTCAGGCTGACCAGCGCTGAGGAATGAAAATGAAAAGCAGCTCAACTCTGAAGTGCAGGTGGTGCCAGTTAGTGTTAGCAAAAATGGGGAGAGTTAACCGACAAAAGAGAAAACCAACTCCAGTCTAGTTTCTGATGAAGAATCATCTCAAGCTGAAAGTGAACTTGTTTTTTTCCACAGATGTTGCCTGACTTGCAGAGAATTTCCAGCATTGTTTTCATTTTAAATTTTAAAGCACAGAGACAGACCATTTGGTCCAACTGCTGTCTTTTGATGGAAGGCTTCACATGAGCTTTCTCCCTGCCTATTTTATCTCACTCTGTTCAGCGGATCCCTCTATTCCGTTCTCATGGAATGTACCCTGCTTCCTAACAAATGCATATAAACTATTTCCTCAACCATTCCTTCTGGCTGCAAGTTCTATATCCTCATCATCAGTTTAAAGACATTTATTACCTCAGCCTTCTATTTTCTGGGAGAAGTGTGCTGGACTGTTTAGTCTTTCCTGAAGTTAAAATCTCTCAATTCTCAATCTCATCCTTATCAATTTTTTTTGCATCTTCTCCAGTTCTTTGGTGTCCTTTTCAACTGCACAGCACTTTGGGTGGCTGAACTAAGGTTCTGTACAAATTCAACATAACTTCCCTGTTTTTCAATGGTCCTCTGCTAATAGTAGCCTACATGTTATTTCTGTTAGACTGTCTATTGTAGGTAATAAGGGAACCAACAAGAGGATAAAATGTATTTGACCTCATCCTCACCAATCTACAGATGCATCTGTCCATGACAGACTACCTCCTGCACTCTCTTTGCGGAAATGAAGTCGTACTTCACAGTGAGGATACCTTACACTATGTTGTGTGACATTATCACAGTGCTAAATGAGACAGACTTTGAACAGGTCTAGCAACTCAGGCCTGAGTGCTGGCAGATGGGACTAAATTGGGCTGGGACATCTGGTCAGCATGGTTGGGTGGAACGAAGGGTCTGTTTCCATGCTGTAAATCTCTATGACTCTATGAAACATTGAGGACTAACAGCAGCATCACAGTCATTCTCCAGCATAATCTGTAACATCATGGCCCAGCATATTCTCCATTCTCCTGTTACCATCTAGCTAGGAAATCAACCCTGGTTCAATGAAGAATGCAGGAAGGCATAGCAAGAGCAGCAGACATACTTCAAAATGAGGTGTCCCCCTAGTGAAGCTACAAAACAGGACGAATTATGCACCAAACAGCCAATCACATATGGAGCTAAGTGATCTCACAACAAATGGATCAGATATAATCTTTGCAGTCCTGCTACATCCAGTCGTGAATGATGGTGGACAATTAAACAACTCACTGGAGGAGGAAACTCCACAAATATCCCCAACCTTAATGACAGGGGAGAATTGCATATCAGTGTAAAAGGTAAGGCTGAAACATTCACAACAATCTTCAGCCAGAGATGCCTAGTGAACGATCCATCTCGGTCTCATACAGTGTTCCCCAGCCTCACAGGTCGCAGTCTTCAGCTAACTTGATTTGCTTCATGTGATAGCAAGATAGGGATAAAGTATTTGGGCCCTGGCAACATTGTGGCAAATGTACTCAAGACTTGTGCTCTAGAACTAGCCAAACTACCCAACAATGTAGAAAATTGACCAGGTATATCCACAAAAAGCAGGACAAATCCAACCCAGCCAATTACCAACCTGTCAGTCTATACTCGATCATCAGTAAAGTGATGGAAGGTATCATCAACAGTACAACCAAGCAACACTTGCTCAATAGTAATCCAGTTTGGGTTCCTTCAGTGCCAGTCAGCTTCTCACCTCATTACAAACATGGACAAAAGAGCTGAGATCCAGAGGTGAGAGTGATTGCCCTCAACATCACAGCACATTTGACCAAGTGTGACATTGAGGAGGCCTAACAAAACTGCAATCAATGGGAAACAAAAATAGAGATTGCTGGAAAAGCTGAACAGGTCTGGCAGCATTTGTGGAGAGAAATCAGAGTTAACATTTCAGGTCGAGTGACCCTTCCTTAAAATCAGTGCAATCAATGGTAATCGGGAAAGACTGTCTGCTGGTTTGTGTCCGACCTGAAATATTGGAAGATGATTGTGATTGTTGGAGGTCAATCATCTTAGCTTCAGAACAGCTCTGCGGACAGTTCCTTAGGGAGTATCGTAGACCCAAGCATCTTCAGGTTCTTCATCAATGAGCTCCATCATAAGTTCAAAGGTAGGGATAGTCGTTGATGATTGCACAATGTTCAGCACCATTCACAACTCCTCAGATACTGAAGCAATACAAATTCAATATCTGGACAACATCCAATGAAAAGTAGCAAGAAACAATTTACCCAGTACCCCCTGATATTCAAAGTCATTACCATCACCAAATCCATCATTTTCTTGGGATACCTATGACCAGAAACTGAACTAGACCAGTCATATATATGATGTTGAGGTGCCAGTGTTGGAATGGGGTGGAAAAAGTTTGAAATTACACAACACCAGGTTTATTTGGAAGTACTAGCTTTTGGAGTTACCTGATGAAGGACCAGTGATCCGAAAGCTAGTACTTCCAAATAAACCTGTTGGACTATATCTGGTGTTGTGTGACTTTTAGTTGTATATATGCGATGTTACAGGAGTAGGTCAAGAGACGAGGATTACTGCAGCAAGTAACTCACTTCATGACTTGCCAAAGACTGTCCATCATCTTATTCATGGCTACAAGCTGTTCAAATAACATCACATTCGTCGGAGCAGAAATGGAATCTCCAAATCCTGAGGGCAGTCGTGAGGCAACCCCTCCAGGGAAACAATGGGGGAAGTGCTAGGGGAAGCTAATTTTTCACTTGGGAATGATGCAAGCCTTTGACCTTCAATAATGCACCCTGTTAGCAGCTATTGATTCTCCAAGGTTGACCATTGTCCATTCCTTTTCCTGGCCAACTGTTACTCTCTTTGTTTGGATGGGGGCAATTGGCTGGAGGCGGAAGAGGCTGTGAATCCTGTTCACGCCGCCAGGGACGCACCTCCAATTGTAACACTCACCGTGTGACAGCTGCTCGAGCTCGCGCGTTCTAAGATTCGAACTCCCGAACGCTAGCTCCCAACCGACATTGAAAGGAGTCAGAACTACAACTCCCGCCAGGCACTGCGGACCGGCTCTTTCATGTTTCTATACTAACGTCGATCACCGCGCAAGCGTGGACCCTATAGCAGCATGGGTAATGTAGTTCGAAGCGGGATTGTGAGGGGGTTGGATGAATTGAGCTGAGTCCCTGTGGATGTTTTAAATAACCTCAGTGAAGGGGGGAGCATTCTGGACTTGGGGCTGCAAGTCAGTCATGTTTGAGGAGATTGCCTGTTCCTCCTTCCATCAAACACAGGAAGGCAAAATGTCTTCAACATTTTCTCACCAAATGTGAGTTTTTGCTGTAAAGTCTGAGATATATCTGGAGATGTTGGGGTTTCACAAGATCTTGGGACGAACAGATAAATGTTAACATTTCTATTTCTATGAGGGATGTGAGTGTTCTTAGGTTATTTTAACACCAATTAAAACAAATCTTTAACGCAAACAATCAAGGGCTATTGGGATTGATGGTGTTAGAAACAAAATTCAATAAAATTTGGACGAGACCTCCAAAACTGGAAACAAGACTGCAAGTACGGGCTGCAATTGCTCAAGACAGTTGAGCAAATTAGAACTTAGGTTAGTGTACAGTTATACCCTTTGAGCTGAGTGAGGTCGTCTCTCCAGACTCCTAATTTTTTTTTTATTTTTATTTCAAAATATACTTTATTCATAGAAATAAATCTTTGGTACTTGTACAATTTGTCATGTCGTTCATAGATATATACATTGCATGTCTTAAAGAACAGATTGAATTACTCGAATTTACAGTTATCCTATTTACAGTTCCCTTTATTAACCATCCAGTCTCTTATTATTTAGCTGTGGCTTCAGTGGAACCCACCTACTGAATGGGTGCCCTGTTATACGATAGCAAAGGAAACTTCTTTAACCCCCAGTTTATGGGGTTACCATTGTCCATTTGACTGTCCTGTCTCTGGGGTAGCTGTCTGCATCCCCATGGTGAGCACGAACTGCTGGACCTTCGCTGGGCTGAGGTAGCTATCCAGCTCCTCACTGGGGTCATTTACCCGCTCCGGTGTCGTTGAGCCAAGGCATGGGCCCGCACCATCCAGTTCTGTGTCTGACAATGGGACTGTCAGAGGATCACAGCTCTCAGTTACCTGTAGTTGTGGGACAGTGGGTACCCCCTGGTTCTCACTGGGTGGAGGGTGGACTTCAGGGGGTCTGTTGTTTCCTGGTTGGGAGGAAATGCCCTCCTCTTTATCTACGGCGCTCTGTCTCTTCTTCTGGTGGTGATGACATTCTTTGCGCCCGTCTTCCCCATCCGAAGAGCTGTCCGTCCCTCCCTCGTGCAGCTGTCTTTTCCCCCTTTGCTGGGAGGCTTTGGGGGCCTGGCCGGATTTTCTCTTCCTGTTTTTAACAGGTATCCACTCCTCTGCCTGCTCGATTACCTCCTCCTCCATTGCTTCCATCTGCCCAGCTAGAGCTAGGATCAGCTGCTGTATCTCTCCGCTGGCTGCCGCCTCCTCTACTCCAGCCTGTTCTTCTTTCTGGGTGCCACCAGACTCTGTTTCCCTGCTGTCTGGGTGGACGTTACTGGTCTTTGGGGGTCCACGGCTCGCATTGCCAGCCATCTGTGCATAAGTGGGGACCCCCCGTCTTGGGCAGGTCTTGTACATGTGGCCCGCCTCTCCGCACAGGTTGCAGCTCTTTTCTTCCTGACAGTCCTTAGTCAGGTGACCCTCCTGTTTGCAGTTCCTGCAGATGGTCACTTTGCAATCCGCCAGCACATGTCCGACTACCCGCAGACTCGGCACACTTTTGGCTGCCCTGCATATGTCAGATAGCCTTTGCTCCCTCCAATTGCGAAGCTCGAGGGTGGGTGGAGAATGTTCCCATTGTCATTGACCCTCAGAGTTACCCTGATCTGCTGCTTACTGGTCCAGATCCCAAAGGGGTCGATCACATCGGTGGCTTCTCCCTCAACTTGGACATACCTTCCCAGGAAGGTCAGGACATCAGCCGCTGGAACATAGGGGGTTGTACATATGGATTGTAACAACCCGACTCCTCTGTGCAGGAAGCACACACAATGGGGTTGCCGACAAGATGGAGAACAACGGCTCCCCTTCCTTTTCCTTGAAGACCTTCAGGAGCTGTTCGCACTGCTTCACATTTCTGAAGGTCACATCAAAGTAGCCTGCCCCAGGGAAATCCTGCAGGCAGTACACGTCCGCTGCAGCGAACCCACAGCATCCCAGCAATACCTTCTTAATAAACAGGATGCGATCCACCGGTGTACGACCCTCTACCTTCTTCACAGTCACCCAGACTGTGTTTCGAACTCTCTGCCCAGGGCTGCGGACAGCTGATGAGGTCATAGCTCTGAGATTGGCTGGTCCTCCTTAGATATCGTGGTATCTCCCCTGCCAGACTCCTAATTACCCAATCTCTCTTACTGTGCCAGACAACTGCCCAGCTGTGCTCCACCCTTATTACTTCCCCATTCCCCAGGTTGGCAACCTTCCTTTCTGTAAGTGCTGACACATACATTTATTTTGTCGACAGTACATGGAGATCTGGTTCAACATTTTGTATCAATTCTGCTGATACATTCCATCCTCGGACATTTCATTAACTTGTATCATTTTGTATAGCTCAAGCATTTCAGCTTTTTGCTGAAAGCATAATTTTACAAAAAGAACTTTTTGTTATAGTAATTACACACCAAAGTTAGTATTTAATTAACCAAAATTATACACTGAAAAGTCCCTAAATACCTGCAGGGTTAATAGTTCTCTTGCTATACCCCTTTTCTGTTTGCTTTTTCTATATCTGCAAAAACAACACTTTACCCATTTCTAACAATGGGAAAGTAGAGCACAAACAAATCAGTAGGCTTAGGCTGAATGGTCTGTTCTTGCTGATATTTTACATTTGTATACAACGTTTTAACACTGATTACAGGAACTTATGTTTCATTCATACATGCCAGCATTTATTGCGAATCCTTCATTGCCCAGAGGGCAGTTAAGAATCAACCATATTGCTGTGAGTCTGGAGTCACATGTTGGCCAGACCAGGTAAGGATGGCAGATTTGATTCCCTGAGGAGCAGTAGTGAACCAGATGGGTTTTATTCCTGACAATTGACAATGGTTTCTTGAGCATTATTAGACTCTTTATTGAATTCAAATTCCACCATCTGCTATGCCAGGTCCCTGAAACATTACTTGGGTCTCTGGATTATTAGTCTAGTGATAATGCCACTAAGCGAGATAAAGCATATTTGGAGTCATTAAACCCGATTTAAAACATGTTTATGAGGAAGGATTTGAAATTTTGGATTGTTTTGTGTGAAACCTGCTCTAATGGTCATTGTGGAAGTTGTGGGCAAAGGTTTTGTAGAGACATTACTCAACCCCTATTGTCCCACCATATAAATTACATCCCCGTGTTAGTGGCATGTTAAAAACCAACAATCTGTTGATGAGGTTTTATGGACAATATGTTCTTTTGACTTTCTCGGTAATTTCAGCAGCAAGTCGAGGTGTTTGAGCTGATTGGTTTGGTCTCCAAGTACAGAACATGACAGGAAGGAGTGCACCACAATCCTGGATTTTATATTTCGGGCATGTGGATGGTACACACACTCTTGCACAGCTCATGGAAAACTATTGATTATTATTCAGATCCTGTTATTTTCAAAGTAGGTAATTATTCTTGTCCTTTGTTTTTAGGCTAATTTCTCAGGATATAGAAATATAGTTTCTCAAATGGTGAGTCTGTTATTTATTAATTCTAAGCCATTTAGTTCCATGAGGGTAATATTTGCTCTTTTTTGAACTGATCTGCACTTTAATCTATGGCCTTATCCATTGGAGACCTTGGCAGATTCTGTTTCACTCCAATAGATCACCTCCTCAGACCCACAAGTGCCAAATATTAACCATGTGATCTTCACAAGTTTCCACTATCTCCTTTTCCCCTGATTCTCTCTCAAACATTTCCCCTTCCCTTACAGTCTGGTTATTTCCTCTGAGCTGATTTCTTGAATTGATACACTTTGTGCAAGTCAGCGATTTCCTTTGATCTTCCATTACTCTGCCATGTACACAAGAATGCATTCAAACTGATGGCACACAAGCACATCTCCTTGATTATCCAGTTAGAGTATTCTGACTAAGTAATTTGGGCGGCACGGTGGTTAGCACTGCTGCCTCACAGCATCAGAGACCCGGGTTTAATTCCCATCTCGGGCAACTGTCTGTGTGGAGTTTACACATTCTCCCTGTGTCTGTGTGGGTTTCCTCCAGGTGCTCTGGTTTCTCCCCACAGTCCAAAAGATGTGCAGGCTAGGTGAATTGGCCACGCTAAATTGCCCATAGTGTTAGGTGAAGGGGTAAATGTAGGGGAATGGGTCTGGGTGGGTTGCTCTTCGGAGAGTCAGTGTGGACTTGTTGGGCCGAAGGGCCTGTTTCCACACTGTAAGTAATCTAATCTAATCAATCAGGCAAGACACTGAAAGGTGAACCAGTCAGGTCAATGAAAAGGTGTCCAGTGTCAAGGTGAGTCTGAGAATGAAATGGACTTAATATTTATTACAAAACCAATCATTGACACAGATTGTATGATGATGCCTATCATTGTCACCACATATATACTATTTATATCTTGGCTCTTTGGTTGCCAACGACCATACTTCAGTTAGTTTAAGGAGTTATTTGGTAGTTTATAGCGGAGTATAGACCATGAGTAAGAAGAGGCACTTTTCTTTAGCACAAAGATGTACTTTAGTTCATATCAGTAACTATAACAATTTACATTAATGTTGTGGCATATTAACCCATACTAACAAGAGGTCATGAAGGTACACGTACCTCCATCAGAAGAACTGTACCCAACTCTCACTGCTGCTTGATTCTCCTTCCTGAGTCTGTGTTGTATATCATCTAATCCAGTTCACTAGTACAAACTTATTGCAATCGCCTTCATATTGTTACATCTTCTTGGAGTAGCGTGCTGGATATCAAGTGCGGGTATTCCAAACAGATATTAAAAATTTTTTAAAGTGCACAGAATTCCCCATCTTTCCCATCTTTTAGACCCATGTTCAGAAAAAGCACAGATCAGATTTCTGTACTTGACAATTGCAAATAAATAAATTCTAATTATGGATAAACAATAATGAGCCATCAACACATAACTATACCAGTTAAAATTCTAACCAGCTTTATAAACTCCCCCTGAACACACTCAGACAGAGATAGCCAAGAAGGAAAAAAAAAATGGATGTTATGCGTGGAGGAAATGATTGATAAGGCAGTTCAATATTTCCTGTTCACAAGGTTTGCTGAGATGGTCGTTTTGGGTTATTGGGATGTGCTGCTCTTTGATTCTGATTCTGCAGATTCTTTGAAGTCATAGAGCCACACAGTCGACCCAACACATTTGCAACAACAATAAAACACATCTCCAAGCTACCCTAATCCTACTTTCCAACAGGAAGTGAACATCCAGGAATATTCAGGATTTAGGAATGACAGACAAAAAGGAAAAGGCATTGCATTACTGGTTCACATTTAAAGTAAAAATAAAGATTTTTCGCTTATCAATCATAGCTTACAACAACTGGAAAGGAGAAATAAACTGATTATCTTCAGGCTTGAGATGCTCTTTACTGTTGAGCAAGAATGGCTTCTACGCCAGAAGTCCGATAGTTTCTGCCAAAATATTCATCACTCAAAGTTGCTAAGTTACCTGGAAGCCAATCAAATATTTGTTGGCAGCTAGAAGGCCTTTGTCATCACCTTTGACATCATTGGCCTTTGAGGACAGCATGGTGACTCAAAGGTTAGCATTGCAGCCTCATAGCGCCAGGGACCCGAGATTGATTCCTAATTCAGTTGACTGTCTGTGGAGTTTGTACATTCTCCCTGCATCTGCATGGGTTTCCTCTGGGTACTCTGGTTTCCTCCCAAATTCCAAAAGGTGTGTAGGAATGCCATGCTAAGTTGCCCACAGTGTTAGGTGCATTAGTCAGGGGGAAATGAGTCTGGGTGAGTTACTCTCTGGAGGGTCGGTGTGGGCTTGTTGGGCCAAAGGGTCTGCTTCGCACTGTGTGGAATCTAATCAAACTTATGTAAACCAAAACTCAGTTTCTGTACACAATTTGGCTTAGCTCGTCTCCAACTCCACTTCCACTATTACCTCTGTTGTGAAAACAGTACTTACACTGAGTTTCAGTTTACCTAAAGTATTAGAGTCATAGTGATGTACAGCACAGAAACAGACCCTTCGGTCAAATTCGTCCATGCCGACCAGATATCCCAACCCAATCTAGTCCCACCTGCCAGCACCCGGCCCATATCCCTCCAAGCCCTTCCTATTCATATACCCATCCAGATGCCTTTTAAATGTAGCAATTGTACCAGCCTCCACCACTTCCTCTCGTGGCTCATTCCATACACATACCACCCTCTGAGTGAAAACGTTGCTCCTTTGGTCTCTTCTATATCTTTTCCCTCTCACCCTAAACCTATGCCCTCTAGTTCTGGACTCCCCCACCCCAGGAAAAAGACTTTGTCCAGTTATCCTATCCATGCCCCTCATGATTTTGTAAACCTCCATAAGGTCACCCCTCAGCCTCTGACGCTCCAGGGAAAACAGCCCTAGCCTATTCAACCTCTTCCTATACTCAAATCCTCCAACCTTGGCAACATTCTTGTAAATCTTTTCTGAACCCTTTCAAGTTTCACAACATCCTTCCGATAGGAAGGAGACCAGAACTGCATGCAGAGGCCTAACCAATGTCCTGTAGAGCCACAACATCATCTCCCAACTCCTGTACTCAGTACTGTGACCAATAAAGGAAAGCATACCAAACGCCTTCTTCACTATCCTATCTACCTGCAACTCCACTTTCAAGGTCCTAGGAACCTGCACTCCAAGGTCTCTTTGTTCAGCAGCACTCCCCAGGACCTTACCATTAAGTGTATAAGTCCTGCTAAGATTTTCTTTCCCAAAATGCAGCACTTCACATTTATCTGAATTAAACCCTATCTGCCACTTCTCAGTCCATAGGCCCATCTGGTCAAGATCCTGTTGTAATCTGAGATAACCCTCTTCGCTGTCCACTACACCTCCAATTTTGGTGTCACCTGCAAACTTACTAACTATATCTCTTATGCTCATATTAAAGTCATTTATATAAATGATGAAATGTAGTGGACCCAGCACTGATCCTTGTGGCACTCCACTGGTCACAGGCCTCCAGTCTGAAAAACAACCCTCCACCACCACCCTCTGTCTTCTACCTTTGAGCCAGTTCTGTATCCAAATGGTGAGTTCTTATACTCCATGAGATCTAACCTTGCTAATCAGTCTCCCATGGGAAACCTTGTTGAACACTTACTGAAGTCCATATATATCACATCTACCACTCTGCCTTCATCAATCCTCTTTGTTACTTCTTCAAAAAACTCAATCAAGTTTGTGAGACATAATTTCCCACACATAATGCCGTGTTGATTATCCATAATCAGTCCTTGCCTTTCCAAATACATGTACATCCCGTCCCTCAGGATTCCCTCCAACAACTTGCCCACCACCGATGTCAGACTCACTGGTCTATAGTTCACTGGCTTGTCCTTACCGCCCTTCTTAAACAGTGGCACCGCATTAGCCAACCTCCAGTCTTCTGGCACCGCACCTGTGACTATTGATGATAGAAATCATAGAGTCATAGAGATGTACAACATGGAAACAGACCCTTCGGTCCAACCCATGCATGCCGACCAGATATCCTTAACCCAATCTAGTCCCAACTGCCAGCACCCGGCCCATATCCCTCCAAACTCTTTCTATTCATATACCCATCCAAATGCCTCTTAAATGTTGCAATTGTACCAGCCTCCACCATTTCATCTGGCAGCTCATTCCATACGTATACCACCCTCGATGTGAAAGAGTTGCCCCTTAGGTCTCTTTTATATCTTTCCCTTTTACCCGAAACCTATCCCCTCTAGCTCTGGACTCCCCGACCCCAGGAAAAGACTTTGCCTATTTACCCTATCCATGCCCCTCATAATTTTGTAAACCTCTATGCGGTCACCCCTCAGCCTCCGACGCTCCAGGGAAAACAGCCCCAGCTGTTCAGCCTCTCCCTAAAGCTCAAATCCTCCAACCCTGGCAACATCTTTGTAAATCTTATCTGAACCCTTTCAAGTTTCACAACATCTTTCTGATAGGAAGGAGACCAGAATTGCATGCAATATTCCAACAGTGGCCTAACCAATGTCCTGTACCGCTGCAACATGACCTCCCAACTCCTGTACTCAATACTCTGACCAATAAAGGAAAGCATACCAAATGCCTTCTTCACTATCCTATCTACTTGCGACTCCACTTTCAAGGAGCTATGAACCTGCACTCCAAGGTCCCTTTGTTCAGCAACATCCCTCGGACCTTAGCATTAAGTGTACAAGTTCTGCTAAGATTTGCTTTCCCAAAATGCAGCACTTTGCATTTATTTGAATTAAACTCCATCTGCCACTTCTCAGCCCATTGGCCCATCTGGTCCAGATCCTGTTGTAATCTGAGGTAACCCTCTTCGCTGTCCACTACACCTCCAATTTTGGTGTCATCTGCAAACTTACTAACTGTACTTCTTATGCTCGCATCCAAATCATTTATGTAAATGACAAAAAGTAGAGGACCCGGCACCGATCTTTGTGGCACTCCACTGGTCCCAGGCCTGCAGTCTGAAAAAAACCTTCTACGACCACCACCCACTGTCTTCTACCTTTGAGCTAGTTGTGTATCCAAATCGCGAGTTCTCCCTGTATTCCGTGAGATCTAACCTGTCTCAGCAAGGGGCCCAGCAATCATTTCTCTAGCTTCCCACAGAATTCTAGGGTACACCTGATCAGGTCCTGGGGATTTACCACTTTTATGCATTCCAAGAAATCCAGCACTTCCTCCTCTGTAATACGGACATTTTTCAAGATGTCACCATCTATTTCCCTACATTCTATATCTTCTATGTCCTTTTCCACAGTAAATACTGATGCAAAATACTTGTTTAGTATACTTACTAAACACTACCATACATCAGGAGCATTTCAGAACTGACAGCCAGACTACTGCGACCACCAGGACTTATAACAGTACACAAACCAACAGCCACCCTCAGACAACAACTCACCAGAACGAAGGACCCGATACCCAGCATGAGCAAAACTAATGTAGTGTACAAAATCCCATGCAAGGACTGCACAAAACACTATATAGGACAAACAGGAAAACAGCTAACGATCCGCATCCATGAACATCAACTAGCCACGAAACGACACAACCAGCTATCCTTAGTAGCCACACACGCAGACGACAAGCAACATGAATTCGACTGGGACAACACTACTATTATAGGGCAAGCCAAACAAAGAACAGCCAGGAAATTCCTAGAAGCATGGCACTCATCCACAAACTCCATCAACAAACCCATCGACCTGGACCCAATATACCGGCCACTACAGCGGACAGCTGAAACTGACAACCGGAAGCGGCAGGGACAGACCACTATAAATGCCGGTGGAAACACCACAGAAGCGCTTCACAGGAGGCTCCCAAGCACTGAGGATGTCACCTAGACAGGGGACGAAACGTTTGCAACAAAAATTTCCAGCTCGGCGAACAGAACCACAACAACGAGCACCCGAGCTACAAATCTTCTCACAAACTTTGAACTTGTTTAGTATCTGCCCCATCTCCTGCGGCTCCACACAATGGCCCCCTTGCTGATCTTTGAGGGGCCCTATTCTCTCCCGGGTTACCCTTTTGTCCTTAATGTATTCATAAAAACCCTTTGGATTCTTCTTAACTCTATTTGCCAAATGTATCTCATGTCCCCTTTAAGTATACTCCTATTGCCTTTATACTCTTCTAAAGATTCATCAATCTATCCTGTCTATACCTGACATGTACTTCCTTCTTTTCCTTAACCAAACACTCAATTTCTTTAGTCATCCAGCATTCCCTATACCTACCAGCCTTTCCTTTCACCTTAACAGGAATATACTTTCTCTGCACTCTCGTTATCTCATTTTTGAAGTCTTCCCATTTTTCAGCCGTCCCTTTACCTGCAAACATCTGCGCCCAATCAGCTTTTGAAAGTTCTTGCCTAATACTGTCAAAGTTGGCCTTTCTCCAAATTAGAACTTCAACGTTTAAATCTGGTCTATCCTTTTCCATCAGTCTTTTAAAACTAATAGAATTATGGGGGTCGCTGGCCCCAAATCGCTCCCCGAATGACACCTCAGTCACCTGCCTTCCCTTATTTCCCAAGAGTAGGTCAAGTTTTGCACCTTCTCTAGTAGGTACATCTACATACTGGCTCAGAAAGTTTTCTTGTACACACTTAACAAATTCCTTTCCATCTAAACCCTTAACACTATGTCAGTCCCAGTCTATGTTTGGAAAATTAAAATCCCTACCATAACCATCCTATTATTCTTACAGATAACTGAGATCTCCTTACAAATTTGTTTCTCAATTTCCCTCTGACTATTAGGGGGTCTATAATACAATCCCAATAAGGTGATCATCCCTTTCTTATTTCTCAGTTCCACCCAAATAACTTCCCTGGATGTATTTCTGGGAATATCCTCCCTAAGTTCAGCTGTAATACTATCCCTTATCAAAAATGCCACTCCACCTCCTCTCTTGCCTTCCTTTCTATCCCTTCCTGTATCCTGGAACATTAAGCTGCTAGTTTTGTCCATCCTTAAGCCACGTTTTTGTAATTGCTATGATATTCCAGTCCCATGTTCCTAACCATGCCCTGAGTTCATCTGCCTTCTCTGTTAGGCCTCTTGCATTGAAATAAATGCTGTTTAATTTATCACTCCTACCTTGTTCTCTGCTTTGTCTCTGTCTGCCCTGACTGTTTGACTTGCCTTTGTTGTCAACTGTACCAGTCTCAGATTGAAATCTTTCCTCACTATCTCCCTGGGTCCCACCCACACTCCCTCCCCCCACCTGAGTAGTTTAAATCCTCCTGAGCAGCTCTCGGTAATCTCCCTGTCTGTATATTAGTGCCCTTCCAATTTAAGTGCAATCCATCCTTTTTGTCAGTTCTACCTCAAAACAGCTTCCAATGATCTAAAAATGTGAATCCTCCCCCCGTATACCAACTCCTCAGTTATGCATTCATCTACTCTCTCCTCCTCTTCCTGCCCTCTCTAGCTCGTAGCACCGGGAGTAATCCAGATATTACTACTCTCAAGAACCTCCTTTTAAAATTCGTGCATAACTCTCTGTAACCTCCCTTCTGAATCTCAACCTTTTCTGTTCCAAAGTCATTGGTTCCAATGTGTACAATGACCTCCTGCTGGCCTTTCTCCCCCTTGAGAACATTCTGCACCCTCCCTGAGACATCATTGATCCTGGCACCAGGGAAGCAATACACCATTCTGATGTTTCGCTGCTGGCCACAGAAATGTCTGGCTGTACCTCGGACTAGAGAGTTCCCTAACACAATCGATTGTTTGGAACCCGACGTACCTCTCATTACATTAGAGCCAGTCTCAATACCAGAAACTTGGATGTTCGTGCTACATTCCCCTAAGAATCCATCACGCCCTACATTTTCCAAAACAGCATACTTGTTTGAAACGGGGATAGTCACAGAAGACTCCTGCTCTACCTGCCTACCTCTCTTACCTTTCCTGGAGTTAACCGTCTGTGTGACTGTATATGAGACTTTCCCCCCTTTCTATAACTGCCATCCATCACACCCCCTTGCTCTTGTAAATTCCTCATTGCCTCTAATTGCCTTTCCAACCAATCCATTTATTGCATATATAATCCTCAGTAACCCATAAACTCTTCCTAAAATCCCACATCCGACAAGAAGAGCATATCACTCTACTAAGGGCCATTTTTGCTTCTTTCGATCTACAGACCCAGAAAATAGCACTGTCTTATTCCTCTACAAAACACTGCTCCAGGTTAAATTAATAGTTATGGCTTATATTTTAAGTTTAATATAGAGACTTGGTTCAATAAAACATATAATCAAAAAAGAACCCACTCTACTCACTACTGCAGAGTTATTTTAAGGCACGCGTAAAATCCACCTGTCTGCTGCTTTTAAAATGCTTCGACAAACTTTGGTTTCAAAGCAGTTCTTTTCCCTTTTAGTCCACAATCAAAAATACAGGATAATAAAGATATATAGTCTTTATGATATTATAAAGTCATTAGAGGATGTTTTTTTTTTCTCTGCACATAGATCTTAGTGCTTCAGAGTGTTTGCTACCAAAATTTTGCTTGTGAATTTATTTGTTGAATATAATTTTATGAAATTATGTCTCTGGAGTAGAATTTTCTGTCTCTTTGGTTCAGATCTCTTGTGCACTTCAGACCCAATCAGTCTCAAATACATTTTTCTTTCCCCGTCCCTGTAACATGTAATTTCCCATTTTCATGGCAGCAGTTTTGGTGATTGTGGGATATAGGTAAAGCAGTGTTACTTCTGCAACAATAATTACTTATGCAAGGTAAATGAACTCACACCAGTGTATAATTATTTCAGCCAAGAGCTGAGTTAACAAGAATGAAAACTATGTGAAGGAAGTATATAATTGTTTTTGTATTAGCTAAATTGTGCATATAAGAATGAAATGTGCCTGCAAACAATGGTAGATGTTACAAACAAATAGATAAGGTGCTGTGAGGGGAGGAGGTTAAGTTAGATATGCCTGTACAAACAGTAGTTATAAGCATCTGTTTCCCGCTTCTGCAAAAACAAGAACAAAACACAATCAAGAGGTCGTAAGGTTCAGTTTGGGCAAAGAATAAAAGGAATTATTGCTTTGGCAAGCACGGAAACAGATGGCAGTGAAGAAGGATATATAACAATAAGACCAAAGAGGGATGTGGTCAAACGGACTTATGAGGCCAGAGGTAAACATTTTGTCACGGACAAGGCCGG
Source organism: Chiloscyllium plagiosum (assembly GCF_037043375.1). NCBI lineage: Eukaryota > Metazoa > Chordata > Chondrichthyes > Orectolobiformes > Hemiscylliidae > Chiloscyllium > Chiloscyllium plagiosum. Next base: position 60,784,242 of record NW_028270173.1, read on the forward strand.
ACGAGTTTAGAGATAAACAGCCAGGTTTAGAGTAGTGGGAAATGTAAACAGGGGAGGAGCAATGGGAGGAGGAAAGAGAAACGAATTACATAAATATTGTGTACTCGTTAAACTCGGTTTTTGTGTGTGACTACCTGGTAAATAGACACCACACCCCTCTTGCAAGAGCGTAATAAACGATACTACTGCTTCAGATCTTGTTTCGGACTGAAATTATTGAATTGAGTGAGCTCTGTTTTTCACAGTGATGGCCCTGATTTCACAGTTGTGCACTTCACAGGTCATCTGGCCTTTTAAAGGATCAGCTATCTCCATTTAAATCACATTTTGGTATTGCTGCAGTCTGTTAACAATGCAGATGTGGAGCAGACCCGGTCTGTTCTCAGTGCATTTCATTGGGAAAGCCAGTGGTCCCATTTGGAGAAATTTGGATCTGGGCAATGAAGTCTGTTAGGAGAGGTCAGGTGACTTTTCAAATGATTAAAAGTGAAGAAGGTTGTGCATTAGGAAGTACATTAAATCATCGTGGCCAAAGCCGACCAAGGCCAGTCAAAGCTATTGAAGGATTGTCAAAGGACTGTTAAGGTACTAAAGAGCTCTCAAAGATATCAAATGGATCAGCCAAATCTTTCAAAGACTGTGGAGGCATTTAAAACTCCAAATCTTTTAATATTTGAAAAGAAGTTTGGGAATTGTGAAAAAATATAGCTATTGTTTTCCATTATATTCCATGGATACAAGTCTGAGAGTTTCCCATAAAGGATTAGTATTCCATTTCTGATTTCATAAGATCTGTTATCAGAGAAGCTGCCTTCACTTCCATAATTTGACAAACACAAATGCTTTTTGACTCTTCAATATGGGACTGTGAATTCCAAAGTTTGTTACAGTTGAATTAAATATTTTTTGGTTATGAGGCTTCATCATGTGGAAGGATATAAACGTAGTAAATGTGCTTTTATGAATGAGTATTTTTATCAATGTACTGAGTCTGCAAAACTTATTTCTTCAAATATGGACATGGTCCCCGAGATCTGCTCATTGTGGATTCTAAGTGAGTTGGCATAATTTTAGCAAGAGTTGTCGTAGGGGCAATAAAAGACCATGGGTGGCAAGTGCAGGGACATTGATTGGCTAGAAGGTGTGGGATCATGTGGTGAAGATAGGTTATTGGATGGCCTGGATGAAGCATGGAGAGTCTGTGGTGGAGTGTGAGGAAGTTATGAGGCGTTATTAACGTTTTGTCTGTTAATTCTTGATTTTAAACTTTTGACGCAGTGCCCAAGAAGCTTTCTGCTCATCCTGCTGTCACACTGGGCATCCATCCTCAAGTCCTCCTGTGTCACTCACTCTAACCAGCCCCATCACCCATACATTGAACATAGGAAGACCAACTACCCATTTTCTAAAAGTTGATTTTGCAGAGATAGGAATTCCTCTAACTCTACCCCAAGCAGGAATGAAAGTTTGTGTCCATGTTGTCAGATGGATTTGCACTGGGAGTCAGAATGTGAGTGAGACATAGGCGAGAGCTTAGAATAAACCCTTGATTACACTACAGAGTCATTGAAGGAGTTTCTCTGGCTTCAACAGAAGAGGCCAAAGTGGCCAACCAATAACAGTTCCACTCATTGGACAACTGAGAAGAGGAGGACAACATGATTAGGCATGTCAACGGCTGCAGAGTGGTGGCTTCTCTCTTCGTAGATGTCACCTACGTATTTCCAGCTTCTCAATACTTCTGACATTTTCAACATTCACATAATTTTCCATTGTTTTAAGAGCTGAGTATGTGCACTTTAAAGAAATTCTAAGCTCTGGATAATTTAGTTAAGAAGTTTGAAATTAACAATAGTGGAGAAAAAGATAGATTGCAATTCAGATCGAGATCAACTTTCTTTAGAGACCAGGTTGGGTGGTGGGGGCATATTTTCCTTTTCGTCAGAGAACTCACACTGTCCAGAGCCCTTCTCTCCAGTGCTGATCCCACCACTGAACATCATCATCTCTGCCTTGGATACTGTGAGTCTTTCTTTTCTGATCTGCTGTCAAACACATTCAAAAATACACAACCGACACTGATGCTGTCAGTTTGAAAGGCTCTAAGGATAAAGTATACTATTCCCACACTAAAAATCTCTGTCAAACAATTACCAGGGAAACAGAGCTCCATAAGTAAGATTATGACAAGCTTAAATCCCCACCTGATCTGCTGCTGAAAGTCATCCCCCATTCACTAGTCAATTTCCTAGCTTTGGGAAACTCGTGTTGCTCCAGAAATAGTTGGAGCAATTTGAATTTTAAACAGTATTCTATGCACTGTGTAAAATGTTGCTGTCCTTATACCTTCACATACATATAATGTCAGAAGTCATATTAATGGGATGCCACAGTTTTAAAAAGTATATGTCCAAACATGTTCCTTCTCATAAAAAAAAGAATACACACATTATTTCCAACTTTCTCCACATAAGTTATTTTAAAAAATTGTCACATGGAATAAGAACTCAGTTCCAATTTCCTCTGTCCCTGCACATAGACTCATACAGTGTACAACATGGAAACAAACCCTTCAGTCCGACTCATCCATGCTGACCAGATACCCTAAATAAATCTAGTCCCATTTGCCAGCATTTGGCCCATATCCCTCTCAACCCTTCCTATTCATATACCATTTTAAAAGTTGTAATTGTACCAACCTCCTCATCTGGCAGCTCATTCCATACAGGCTCCACCCTCTGTGTGACAACGTTGCCCCTTAGGTCCCTTTTAAATCTTTCTCCTCTCACCTTAAACATTTACCTGTAGTTTTGTACTCCCCCCACCCCAGGGAAAAGATCTTTATTCAGGAGAAAGTGAGGAGTGTAGATGTTGGAGATCAGAGTTGAAAAGTGTGGCGCTGGAAAAGCACAGCAGGTCAGGCAGCATCTGAGGAGCAGGAAAGTCGATGTTTCGGACATAAGCTCTTCATTAGGAGTGTGGGAAAGCCCCTCTCTATTGACCCTATCCATGACCCTCATGATTTTATAAACCTCTATAAGGTTGCCCCTATGCCTCCAACACTCCAGGGAAAACAACCCCAGCCTATTCAGCCTGTCCCTATAACTTAAACCCTCCAGCCCTGGCAACATGCTTGGAAATCTTTTCTGAACCCTTTCAAGTTTTGCAACATTCTTCCTATAGGAGGGGGGCCAGAATTGCATACAATATTCCAAAAGTGGCCTAACCAATCTCCTGTACAACCACAACATGACATCTCAACTACTATACTCAATGCACTGATCGAGTTTGGTACCCATGAGGATGGCCTCAACCAGGATCTTGAGTTCATGTCACACTACAGGTGACCCTTTGCTCAATACATTCTCTCTGTCACACACACACATACATACACACCCTCTCACAGGCAGATATTCCGTCACACTCATGCACATTCTCTGTCAATCACTCACACAGTCTCTTTTCCCCTCATGCACACACGAATGCACATATGCATAAAAGTCTGTGGGGTGAATTTGCATTTGCAGATACATTCTATGTTGTTCAAAAAGCACACAATCTGTAGACAGTCATTAAATGTGACATTTAATAAATTCCTACTATGGACCAGTCTGACTGAAGGTTGGGATACAGACAGACTCTAACCTCACATTTTTAATGCATTGTCTGAAACTGAGATGTCACCCTCTGTTTACACTGATAAAATCTTAAGTTATCTCAGGACTGTGACTTGAAAGAAGTTCTGGTATTTATATACTAATCAATCAAAACCTGCAACCCCATTCTAAGGAATTAAAGACTTAACAGCAATCTAGGTTTGTTTAATACATTGCATCAGTTATTTAACATTTTGATCTTTTATTATAAATTCTGTGTCCTGTGTTCCTGCCCCACTAGCTACCTGATGAAGGAGCAGTGCTCCAAAAGCTTGTACTTCCAAAGAACCTGTTGGACTATAACCTGGTGTTGTGTGAACTTTTAAAACGTTTTTGACCAAAAAAGGCAAGCGTACCAAACGCCTTCTTAACCTGTCTTGTTCTTTTAAGTGCTCAGGTCTTCTTATGGGATATGTGTGCAATACTGTTATCTGTTCATCTGGTGTCTGATGGTTCTTGCGACTCTTGGGAATATTGTTGCCACGCCAAGTGTTATTGGTGTTATGAGTCACTGAGGTGGTACTCTGGAATTCATAAAGGTATACAGTACAGAAAAAGGCCCTTCAGCCCAACTTGTCTATGCCAAGAAGATTTCCGAAAGTGAACGAGTCCTATTTGCATACGTTTGGCCCGTGGCCCTCTAAACCTTTCCAATCCACCTGATTTTATAAACCACTAGGGTTAATCTTTTTGTCAACAAATAAAGAATAAAAAATCAGCATTGCATCTAAGTCCACTCTACAAGTGCCCTTTAAAGACAGTCTTCGACTTTGTCAGGTCATGATGGTATCAAACACATGGCACTAAGCAGTGCAAGGTGGAAGCATGAGGAAGGTGATGGTGTAGCGGTTCAACTGGACTAATTCTCTGGGGAGGCACAACAGGGGTCAGGCAGCATCCAAGGAGCAGGGGAATTTATGTTCCGGGCATAAGCCCTTCATTAGAGATTCCTGATGAAGGGCTTATGCCGAAAACGTCGATTCTCCTGCTCCTCAGATCCTGCCTGACCTGCTGTGCTTTTCCAGCACCACACTCTCGACTCTGATCTCCAGCATCTGCAGCCCTCACTTTCTCCTAATTCTCTGGGGACAGATTCAAATCCCACCACAACAAAAACTGGAATTAAAAGCACTGTTGAATATCAAAACCCAGTATTCCTGAAGTCACCATAAATACTTAAAGTTGTCCATTTATCTTTGATGAACTGCTCCCCACGATAAAAGTACACCATACCAGTTCACCTCAGTAACAATAAAAAACTATTTATTATAACATATTGTTAACTTTTAACAAGAACAGAATTTTTGATTTATGTACATTAAACTTTACCCTTTTCAAATCCCTTCCCGCACACACAAACACAGAGACCTACACATACTGTCACACTTCACAGGGAGAGTGAACTGGAAATGAAGTGCTATTATTCCCAGAGTCATCACAATCATTAAGCATTTTACTGAAGTATGCAGAACTCCCTAATTTACCTGTCTTTCAAATCCAAATTGGCAGAAAGTACAGTAAAAGTTTCTATACTTATTTCAAAAATAAATAGACTCTGGCTACAAATCAACAATTATTATTTGTCTCCACATATCTACAGAAATTAGAACTCTAATACCATTATAAACCACCCCTCATAAACAAACAAGTACATGGAAAAACATGGGTGTTACTGATGAAGGGAAAATTGGGAAAGAGGTCTCTGTTCAGACGATCTGCTGAGATGGTTCTTGTGCTGATCAGTATGTTGATTGTTGGTCTTCGTTCTCTGGAGTCTTTCATTGGTTTGCAGGAGGCACAGGATGGCTGTTTCAAACATAAAAAGGTCTCTGATTTATTTATTAAAAGTCACAACCTACATTATCTGCTGAAGGAAAAATAAACTAATGTTCTTCAGACTTAAAGTGATTTTAGAGCAGAGAACAGAGAGAGGTCTGATTGCTTTCCCCCTGTCTTGTTCAGATACCTGAGAACTAATCACATAGTTGTCGACAGGCAGAAGGCTTTTTCCATTGAAAACTTGTCTGTAGTCCACAAACCAACTAGTTGTTGCTGGTTGAATCTTCACTGCTACACACCCTTGGTTAATCGCCATCCTTTGCTACTTCTTGAATCAGCAGCTGTAGTAAATGGTGCTAATGGGTGCTAGGTTGTTTGCTTTCAACAATCCTTGGTTTTGGAAATAGTGTTTTTCTCCCTGTTTCTCACACGCGCGTGCACACGCTCTCTGTCTCACTCACACACACCCACATATACATAGATTAAAAAAGAAAAAACATAAATATCATGAGTGGAGAAAAAGTATTGTCAGAAGAACTCACATGAGAACCATATCCTTTCTAAAATATACTATACACTTGTCCAATACTCTCTGACAACAATAGGTGTGCCTGAATGGTTTCAGACCACTCTTGTCTTCTTGCTTCTTGTTGAATCTGAAATATTTCACACTCTGTACCAGCATCAATTTCCTTCAAAGACAGTGCAGTTCCCTACAGCATGGCAATAATGTACATCTGCTTCTCTTCTTATACTTCATTTCCAACTGATATCTCTGCAAATGAATCATCCTTTAAACATCTTGCAAATGATGTGGAGCAGAAAGAAGCGGGTTCAAGAAAGATCATTTGCATTGGCTTGTGCTCAGATCCTACTATCATTTTCTTTCTTTTGTACAGCTACATGGATGAAAAGTATACAATGTGTGGGCAGTGTTGTTCAGTTTGTGTTAACACTCTGGATACAAACACAACGGGTTGTCCTCACTGCCTGGGGGTTACTCCAAGTCCTGTTTCACTGACATCACACTGCAGGGTCACTCCATTGTTACATCATAATCCCTCAGCACTGGTGATGTCATCACTAGTTGTTTGATGGGAGTGAAAGCTGCTTCTTGTTCTGTGCCCCAGTCCCACTGAACATCCTCCACAGTGAGACTGTGTACAGGTAAACACATCCTGACTACAAATTGGACAAGAACACAGTCAGGTAGTCCTTGTGTAGGATCGGTAATGTTTTGGGAAATAAAGCAACAATGTTCAGGCTTTACTATAGAATTTAGATTGATTGGATTTCTCCCCAGTCTAAGTGCTTTATTGTTCAGCATATACACTGTTCGAAAGCCTTGTCACACTTTAATATGGCTTCTCACCAATGTGGATCTGCTGTTGCTTCAAGAATTTTAAGGGATGGGTGAAAACTTATCAATGCATTGCATTTGAAGAATTTTTTTCCCGTTTGAATCCTTGGTGCCCAGGAGGGTCAAGAACATCAGAAATGCTTCAGCACAAACTTCAGACCTGCGTGTGAATCTGCTGATGGAGCAGGAGGTATGATGAGACCTTGAGAATGATTTGTCACAAATTTCACATGTATGGTTTCTCTTCCCATGTGAATATGTTGGCAGCCATGGAGGCTCAGTGATTGGGGAATGATTTGTCATGCACGTTGCATATGAATGCTTTCTTGCTAGTGTGAATTCTCTAATGGAGTGGAATTGTTGTGACTGTGAGAACAACTCATTGCTCACATCACTTGTTAATGGTTTCTCCCCTGTGTGTATAATTCTGCGAATGATCTGGCACAAACTTCACACGTGAAGGTTTTTCCCCATATGTGAATGCGCTTGTGTTTATGGAAGTTCGATGGTGAAGAGAATGATTTCTTGCACATCTCTGCTGTGTGAATTCATTTGTGTACACACGATGGTGATACAAATGTTCCATCACACACTTTGCAGGTAAGTAATTTCTTGCCGTGTGAATGTGTTGGTGCACTTGAAGAGTTGACAACTGGGAGAGCGATTGTTTGCACACATTGCATGTGAACGGCTGTGTGAGTAAGGCAGTGTTGTATGAGGCTTGTTAAATGTGCAAAACCTTGTTACACACCTCTCATTTCAACGGCTTCTCTCCAGTTTGAATATGCTGGTGGCTATCTCATGTTGATGAATTTACGAAGGCTCAGTGACACACCTCACACTCAAATGGCTTCACTTCCATGTGGCTACTTTTATGTTAACAATTGTTCAAAAGATGCGGGTTGTGTGTTAGGAGATTTTATAAATCAATGGAGTCCCCCTCACAAGCCTTATAATTGAACTGTCTCTCACCAATACGAATGATTGAGTGGCTCATGAGACTTGATGAATGATTGAAGCTCACCACACTTTGAACCCAATCGCAGTTCTTCCCAGCCTCATCGTGACTGATCACTCACAGCTGAAGCTTTGGAAAAGTTGGTTTGGTGGAAGTCTTCATACCACTGACCAGTTTCAGATCTGATATGTCAAAGCTCCCCAGACCCAACTGATTTCCTAATGATGCTTTCACTGCACAACCTTCTCTATGCTGTGAAGGGACTGGATGTTCTTTGGGTGATGTTTAGGATATATCTGTGTAGTCTATCCTCTCTGTATTCTCTAGTGGAGTGTGGTGCAATCCTTCTGTAAAACTGAAAAGGAAACATGATTTCTTGCAACGTCGCCATCTCCTTTACTGAAGAGACTAACTTCTCAATTAGACAATGTTCCATAGCGAGTTCTATTCCCTTGTGTGGGGGAATCAGATGCAGATTTCCTCACTTGACTGTCACACATCTTCTGTTTCCAGCAGAGACACTGGATAGTGATTGGGAGCAGACAATGTGGCTTCTTTCTTTGCTCTGCCTAGCGGCACCTCATCTCCCTAGATAACAGATCAATGGAAAGGACAGTCAGGCAGAGTATACAACTGACTCTTAATTCATCATTAGCTTGAGTTGCGCTGGCAAAGACCAATTTTACCTGAAAATATGTGTTCAATAGATAAAACATCTGAGAAATTGTTATGCTCCCAAGTCAGATCCCTGAATAAAATCTGATTGATGAATCTTTTTTTTTTCAATTTAAAATGCGAGGAGTTTCTCTGTTTCAAAATGCAGAGAAATTCCTTCCCTATCAAAACTGTAGTTTTGGCTTAGCTGCTTGCTCCCAATTGAAGTCCTGTTCTTTGTGAGATCTTTTCCCTTGACCAACCACACAACTGAGGTCTTAGACTTTCTCAGTCTTTAATAACCTGCAGAGTTCTAACTAACATATTTGGTTTAGGTAGAGTCTAACTGGTCCATGTCGACTAAACATCCCAATCTGACCTAGTCCCATTTGCCAGCATTTGGCCTATATGCCTCTAAATCCTTCCTATTCATGTATGCATCCAGATGCCTTTTGTATTGTGGTTCCCAGTGACCATATCTGCAGTAAATGTTGGTTACTGGAAGAACTCTGGCCCATAGTCGATGAGCTGAGCTGAGCTTCAAACATTGTAACATATCAAGGAGGGGGAGATGCTGTGTTTCAGGAAACAGTCACACACCTTAGACGAATGAACTCAAATTTGGCCAGTGACCAGGGACTGGAGAGTGTGGCTGTGATTCTGGATTAGTGGTGCTGGAAAAGCACAGCAGTTCAGGCAGCATCCGAGGAGCAGTAAAATCGATGTTTCGGGCAAAAGCCCTTCATCAGGAATACAGGCAGAGTGCTTGAAGGGTGGAGAGATAAATGAGAGGAGGGTGGGGGTGGGGAGAAAGTAGCATAGAGTACAATAGGTGAGTGGGGGTGAGGATAAAGGTGATAGGTCAGGGAGGAGGGTGGGGGAAGGTAGCAAAGAGTACAATGGGTGGATGGGGGTGGGATGAAGGTGATAGGTCAGAGAGGAGGGTGGAGTGGATAGGTGGAAAAGAAGATTGGCAGGTAGGACAAGTCATGGGGACAGTGCTGAGCTGGAAGTTTGGAACTGGGGTGAGGTGGGGGAAGGGGAAATGAGGAAACTGTTGAAGTCCACATTGATGCCCTGGGGTTGAAGTGTTCCGAGGTGGAAGATGAGGCGTTCTTCCTCCAGGCATCGGGTGGTGAGGGAGTGGCGGTGAAGGAGGCCCAGGACCTCCATGCCCTCAGCAGAGTGGGAGGGGGAATTGAAATGTTGGGCCACAGGGCGGTGTGGTTGATTAGTGCGGGTGTCCCAGAGATGTTCCCTAAAGTTTCTGCTAGGAGGCGTCCAGTCTCGCCAATGTAGAGGAGACCGTATCGGGAGCAACGGATACAATAAATGATATTGGTGGATGTGCAGGTAAAACTTTGATGGATGTGGAAGGCTCTTTTAGGGCTTTGGATGGAGGTGAGGGAGGAGGTGTAGGCGCAGGTTTTACAGTTCTTGCGGTGGCAGGGGAAGGTGCCAGGATGGGAGGGTGGGTTGTAGGGGGCGTGGACCTGACCAGGTAGTCACGGAGGGAACGGTCTTTGCGGAAGGTGGAAAGGGGTGGGGAGGGAAATATATCCCTGGTGGTGGCGGAAATTTCGGCGGGTGATTTGGTTTATGCGAAGGTTGGTAGGGTGGAAGGTGAGCACCAGGGGGGTTCTGTCCTTGTTACGGTTGGAAGGGTGGGGTTTGAGGGTGGAGGTGCGGGATGTGGACGAGATGCATTGGAGGGCATCTTTAACCACGTGGGAAGGGAAGTTGCGGTCTCTAAAGAAGGAGGCCATCAGGTGTGTTCTATGGTGGAACTGGTCCTCCTGGGAGCCAATATGGCGGAGGCGGAGGAATTGGGAATATGGGATGGCATTTTTGCAGGATGTAGGGTGGGAAGAGGTGTAATCCAGGTAGCTGTGGGAGTCGGTGGGTTTGTAAAAAATGTCGGTGTCAAGTTGGTCGTCATTAATGGAGATGGAGAGGTTCACTTCCAGCTCAGCACTGTCCCCATGACTTGTCCTACTTGCCAATCTTCTTTTCCACCTATCCACTCCAGCCTCCTCTCTGACCTATCACCTTCATCCCACCCCCATCCACCCATTGTACTCATTGCTACCTTTCCCCACCCTCCTCCCTGACCTATCAGCTCCATCCCTACCCCCATTCACCTACTGTACTCTATACTACTTTCTCCTCACCCCCACCCACCTCTCATTTATCTCTCCAACCTTCAGGCACTCTGCCTGTATTCCTGATGACGGGCTTTTGCCCAAAATGTCTATTTTACTACTCTTCGGATGCTGCCTGAACTGCTGTGCTTTTCCAGCACCACTAATCCAGAATTTGGTTTCCAGCATCTGCAGTCATTGTTTTTACCTGGGTGTGGCTGTGAGTGAGGCAGGTAGAGTTGCAGGAGCCTCAGCTCATGTCATTATCTAACAGGTTCAAAAGTTTTGCTCCCTGTGTGGGTGGGAATGGGGATTACAGGGAGGATGAGTCAACTGACCGCAGCACCGTGGTGCAGGGAGCCATTCAAGTGAGGTGAGAACGAGAAATGTGGTTGTAATTGGGATCCATGATGTGGAGTTGCCAGTGTTGGACAAAGTTAAAAATCACACAACACCAGGTTGGAGCCCAACAGGTTTGTTTGAAAGTACAAGCTTTCAAAGTGCTGCTGTTTCATCAAACCTGTTAACAAACCTGTTGGACTATAACCTGGTGTTGCATGATTTTTAATGTTTTAATTGGGAATAGTATAGTTAGAGACATAGACATTGTTCTCTGTGATTGGAATCAAGAGTCCTGAAGGTTGTGTTGCCTGCCTGGTGCTCAGGTTTGGGATATTTCATTTGGGCTGCAGAGGAACTTGGAGTGGGAGGGTAAAGATCCAGTGGTCATGGTACCAACACCCCAGGTAAAACTAGGGCAGAGGTATGAACAGCTAGGAGCTAAATTACAAAGCAGAGCCAGAAAGGTAATAAATTCTGGGCCTCGAGCTAATTGGCACCAAGTCAATAAGATTAAGCAGGTAAATGCATGACTCATAGATTGGTGTGGGAGAATTGGATTTGAATTCATGGGACATTGGCACCAGTGCTGGGGAGAAGGAACCTGTTCTGATGGGACGGTCTTCATCTGAACTGTGCTGGGACCAGGGTCCGAGCAAACTGCATAACTAGGGCCATAGACAGAGCTTTAAACTAAATAGGGGATGGGAAGGTTCAGTTATAGGGGAAATTAGAAAACCCGAAATAAAGGAGGAGGTAAGAGTGCAAAACTCGAGAGGCTATTAAAATCTCCAGCACAAACACTAATACGGCAGAGTGTATGGAAAGGATTAGCAATCAAACTTCAACCACACTGGACAAACAAATGACAATGAGAAGAGGGATGGTTAATGCAGGACTGAAGGTGTTATATCTGAATACACACAGTATAAGGAATAAGGTAAATGAGCTTGTAGCGCAGATCGAAATTGGCAGGGGATCAGGATTGGGAGCTGATTATTCAAGGATATACATCCTACTGAAACATAGGCAGGTGGGCAGAGGGGTTGGGGTTGCCTTATTAGTAAGAAATGAAATTAAATTAATAGTAAGAAATGAAGCAGCGTCAGATGGTGTAGAATCTCTTGGGTAGAATTGAGAAATTGCAATGTTAAAAAAAACCATAGTTGGAGTTATATACAAGCCTCCAAACAATAGTCAGGAGCTGGGACGCAAGATAGACTAGGAGATAGAAAGATGTGCAGGAAAGGCAAAGTTACAGTGATCATGGGGGATTTCATTATGCAGGAGGACTGGGAAAATCAGGTTGGTAGTGGATTGCAAGTAAAGGAATTTGTGGAATGTCTACAAGATGGCTTTTTGGAGCAGCTTGTGGTGGAGCCCACGAGGGAACAGGCAATACTGCATTTAGTGTTATGCAGTGAGGCAGACTTGACAAGGGAGCTTAAGGTGAAGGAACTTTTAAGAAGCAGTGATCATAACATGACTGAATTTGAGAGGGAGAAGATAGAATCAGCAGTATTACAGCTGAATAAAGGCAACTTCAGAGGCTGAGTACAGAGAGGATGAGGGAACTACAGCTGACAAGGGAACTCAGCGATAGCATAAAAGCAAAAGAGAAAGCATATAATGTGGCAAAGAGCAGTAGGAAACCAAAGGATTAGGAAGCTTACAAAGACCAACAGAGGGGCAACAAAAATAAATAAAGAGGGAGAAGATTAAATATGAGGTTAAGCTAGCCAGTAATATAAAGGAAGACTGTAAGAGTTTCTTTAAATATATAAAGAGCAAAACAGAGGCAAAAGTAGACATTGGGCCACAGAAAAATGACACTGGAGAGATAGTAATGGGGAACAAGGAAGTGGCTAAGGAACTGAATTATTTCTTTGCATCAGTCTTCATGGTGGAAGACATGAGTAATGTCCCATAAATTCTGAAGAGTTAGGGGGAAGAACTGAGTATTGTGGCCATCACCAAGGAGAAGGTGCTAGAACATCTGAATGGCCTGAAGATGGATAAATTACCTGGACCAGATGGTCTACACCTCAGAGTTCTAAGGGAGATAGCTGAAGAGATAATGGAGGTGTTAGTGGTGATAGACTGGGAAATTGTTAACATGACACCCCTGTTTAAAAAGAGAGTAAGGCAAAAGACAGAAAATTACTGATCGATTAAGCCTAACCTCAGTCATGGGTAAGATCATGAGGGGCATGGATAGGATAAATAATTTAGGGTGAGAGGGGAAAAATTTAAAAGGGACCCAAGGAGCTACTTTTTTCACACAGAAGGTGGTGCGTGTATGGAATGACTTGCCAGAGGAAGTGGTGGAGGCTGGTACAATTACAACATTTAAAAGGCATCTGCATGGCTATATGAATAGGAATGGTGTAGAGGGATATGGGCCAAATGCTGGCAAATGGGACTAGCTTAGGTAAGGATATCTGGTCGGCATGGACGAGTTGGACCGAAGGGTCTATTTCCGTGCTGTACATCTCTATGATTTTATGAGTAAGATGATGTTAGAGGCAAGGTGCCAGCATGGATAGAAGCTTGGCTGTCAGGCAGAAAGCAGAGTGTGGGGATAAAAAGGTCTTTCTCAGGATGGCAGCCGGTGACAAGTGGTGTTCTGCAAGGCAGTGTTGGGACCACAATTTTTCACTTTATACATAAACGACCGAGATGAATGAACAGAGGGCATTCTGGCTAAATTTGCAGCCGACCTAAAGATAGGTAGAGGGACAGGTAGCATTAGGGAGGCTGCAGGAGGATTTGGACAGATTAGGAGAGTGGGCAAAGAAGTAGCAGAAGAATACAGGCATGGACTGTAGTATTTTCTAAATTGGGAGAAAATTCAGAAGTCTGAGGTGCAAAGAGACTTGGGAGTCCTAGTTCAGGATTTTCTCAAGGTAAACTTGCAGGTTGAGTCATTTGTTAGGAAGGCAAATGCAATGATGTCATTTGTTTTGAGAGGACTTGAATAGAAAAGCAGGAATGTACTTCTGAGGCTCTGTAAGGCTCTGGTGAGACCACATTTGGAGTATTGTGTTCAGTTTTGGGCCCCATATCTCAGGAAGGATGTACTGGCCTTGGAGCGTGTTCAGAGGAGGTTCACGAGAGTGGTCCCAGGAATCAAAAGCTTAACAGGCAAGGAACATTTGAAGACCCTGGGTCTATACTCAAAGGATGAGGGGGAGATCCAGTTGAAACTTAAAGAATACTGAATGGTCTGGACAAAGTATATGCTGGGAAGATGTTTTCATTGATAGGAGAGAATAGGACCCGAGGACGCAGTCTTAGAGTAAAGGGAACACCTTTTAGAACGGAGTTAAGGAGAAACTTCTCCAGCTAAACAGTGGTGAATCTCTGGAATTCATTTCCATAGAAGCTGTGGAGGCCAGGTCATTGAGTATATTTAAGACTGAGATAAATAGGTTCTTGAGTATCAAGGCAATCAAGGATTATGAGGAGAAAGCAGGAGAATGGGGTTGAGAAACTTATCAGCCATGATTGAATGGTGAGCATCCTCGATCGGCTGAAAGGCCTAATTTCTGCTCCTATGTCTTATGGTCTAAATGTTATAATTGTACCTGCCTCCACCTTTTCCTCTGGCAGCTTGTTCCATACATGCACCACTCTTTGCAGGAAAAAGTTACTCCCTTTTTCAATCTTTCCCCTCTCACCTTAAAACTCTGGAATTAATCTGGTAAATCTCCTCTCAACTGCCTCAAATTCACAGTTTAGTTTTAAGTAATTCACAGCATATGACCATTGCTAGCTAGTGGGCAGTTAGCCTAGAGTCAAATATCGGCCAGATCTGGGTGTCCTTGTGCTTGAGTTGCAGAAAACTAGTATGTAGTTACAGCAGGTAATAAGGAAGGCAAATAGCATTCTGTCATTTATTGCTAAAATAATACAATATTAAAAGAGGCAAGTAAGTGCAACTGTACAAGGCATTAGTGAGACTGCACTTGGAGTGTTGTGTGTACGTTTGGTTCCTTTGGGAGATGATAGCCTGGTGGTACTATAGCTGAATCCAGAGACCAGGTAATGTTCTGGATATTTCACAAACTAAATTCTTTCGCTGAGGTAACATTCGCTCAACTACTCTAATCAATCTATTTTTCTCAGACAAACTTTACTTGCTTCGGACTCCAGTCAAGTCTCCGTCCAATGGCCCAAAAGTTTATCAACTAATCTTTAAAAATTCTTGCTGAGCCAAGCTTCTGCTAACGTAATACATTAATGTTTTTTCTCTCACTGCAAACCCTCACAGTATGAACAAATATCCCTTAACACACCAATCCCAACTTGGAGTCATAGAGTCATGGAGACGTACAGCATGGAAACAGACCCTTTGGTCCAACTTGTCCATGCCAACCAGATATCCTAACCTAATCCAGTCGCGTTTGCAACCATTTGGCCCATATCCCTCCAAATAAATACCACATGGGTGGCACAGTGGCTAACACTGCTGCCTCACAGCGCCAGGGACCCAGGTTCGATTCCAGCCTTGGCCGACTGTCTGTGTGGTGTTTGCACATTCTCCCCGTGTCTGCGTGGGTCCCTCTGGGTGCTCCAGTTTCCTCCCACAATCCAGGGATGTGCAGGTTAGGTGCATTAGTCAGGGGTAAATATAGGGGAATGGGTCTGGGTGGGATACTCTTCGGCAGGTTGGTGTGGACTTGATGGGCTGAATGGCCTGTTTCCACATTGTGGGGATTCTATTCTATTCACGTGCCCATTCAGATGCCTTTTAAATGTTGCCATTGTACAGCTTCCACCACTTCCACTGGCAACACACACCACCCTCTGCATGAAAAAGCAGCCCCTTAGGTTCCTTTTAAATTTTTCCCCTCTCACCCTAAATCTGTGCCTTTAGTTCTGGACTCTTCAACCCAGGGAAAAGACCTTGTCTGTTTACCCTATCCATGTCCCTCATGATTTTATAAACTCAGCCTCCAACAGTCCAGGGAAAGCAGCCCCAGCCTATTCAGCCTCTCCCTGTAGCGCAAATCCTCCAACCCTGGCAACATCCTTGTATATCTTTTCTGAACCCTTTCAAGTTTCACAACATCCTTTCGATAGGAGGGAGACCAGAATTGCATGCAATATTCCAAAAGTGGCCTAAACAATATCCTAAATAGCAGCAACATGACTTCCCAATTCCTATACTCAATGCTCTGACCAATAAAGGAAAGCATACCAAACATCATCTTCACTATCCTATCTACCTGTGACTCCACTTTCAAGGAACTATGAACCTGCACTCCAAGGTCTCTTTGTTCAGCAATACTTCCCAGGACCTTACCATGAAGCGTATAAGTCCTGCGCTGATTTGCCTTTCGAAAATGCAGAATCTCACCCACAGATACATAGGAACATCACCACCTGAAAGTTCCCTTCCAAGCTACTCACCATCCTGTCTTAGAAACACATCGCCGTTCCTTCAGTGTCGTTGAGTCAATATCCTGGAATTCCCTCCCCAAGGGCATTGTGGATCAACCTATAGCACACAGGCTGTGGCAGTTCACGAAGGCACTTCAGCACCACCTTCTCAAGGGCAGCTATGGATGGGTAATAAATGCTGCCTGAGCTGGTGACACCCTCATCCCACAAATGAATTTTTAAAAATCAGGATCAAGACTGTGCTGCCTAAGTTACTCACACACAGCTGTATTCCTGACCTTAATGTCTTGGGATGGTAGGTTTGGGAGCAGCACCTGGATAAAACCCTTCAGGCTCAGCACTTCCAGTGGTGGGACAGTCACTGCAGTTCAGACTAATTGAAGAATCCCACGGATTTTCAGAGGGGAAATGGATTATGCTTGAGTCATAGAGATATACAGCATGGAAACAGACCCTTCAGTCCAACCCATCCATGCCAACCAGATATCCTAACTCAATCTCGTCCCACCTGCCAGCACCTGGCCCATGTCCCTCCAAACCTTTCCAATTCAAATACCTATCCAGGTGCCTTTTGAAAGTAGCAATTGTATCAGGTTCCACCACTTCCTCTGGCAGCTCATTCCATACACGTACCACCCTCTGCATGAAAAAGTTGCTCCTTGGGTCTCTTTTATATCTTTCCCCTAAACCTATGCCCTCTAGTTCTGGACTTCCCGACCGCAGGGAAAAGACTTTGTCTATTTATCCTATCCATGCCCCTCATAATTTTGTTAACCTTGATAATGTCACCCCTCAGCCTCTGACGCTCGAGGGAAAACAGCCCCAGCCTGTTCAGCCTTTCCCTATAGCTCAAATCCTCCAACCCTGACAACATCCTTGTAAATCTTTTCTGAACCTTTTCAAGTTTCACAACATCATTCCGATCGGAAGGAGACCAGAATTGCACGCAATATTCCAACAGTGGCCTAACCAATGTTCTGTACAGCCGCAACATAACCTCCCAACTCCTGTACTCAGTACTCTGACCAATAAAAGAAAGCATACCAAACACCTTCTTCACTATCCTATCTACCTGCGAGTCCACTTTCAAGGACCTGCACTCCAAATAACTTTTTGTTCAGCAACACTCTCTAGGACCTTACCATTAAGTGTATACATCCTGCGAAGATTTGTTTTCCCAAAGTGCAGCACCTCGCACTTATCTGAATTAAACTCAATCTGACACTTCTCAGCCCATTGGCCCATCTAATCAAGATCCTGTTGTAATCTGAGGTAACCCTCTTCGCTGTCCACTACACCTCCAATTTTGGTGTCATCTGCAAACTTACTAACTATACCTCTTATGTTTGCATCCAAATCATGTATGTAAATGAAAAAAAATAGAGGACCCAGCACCGATCCATGTGGCACTCCACTGGTCCCAGGCCTCCAGTCTGAAAAATAACTCTCCACCACCCCCTCTGTCTTCTATCTTTGAGGCAGTTCTATATCCAAATGGCTTATTCTGTGAGATCTAACCTTGCTAAACAGTCTCCCATGGGAAGCCTTGTCGAATGCCTTATTGGCGTCCATATAGAGCACATCTGCCCTCATCAATCCCCTTTGTTACTTCTTCAAAAAACTCAATCAAGTTTGTGAGACATGATTTCCCATGCACAAAGCCGTGTTGACTATCCTGAATCAATCCTTGCCTTTCCAAATACATGTACATCCTGTCCCTCAGGATTCCCTCCAACAACTTGCCCGCCATCGACATCAGGCTCACTGGTCTATAGTTCCCTGGCTTGTCTTTACCGCCCTTCTTAAACAGTGACACCACGTTAGCCAACCTCCAGTCTTCCGGCACCTCACCTGTGACTATCGATGATACAAATATTTCAGCAAGAGGCCCAGCAATCACTTCCCTAGCTTCCCACAGAGTTCTAGGGTACACCTGATCAGGTCCTGGGGATTTATCCACCTTTATGCATTTCAACATATCCAGCACTTCCTCCTCTGTAATATGGACATTTTGCAAGGTGTCACTATCTATTTCGCTACTTTTTATATCTTCCATATCCTTTACCACAGTAAATACTGATGCAAAGTACTTGTTTAGTATCTGCCCCATCTCCTGCAGCTCCACACAAAGGCTGGCTTGCTGATCTTTGAGGGGCCCTATTCTCTCCCTAGTTATCCTTTTGTCCTTAATGTATTTGTAAAAACCTTTGGATTTTCCTTAACTCTATTTGCCAAAGCTATTTCATGTCGATTTCCCTCTTAAGTATACTCCTACTGCCTTTATACTCTTCTAAGGATTCACTCGATCTGTCTATACCTTACGTATGCTTTCTTCTTTTTCTTAACCAAACCCTCTTTAGAACTCCAGCATTCCCTATACCTACCAGCCTTTCCTTTCACCCACACAGGACTATACTTTCTCTGGAATCTTGTTATCTAATTTCTGAAGGCTTCCCATTTTCCAGCCATCCCTTTATCTGCGAACATCTGCCCCCAATCAGCTTTTGAAAGTTCTTGTCTAATACTGTCAAAAATGGCATTTCTCCAATTTAGAACTTCAACTTTTAGATCTGGTCTATCCTTTTCCACCACTATTTTAAATCTAACAGAATTATGGTCACTGGCCCCAAAGTGCTCCCCCACTGACACCTCAGTCACCTGCCCTGCCTTATTTCCCAAGAGTAGGTCAAGTTTTCCACCTTCTCTCATAAGTACATCCACATACTGAATCAGAAAATTTTCTTATACACTTAACA
This sequence comes from Chiloscyllium plagiosum, assembly GCF_037043375.1. Lineage (NCBI taxonomy): Eukaryota > Metazoa > Chordata > Chondrichthyes > Orectolobiformes > Hemiscylliidae > Chiloscyllium > Chiloscyllium plagiosum. The sequence goes on from NW_028270173.1 coordinate 60,803,291, forward strand.
AATTCCTCTCCATCTAAACCCTTAACACTATGGCAGTCCCAGTCTATGTTCGGAAAGTTAAAATCCCCCTACATATCCACCCTATTTTTCTTACAAATAACTGAGATATCCTTACAAGTTTGATTCTCAATTTCCCTCTGACTATTAGGCGGGGGGGGGGGTCTATAATACAATTCCAATAAGGTGATCATCCCTTCCTTATTTTTCAGTTTCACCCAAATAACTTCCCTGGATGTATTTCCAGGAATATCCTCCCTCAGCACAGCTGTAATGCTATCCCTTATCAAAAATGCCACCCCCTCTCCTCTCTTGCCTCCCTTTCTATCCTTCCTATAGCAGTTGTATCCTGGAACATTAAACTGCCAGTCCTGCCCATCCCTGAGCCATGTTTCTGCAATTGCTATTATATCCCCGTCCCATGTTCCTAACCATTCCCTGAGTTCATCTCCCTGTAAGGCCCCTTGCATTGAAATAAATGCAGTTTAATTTATTAGTCCTACCTTGTCCCTGACTGCCCTGACTGTTTGACTTGTTTCTGTTCTCAACTGTACCAGTCTCTTTCCTCACTATCTCCCTGGGTCCCCCACACCTCCCCACCCCTCTCTACTAGTTTAAATCCTCCTGAGCAGTTCTAGCAAATCTCCATGCCAGTACATTAGTCCCCTTCCAATTTAGGTGCAAACCGTCCTTCTTCTACAGGCTACTTCTACCCCAAAAGACAGATTCCAATGGTCCAAAAGTGTGAATCCTTCTCCCATACACCAGCTCTTCAACCATGTATTCATCTGCCCTCACTACTCGTAGCATTGGGAGTAATCCAGATATTACTACACTCGAGGGTCTCCTTTTTAAATTCCTGCCTAACTCTCTGTAATCTCCTTTCAGAATCTCAACCTTTTCCCTCCCTATGTGTTGGTTCCTCTAGCTGGCCCCTCTCCCCCGTGAGAACATTCTGCACCCTCTCAGAGACATCCTTGATCCTGGCACCAGGGAAACAACACACCTTTCTGATTTTTCACTGCTGGCCACAGAAACGTCTGTCTGTATCTCGGACTAGAGAGTCCCCTAACACAATACTAAGAAGGAAATACACAGAGGAAAAATGAGGTACGAAGGTAAACTGGCCAAGAATATAAAGGAGGATAGTAGAAGCTTTTTTAGGTATGTGCAAGGCAAAAAAATGGTTAGGACAAAAATTGGGCTCTTGAAGACAGAAACAGGGGAATATATTACTGGGAACAAAGAAATGGCAGAGGAATTAAATGGGTACTTCAGATTTGTGTTCACTGGGGAAGACACAAGCAATCTCCCTGAGGTAACAGTGGCTGAAGGACCTGAACTTAAGGGAATTTATATTTGCCAGGATTTGGTGTTGGAGAGACTGTTAGGTCTGAAGGTTGATAAGTCTCCGGGGCCTGATGGTCTACATCCCAGGGAATGAAGGAGGTGGCTCGGGAAATCGTGGATGCTTTGGTGATTATTTTCCAGAGTTCGATAGATTCGGGGTCAGTTCCTGAGGATTGGAGGGTGACTAATGTTCTACCACTTTTTAAGAAAGGTGGGAGAGAGAAAGCAGGAAATTATAGACCAGTTAGTCTGACCTCAGTGATGGGAAAGATGCTGGAGTCTATTATAAAGGATGAAATTACGGCACATCTGGATAGTAGTAACAGGATAGGACAGAGTCAGCATGGATTTATGAAGGGGAAATCATGCTTGACTAATCTTCTTGAATTTTTTGAGGATGTAACTCTGAAGTTGGACGAGGGAGATCCAGTAGATGTAGTGTACCTGGACTTTCAGAAAGGTTTTGATAAAGTTCCACACAGGAGGTTAGTGAGTAAAATTATGGCGCATGGTATTGGGGGCAAAGTACTAGATTGGATTGAAAAGTGGTTGGCTGATAGGAAACAAAGGGTAGTGATAAACGGCTCCATTTCGGAATGGCAGGCAGTGACCAGTGGGGTACCGCAGGGATCCATGCTGGGACCACAGCTTTTTACAATATATGTTAATGATATAGAAGATGGTATCAGCAATAACATTAGCAAATTTGCTGATGATACAAAGCTGGGTGGCAGGGTGAAATGTGATGAGGATGTTAGGAGATTACAGGGTGACCTGGACAAGTTAGGTGAGTGGGCAGATGCATGGCAGATGCAGTTTAATGTGGATAAATGTATGGTTATCCACTTTGATGGCAAGAACAGGCAGGCAGATTACTACCTCAATGGAATCAATTTAGGTAAAGGGGCAGTACAGAGAGATCTGGGTGTTCTTGTACACCAGTCAATGAAGGCAAGCATGCAGGTACAGCAGGTAGTGAAGAAGGCTAATAGCATGCTGGCCTTCATAACAAGAGGAATAGAGTATAGAAGCAAAGAGGTGCTTCTGCAGCTGTACAGGGCCCTGGTGAGACCACACCTGGAGTACTGTGTGCAGTTCTGGTCTCCAAATTTGAGGAAAGACATTCTGGCTATTGAGGGAGTGCAGTGTAGGTTCAGGAGGTCAATTCCTGGAATGGCAGGATTATCTTACACTGAAAGACTGGAGCGACTGGGCTTGTATACCCTTGAGTTTAGAAGACTGAGAGGGGATCTGATTGAAACACATAAGATTATGAAAGGATTGGACACTCTGGCAGCAGGAAACATTTTTCCGCTGATGGGTGAGTGCCGAACCAGAGGACACAGCTTAAAAATACGGGGTAGACCATTTAGGGCAGAGATGAGGAGAAACCTCTTCACCCAGAGAGTGGTGGCTGTGTGGACTGCTCTGCCGCAGAGGGCAGTGGAGGCCCAGTCTCTGGATTCATTTAAGAAAGAGTTGGATAGAGCTCTCAAAGATAGTGGAATCAAGGGTTATGGAGATAAGGCAGGAACAGGATACTGATTAAGAATGATCAGCCATGATCATATTGAATGGCGGTGCAGGCTCGAAGCGCAGAATGGCCTACTCCGGCGTCTATTGTCTATTGTCTAATTGATCTCTTGGAACCCAACATACCCTTCGTTAGAGCCAGTCTCAATACCAGAAACTTAGGTGTTCGTGCTACATTCCCCTGAGAACCCATCACCTCCTACATTTTCCAAAACAGAATACTTGTTTGAAATAGGTATAGCCACAGAAGGCTCCTGCACTAGCTTCCTACCTCTCTTACCTTTTCGGGAGTTAACCCATCTATGTGACTGTATCTGAGACTTGCCCCTCTTGCTATAACTGCCATCCATCACACACTGTTGCTGTTGCAAATTCCTCATCACTTCTATCTGTCTCTCCAACCCATCCATTCGATCTGATAAGATTCGCAACCAATAGCATTTATTGCAGATATAATCTGCAGTAACCCTTAAACTCTCTTTAAACTCCCACATTTGAGAAGAAGCACATATCACTCTATTAAAGACCATTTTTGCTCCTTCACAATCTACAGACCCAGAAAATAACACCGTCTTATTCCTCTACAAACACTGCCTCAGGTTAAATTAATAGTTATGGCTTATATTTTGAGTTTAATCATGAGACATATCTCCAAAAATATATAATCAAGAAAGAACCAACACTATTCACTACTGCAGACTTTCTGTATGTCCCACTTAAAAACAATACACTTATCTACTTCGTTGTGAACTTCGTCCAAACCGGTTCCTCCAAGATCATTTGCGAAATTCACTGTTTGTTATCCACTCCGATATCCAGCGATACACGAATTCAAACAGCAAAGGCAGTAACTGTGCAGGTTCTCTCTCTCTCTCCCCTGCACTGACCTCACCATGTGCTTCCTTTGTCTGCTCTTCTCCCTTTTAAAACTGCTGTTGTTTTGACTTGTTTTTCCACAAAGTTCCAAATCAGTGCAACAGCATATAAAACAGTAATTGCTGCTCCTGGAATTCGAAGAAATCTCCTCCAGCACCTAAAATACCTCAAAAAAGGAGCAGCTGTTACAGCCAGAAATCTTTTCCCATCCTCCATCTTGGATTACCCAGAAGGATTTCTGATGTTGGGGCTTTATTGATGTGGGGAACCTCTATCAGTACGTTGTTCATCACTTCTGGAGTCAGCCCACTTTTCTCCATCAGTTTTATGCCTCCTGACACCAGGGACTTTACTACCTTTCACAGCTTCAGGGACCCAGACAAAAGTGACACCTGCAGCTCTAATTGGTCACCACTTTAAATCAAATCAAACTTTAAGGTTTGAAATTGAAAAGCCTTTTGTACATGGTCTTGGGACATAACCCCTTACACAGAAATATTATATGTTGTTGTCAGTCATAGAGTCTACAGCACGGAAACAGAATCTTCAGCCCAGCCTCTCATTGTCGACCAAGAATCCTAATCTAAACTAGGTCCATATACCTCTGAATCTTTCCTTTTCATGTACCTGTCCAAATGTCTTTTGAATGTTAGAACAACATCTACATCTAACATTTCCTCTGGCAGTTCGAATGTACAACATACGAACTGTGAGTGAAAAAGTTGCCTCTTTTAAATCTTTCTCCTCTCACCTTAAAATTATCCCCTACTCAAGGGAAAAGACATTTGCCATTCACCTTATCTATAGTCACAGAGATGTACAGCATGGAAACAGGCCTTTTGGCCAACTCGTCCATGCTG